>NC_056743.1:503490785-504090785 GCF_019279795.1 Protopterus annectens
ATCTTAGACATCGTAGCATTAACAACAAAATTAGTCAATTGCATGCTCTCCTTCAGGTTTATCTATTTGATATACTTTGCCTTACAGAAACTTGGCTAAAACCTTCTACTCATGACCTAGAAATAACCCCTCCTGGATATAATATCCTAAGATGTGACCGTACATCAAAAAAAGGTGGTGGTGTAGCTATCTTGTTCAAATCTGATCTTCTGGTTTCACTCTATGATGTATCACTACTTTTAAATACCAATGCTGAGACGCTTACTATCAAACTCCAAATGAACAACTCTAAAGAAATCTATATAATCTGCTCTTACATCCCTCCAGGAAACAATATTAGCACCCTAGAAAACATTCTCAATAGCCTTTCTACCCATTTACCACAGGAAACAATTGTATTAGGTGATTTTAATATAGACTGGACCTTATGTAATTCCCCCACCCCTAACACCCATATTAATCTATTTGGTTTCAATCAAATAATAAACTTCCCCACTAGGATCCACAAACCAAGTAACAAATAAACTACTCTTGACTGGATCCTTATAAATAGTCACCCAGATACCTATAAGGTAGGATCTCTCCCTGACAACAGCAGTGATCACATTTTAACCTTTATCACCAAACAAAAGAAATACAGCCCAAAAAAAGAACAATTTTGTCACCTATCATTCTAAAAAACACTTCCAAGCTGAGAACTTTATTAATGAACTAAAAGCATGTAACTGGTCATCTCTAAAACTACTTAATCTAGAGGAAGCAATCTCTTACTTTAATTCTACTTTCCTTCAAATTCTAAATAACCATGCTCCTTTCCGCTCCTCCAGAATCAGGGCAAAAATAGCCCCCTGGCTCACAAAACAAACCAAAGAAAAAATGTTTCTACGAAACAAAATATGGGCAAGATGGAGAACCTCTAAAAGCTCTGTAGATCATATATACTTTAAACAACTAAGAAATGCTGTCAAAAAGGATATAATCTCAGATAAAAAAAAACTACTACTCCCACCTGCAACATTCACACTCTAATAATCCTAAAAAATTCTGGTCTGGCATTAATAAACTTCTCAAACCAGGACATGCCACAACTCCTTCCCCCTGCTCTATTCCCAGTAGTAATCCTCTGCAAATAGCTAATGCCTTTAACAATTACTTCATTGAAGCTATTCAAACATTAACTCAAACTCTAGTTCCCATGACCCGCACTCCTACACAACACACTAACAGTCCCGTTCCCTCCCTTCATTTGCAACCTGTACCAACCTCCTTTATCTGCAAACTCCTTCAAAAACTCAAACCCTGCACTTCGTCGGCTGATTGCCTCCCAGCAGAATACCAAAGCCATAGCATACCCTGTTTCTATCTTGATAAACAGATCCATCTCTGAAGCCTACATCCCCTCTATATGGAAATTCTCTCATATAATCCCTTTGCACAAAGGAGGTAAATCTATTGAAATCTCCAACTACCGTCCTATTGCTCTACTCTCCCCACTAGCCAAAATTATGGAAAAATGTATTCACCATCAGCTACTCCAGCACCTTCTTCAAAACAACTTGCTTGCTAATTGCCAACATGGTTTTAGGCCCTTTCATAGCACTACTTCTGCCCTGCTAACTTTTATTGATTGTATAAACAGGAATCGGAAAAATAACTCTCTCTCAGCTGCTCTATTTATTGATCTATCTAAAGCCTTTGACATGGTCAATCACAACCTACTTATCAATGTGCTAAAATCCCAATCTCTTGACCCACAAGCAATCCTTTGGTTCAAATCTTATCTGGAAAATAGACAGCAAGCAGTACTCTGGGACAATAATCTGTCCACATGCCTCCCAGTGAACACTGGAGTTCCTCAAGGTTCTATCCTAGGCCCTCTTCTTTTCTCCATCTTTATTAATGACCTCCATACTGTTTTCCCACAATCCACCTGTATACAATACGCTGATGACTCTACTCTTATCTGTACTGCCAAGTCTTCTTCCTCTCTCCACACCCTTACACAAAATGTATTTAACACAGTTGAAAATGGTTCACCCAACACTGCCTTCTTCTTAACCCCAAGAAAACTAAGCTACTACTCTTTACTCCCACCATAAAATCTCCTCAGTTCCACTTCACTATTACCTCTGACAATGGAACCTGCATTTCCCCTTATTCTACTGCTCATCTACTTGGCATAACTATTGACCATAACCTCAGCTTTGATGCCCATGTTAATAATATTATAAAAACTGTTAATAAAAAACTAGGCTCCCTGTATAGAATAAAACCCTTCCTTACACCACTGGCTAAGAAATCCATTGCCCAGACTCATCTTACTTCCACCCTATTCTATGCATCTGCCATTTACACCAATCTATCAAAGCATAATCTCACCAAACTTGAAACTAGCTACAATAACATAACCAGATTTGCCACTGGCTCTCCGTACAGAACCCATCATTGCCACAACCTTAAACAATTCAAATGGTTAGAACTACAAAATCAACTACAATACAATCAACTTGTGATTGCACAAAAAATCCTGCACCATCCTACTAATACTCCCATCCTTACTAATCTGATCTCCCCTTATAAAAATCTTTCAACAGCTAATTCATTAATAAAAATCATTCAGCTAATAAACTTCTTATTGCCAGCAACCCTTCTAATAACAAAGCAGGTGATTCCCTCTTCTCCAGTGTTGTGGTTAGAATCTGGAACAAACTTCCTAATACACTCACCTCACTCTCATCCTCTCCAATCTTTAAAAAACACCTTAGAGACCACCTTAAAATACATTGGCTTTGCCCCTGCTCAAAGCCTGATTGAATCTACTTTTCTTCTCTCCCCTCCCCTGTTTCTTTTTCTCCTGCTTCCTTAACAATTACCCCCCATATCTTATGAACAACACTACTAAATAGTTTTGCTAATGTTCTAATGCTTTAGATTTTGATTGACTTCACTGAACACTACTAAAGCATTAAGACTTGTTTATTTCTTACTTCTACTCTAATGAAACCTTACATTGTTCACAATTTATTAATTTTTTCTTATCATGTCTTATTATGTAATGTGAAACTAGTCATTTTTAGAATATTTTGAATGTATTAATTCACTCATGTTGGAGCTTTTCTCCTCGGGCCTCTACTGAAAAGGGATATGTATCCAGCTAGACTAGCCCGGTCAACAAATGTAAATAAATAAATAAATAAATTCCATTCAGGTACATTTTTAGAAATATTGAATTTAACAGAAGTGACTGCTTTAAATATAATTAATACCAAGAACATAATCATGAAAGTTTGCATTTGAGTCCATTTTTAGAAGCATTAAAGTTTAACACAAGTAGTCGCTTATGTATAATTAATATCTAGAAAAGGTTATCTATTTAAGTATACCTGCTACCATGTGTTAAGTGTGCAGAGTGTTAAACATTTACACATGCTGAAATATCTTTATAAAGACTTGCAAAGGAAAAATGCATTGTATTTCATATATTTGTCTGTGTGGCAGTTATTAAACCTTGCCCATGCCGGTGTTATTAACAGATGTGCTAATATGAATATAAATGTATATGTTGTCTGGCAGATAGTTAATTGGCTGTCTGATATAGCACATGTGTTTAGTCACTAGTACAGCTTCCGAAAACAGAAAATGTTACCCATGGAATACCTCAGAGCTCAGAGTAGGATTGTCTCCTATTTACCATTTATTTATAGTAACTTCATAGCAAAACTCATGGCCAGTGGTTCACATTTGCATACTCCTGTAAATTAAGTGCTCGTATTAGTTCCTGTGCTCATTCACAGTAGCTCCAACATGGGTTAGACTATGTTAACAGTCAGTGTAAAACCAATAGTCTCAAACTAAATATGAAAAGATGTAGAAAGTTAATTTTCTTAATCAAAATATCAAAACATTCCCATATCATACTGTATAGCTAACATACTCGTAAATTCAGACACCGTTGTAAGAGACCTAGACACTCCTGTTGACAATGGCTTATCTTGTGATCATCATGTCACCGTAGTCACTCATAAATTCTTCTGGATGAATCAGTTAATTTCCAAACTCTCGCTTACATCCAGAGAAGTCGAATTTCCTCTTTATTAATCTTTAATTACACTGATTATTGGATAGAATGTTCCTTTTGGGAAGTATTTACCAAAGCATATTATTCAATGTAAGAGACTTAACAGATTCCTGAAAAGACCAGTAACCTAAAAAGCCTCAGTTATCTGGAGAGGTAGGCAGCCATTCCACTGTACTCAGTCACCTACAGGCTCCTGCATGGTGACCAATGTCCAGCTATTTGCACCATGCAACATCAGACTTTCTTTGTTCTTTTTTTTTTTTTTGGAGTAAATGCCCCATCACAGTGTCTAGCTATTTGCACCATGCAACATCAGACTTTCTTTGTTCTTTTTTTTTTTTTTTGGAGTAAATGCTCCATCATCCACTCAGTACAGTTTATGAATTAACAGCCCTGACAAACCGGGGTGAGACACATTCAAAAAAATTCAAGAAAAGTAAACAAGTTTAAAAGAAAAGCCTTTCATTCTCCATTTCAAACAGCTTCATTTGTAGAGTTTTAAAACAAGAACAAGATATTTTTATTGTAGATATTTACTAACATTCACACAGGAGCTCTCAACCAAAAAAAGATGGATTTGTTCCTAAATCGAGCCATCAAACTAGACTAAACTAAACTTGAAATTCTTACACACACACACACACAAATTAAACTCACCCATCGCTTGTTAAACATCCACATAAAATGCACCAAACCAGGAAAAAGAGCAAGTCTCCTGCACCCCTTCAAAACTAATATAACCTACTTAAATATCATATTTGATTTGAGGTAAGTGCCACTTCTGAAACAGACTCACACAGGCATATGTTTCACACAGCACCCATATCCTGTATCTTTTACTCACACCACAGCAAACAAATGTTACATACACAGTAACAAAATACTTCCAAACAGCACATCTCCCTCCTGCACAGGCACACCATACATATAACTAAAAGCAACCAATCATTTCCAGCTACGCCTAGTGCAAGCTGCAACCACATATATACACTTCAACCCATACCCTAGACACAAAAACTGTTAAGTTCTGATCACTCACCCCACACCATAATTTCAATGACCCACTAAAAACTGTATATGCTTTTGATCATTCACAACGGTAATTACAATTGCCAAAATGACCACATTTTTGACCACTCAAATCCTTAAATGTACATTACTCACCAAATATACTTAACAGCATAAAATGCTCAAAACTTATTGACAAAATTCCTGCAACATGACTCATATAGCCTATCGCTCAGCTATTACACATCCTAAATGCGTGTAAAGTTTAAGTACCTAGTATCTAATTAATTCCTATATCTGCTTTGCACTCACTGTACAAAGTGTCCTATATAGATTTTGCTAGCTGAAAATTTCTCATATGGAATGTTCTCATGTATGTACTCTGTATTGCTTGTATAATATCTTTGATTTGAGAATGATTACTTATGTGCTGTTTTTTTTTCACCAATTGTATAAGCTGCCAATGTTGTGTCTTTCGGCTTTTCCCGGTTAGGGGTCGCCACAGCAGAACTCTGGTCCACTAATGATTGGCAGCAGATTTTTACATAACGAGTTGCCTGCTGTGACGCACAATCAATAATATGTATTAAATGTCTTTATTAATGTAAATTCTGTATTGTATGTGAAATGTCTTATATGTGGAGCTTTTCTAACCCGGGACTCCATTGAAAATAGGCACTTCTGGCCCAGCTGGACCATCCCAGTAAACAAATGCAAATAAATAAATAAAATCCAAACTCCTACATAACCACACACTCATCTCTCTCTCTCTCTATATATATATATATATATATATATATGTATATATATATATATATATATATATATATATACATATATATATATATATATATATATATATTTACAATGAGCACCCACAGGCAGGTGCAAGGGGGTGCACTTGCACCCCCCTGGAATGGGCGAGTGGGCGGGAGATTAATTTTCTTTTAATAACCAAAAAAAAAAAAATTTCAAGGGAGTTCTTCTTTAAGAACGGTCTCGTAGCTTGCTGGTCCGGTCGCATCAAGTCTGTGCATGCAGACGTCCTGTTCCTCTTCACCCACGCTATTTGAAATTACTGTTCATGTTGTTTGGTAAGGGAATTGTGTTGAATGCTGCAGTAAGTAAGGGAATTCCTCGCCCACTCTGTTTCGCTATTGCTTTTGCTTCTCTTCACGTCAAGTCAGGTAAGGGAATTTAGTTGCACACAACACTATGTACACATAGAGGGTATTCCAAGACATTTGCTGTGTAATGGCACAACATTAAATAGCTACTTTTGGAGCTTGAGTGGTTTAAAATGGGTGCATAAACTCGTAGGCCAAGTCTTTGCTGCAATGTATTGTTTTTATGCTAACCTTTTGTGGTGTAGTCTCTCAAGGGGGTGGTGGAGGACCACAAGCTGAAACTTCAAATTCGCTTTGATTTGTGTATTTTTGCTAGAGCTCCTGGGTCACTTTATTCATACCGGATCATCAAATAACTTAGTATTATAACCTTCCATTTGTATTTTTCGCTTTGGTGTTTAATCGGTTACTTTCATCCGTAATGACTTCTGTGTGTGCGTTGCCCCCCCTCCCCTGTTTTTAAGCTGGTAGGAGTGGTACAGCATGATAACCGCCCACCACGAAGCTACAGGTAGTGAGTGCATGGTTTTTTTAAATTATAATGAGATACTGTAGTAAACTCCGCCTAAGCTTGTAAGTTCTACTGAACTGATCGTTAAACTTAAGTTTGGGGCAGCGCAAGAGCGCGCGTTGCTGGCATGCTTGTGCAAGTTTATCAACTAATTATTGTATTTTGTTCTCTACAACTGATCCGTGATAGTCTGCTCCTTTCTTGGTTGGTTTGTTCAAAAAAGTTGCCATTTTGGATGGGGTTAAGGAAGACTAAACATCAACTGTTTGCGGTGTCCATGCCGGTGTTGTGAAAGTGTTATGCAACCACTGTTACTTTAATGATCGAAGCACAAGTCTGTAGTTTCTTAAAATAAATTCTTTATCATTCTAGAGGCTGCATATTGAGACTTAAGCAGTTGGAACTGTAATGCTGAAGCTAACAAATAGTTGCATAGTTGGAAGCAAAGCACAAAGTTTGGTACATCTGTTCCAACATGCTTCACCAGCATTTCTTGTGATGGTACTCCCTTTTTCTTTTTTGTGGTACTGTGGCAGTTCTCTTGCTCCATCAGTTTTGTTATGCCGACTACAGCTGGGCTTAGTACTGGTCATGTGATTAGCTTAGTTCATAGATTAGTACTGGGCTAACTGTCTTTGTGGGCCATGTAAGCCTAGCCAGTTATCCCATGTGAGAATCAAACCATGCACCTTGTGTTTGCAAAAAGACTTCCGTCTCAAAACCCCAGCTTTACTCAGTAGCATATCGCCTACTCCGAGGTGATCTCTGCCTAACATATAAAGCCATGTCAAACCCAGAGCTGTTGGACATGCTACACCTAAAAAAATCCCAATTCCTCCGAGCTACACGCTCTAGGGACCTAAACCTTGTCACCACAATAAACAGGACATGCTGGAGGGCTAGATTCCTGTCCCAGAGGCTTCCCATACTCTGGAACAGGCTACCCATTTATGGAGAGCAAAGTTCATTAGCACTCTTCAAGAAACATCTGGAGTGGATGGGAAATAGGAAATACACCCCAGGGATCGCTTCTGTGTCTCCTGCTCAACAGTGGCACTTTCTTGGGTGGTGTAAGCCAGGGAACCTTGTTGGCTAGGCTTACATAGGCCCTTCGGCCAATAGCCTAGTGCCTACCTATGAATGATTCTGTGTTGTGCTGTGCTGCATGCCATAGCAGCTTAGTCATGTACCAAGACCAGCATAGCATCAATATTCTGAGAAAAATGGCTATGGAGTAAATTAATACCAGGTAACATTTAACTTCATGCACACTGTACTGTTGGTGGAGGAAGATAGATGAGTCCGTTTTGATGGTACCATTAAGCTGCCATTGATTTTGCAAGGAAACAATGGAATATGCAACATTTCTGTGGCAGAAGTGACGTGAAAATGTCTTCTTACAGCTATCAGTGATTATGCTAAAACTCTAGATATTTCAGTATGTGCCTGTCTAATACACTTGCAGGAGGTTTGTTCTGCCAGCAATGCTGTATATATAACAACTTTGTCAAAATGCATAGTCTGTTTTTTAACTTAACATAGTGAGTAACATACTATTGATAACTCTGAACTATAATATGTTATTATTGGTAATGAGATTATTCTGTGTGTCTTACATGTATAAAGATATAAAGAATTAACTTTATAACTTGAAAAATAACTCTGATCATGATGATATTTTAGCATTTCATGATGTGAACCCTAGCTCTCAAAGAATTTGAATTATCATCATGTCACTGATTTAAATATTTCACTTCCTGTATTAGGGAAAAAGGACTACAAGACTCTTCTGTAAAGAAAGACCGAGATAGCACTATATCCATTTTCTCGGCCTGTTCTTCTTTCCTTTCAGCATGTATGAGTCATGAGAATGTACATTTCTAATGCACCGTGACTGTGTTTGTGTGTTTGTAAGAGGGAGGTATGCCTTTATCCTGCTGCTTCCACAAATCTCTAAAGTGGGGAATATCTTTCCCTACTATCATATCATGAGTTAAATTGAGTACTACAGCAAAAAGATGAACTGCCTTACCAAATGCGGTTTGTATTCCTTGCCGAGTAATGACATATTGTTTCTCAGCCCCATGAATGGATGCTACTATAATAGTTTTGATAGTAAGGCTTTTCTTTTACATACACACTTGCCCTTTATCAGCATGACCATACTGCCTGAATCTAGCAGTCCTTGCATCTCTGTGCAACTATTTAAAGCTTTGCATCTACTTAAGTTTGCTACAGTACAGTAACAGGATGCAGATTAATTTATTATAACAGATAATTTATTGTGCTCCCCAGACATGGCAGTAATAGCAAGCTTTTCTGAGGTTGTAGTTTCATAGGTATAATATATTACTACTACAAGGGTGTAAGTGGATATAATGAACATTACATTTTCTCCTTATATAATCCAATCACTATATTCCCAGCAAAAGTATCATCAGAATTGTGAAGATCATAATTTTTATATATATATATATATATATATATATATATGTGTACATATTCAGTGTAGATTTTTAAATGTTTATGATATATTACTAAAGAAAGGAGCGTGATTAATATTTGTGAGACACTTCACCCAAATAGATTAAATAATTAATTAGTAACGACGTTTAAAGTATAACAATATTATGAAATGGAATTTGTACCTATTAATTGGGTTAATATTTATTCATTCATTCACCTATTTGAGTTTATTTGAGAGATTTTTTTGTACTTGTTTAATTAATCTCACTATTAGGCTTTAGCTTGTTTAATTTTGTCATCTGCTGGTCTGTTCCCATGAAATTCCTAGCCGTATTTAATGTACATGATTTAAATATAGTGTTACATGTTTGTAAAGGTATAAATCAGTTTTACAAGTTTGTAATGGCATAAATCAAGGTAGGTTATTTATATATATATATATATATATATATATATATATATATATGTTAGTTTGCTTTATTTATTTTACTTCATGTTTATTTCATAGAAACATTTTGTATAATTGTCTAATCTCACTATTAGCTTATTTAATTTCTGATTACTTTGATTATTTCCTCTGGAATTCTTAGCAGTATTTATTGTGTTTGATGTAAATATGGTCAGAGAACCTCTTGAAGGTGTGCAGCCAAGTTGCCAAATTATTTTTAAAAATTTTGAATAAAGGTTATAGTTTATGAGCTTCATATGAGCGACCAAGATGTTACTAATATTAATAACTATGTGAACCCTTTTATTTATTTATTTATATATTTATTTGTGTACCAGGGTAGTGCACAAATCTCAGTGTTTATAAGAGGGAGGTAGGGTGTGTTTGTGTGTGTAAGAAGTAAGCAGGTCTGTATGTGTGTTTGTAAGAGGGAGGTAGGTGTGTGTAAGAAGTAGGTAGGCTGGTGTGTGGTGTGCATGTGTAAGTAAGCGGGGGAAGGAGTGTGTGTAAGGGTGGGGGGGGGCTCATACCTCACAATTATCTAAATGTTTGACTCATATTTTCAGTTAGTTTCTCATAAAATGATGTTGTTTTTTCTGGCAAATCATTCAGGATTGAAATCAGAAAATAATGGCAAACATTTGAGTTTTAGATTTCATATCCTTAGAAAATGCATACTAATGAAAACCTTGTTGTCCTGTCCACTTTCTAAGGAGGTAGGGGGATGTATGTGTGTGTTATACCTTTCAACTCTACAGATTTTCACAGAATGTCAAGATTTTTGCCTTATATTTTTGTTCTGTTCTTCATAAAAATTCTGTTTTTTTTTTTTGACAAATCAGTGGGTTGAGCAAAGGATTAAAGTTGCTAAATGACATGTATTTGAGTTTCAGACTTCATGTCCTTTAGAAAATGCATTCTAACACAAATCCTGTTATTCTAGTAACATTCTAAATGTGTCCCTAGTCTTGGGCCTTTGTCCCCATCATTATAACAGGCTTTGTCAGGCTTTGTCTAGATTTCTTGTGCAAAGAGATTGAGAGGTGTGTGTGTGTCTTTATGTATAAGAGGAAGGTAGCATATCCCTCAGTTGTCCAGGTTTTTGCAGAATGTCCAGATTTTTGCCCCATATTCCTCCTAAAAAGCATTGAATTTACTAAATAATAACAGGCATTTGAGTTTAGACTTCATACCCTTTAGAAAAATGCTTACTAACGCAAATCCTGTTCTAGCAATTTTCTAGGTTCATGAGAGCAATATTTATAATCTGTCCCTATTTATTTTAGGCTTTGTCCAGATTTCTTGCACTAAGAGGTGTGTGTGTGTGTGTGTGTGTGTGTGTGTGTGTGTGTGTGTGTGTGTGTGTGTGTGTGTGTGTGTGTGTTGCCCTAGTTAGAGCTAGCGGATGGAAGTTATTTTCAAGGGAAGAAAAGTTTACTGCTGCTCATGCCACGTCTGCTTAAACTGTGCAACTGTTTTGTTTAGCAAATGGTATCATGATTGTGATATAGAATTTTAAAGCAGTGTTAGTAGCACAGCAGGTAGCATCCTTGCATCTTGACGTAGAGGGCTGTAGGTTGTAGTCCCACAGCAAGTTGATTTTGTATTTTAAAGAGGTGGGGTGCTGCAGTCCTGAGTGTGATGTTCTCTGGATGAGATGCCTAGAAACTATGAATCTGTCCAGCCCTTTTCCTATTGCAATATACCAGCTTACTATTTTTTTTTTTTATGTAACAGAGGCAATTTATTCTTTGAGGGCAGTGAAATATAAAGTTTTTTAGCAACAACCTCTTCATTAGTTTCAGATATCTTTAATGTGGAGTTATTCAAATGACTTTTACTTCTGCAGAGATTGTGTATATTGACTGATATTGCTGGACTGTATGGCAAACGTTTGAGTGGCCTTTTATGGTTGAAATGTTCTGAATTGGGCAGTTTGTCATTATTGGTTTTTATGTTTTGTTTCATTGCTTAGTGGAAAAATGTTCAAAACTATAAATTTAAAACACACACTAACAAGTGGTGCTGTATTATGCAAGGGATATAATTCAATTTGTATATTATAATTAATACAATCAGTAAGGTGAATCAAAGAACGTTTGCATGGCCCTAAAAATGTGTGCAAGGGCCTATGATTTGAAAACAGTCCAAAGGTAAACTTAACCTGCCACTGGCCATATGCATTTTCCTTGAATGTGAGTTTCAATGCTGTTTCAATGAATGTGAGTTTCAAAGGTAGAGACGTTTTAATGCTAAGTCTGTTTTCATTGTAAGACTGTTGCTTTGTTTAGGTTTAGTAAATGTCTATCAGTGTTTGTGCTATAAAATTTGAAATAAAAGTTGTAAATGAAATCCAAATATCTGTAATTATTGTAGACGTAAAGCATAAAACAGTATGTACACTGAGAGATTTGAACAGTGTCTATGACAAATGGGGAGAAATATCCAAGTAATGGGACACTGGAATGGCTGCATGGGAGGGGTGGGCTGTGTGGGTGGAGGAGGTGGGGCTGTGTGGGCGGGGCTCTGGGTTCGCACCCCCCAGCAAAAAATCCTGCAGGCTCCCTTGCATATATGTATATGTATATATATATATATATATATATATATATATATATATATATATATATATATATATATATATATATATATATATAATATGTATATCAATATATCTAGATCTAGACCAAAGGGTAAAAAGGTCAAACAGATAAATCATTCAGTAAAAACTGCAAGAAAAAAACAGACAAGCTACATTTTTCACTGAGTGATATCCTAAACCTCCAATAATTTAGAATTATGGGATATATGCAAATGATCCCTTATAGGCATCAAGTGTTTCAGCTACATAGCTTCTGAGTGTCCATATCTTTTTTACTTTTTAAGTATTTATAGTTAAAGTAAAGCCAATAAAGCTGAACCTCACTAGCTGTGGACATGTATGTTTTAGCCTTGCAATTTTTTTGACTAGTGTATCTGTGCGAGCAGCATATTGATTTCACTGGGTTCTTAGAGAATAACAGTGAATCATACATCTGTGCACACTCCTAAACAAAATATTGCATGTTCAGCATTGCACAAATTGTTTATGAACTCTAGCTTGAATTAAAGTTAAAACTACGGTTAAGCACTTTTGTCATTAGAGACATCATCATAATCATTGAATAACTTGCAAAAATCAAGCAACAATAAAAAGTCTTGCGAAACCACACCCCCATTATTTGACCCAGTCTAATACAAGAAGAATGTAGTGGGAGCCAATAAAATATCATATGAAATGAATCATGTATCATAAAAACTTCAAGCCCACTAACTCAACAAAAAGAAAATGTAGTCAAAGTAAATTGAGTACAAAAATAAACGTTGTTAGGATAAAACAGAATTACAGCCTGATAGCTCTACTTTTTCATTCACTAACAATAGAAATAGAATCATTATGACTGGGCTGGTTCCTGGCATCTTATCGCAGTTGACACATCATTTCTCAATGTAATAAATAATTTTTCCAGTCACCAGTTAGTGCATTTCCTCCAACTTGTTCTAGCTCACAAAAACTAAACTTTACAAGATTGTTGCATGTTAATTTGTGACTTGCCAATGCACTTTTACTGTCTTTTTAAGAACAGTATAGGCGTACTGATAAATTCTCTTGTTTAGACCATTATTCATTTTACCAAACACATGAAATGCGCCATGCCATATAAATAACTCAAATTGAACTATAATTAAATCAGCCGTATATTGCACATTTATTTATCAAAACAAACAAGTGCCTTTCCAAATTTGAATCAGTGTAGGGACACTGATGGCAACAGTCAAATTGAGTTACCCGTAGAAAACAAAAACTTAGTTGCTTCTTGGGTTTTTCCAAAATTCTTTTTATATTAAAATAGTTCTTAAATGTAATGGTTGGTGGTTGATTAAATCATGTCTTTAAAGATTCATCACATTGCAGAATCCACCAGTCTCTATTCGATATGCCTCTGACTTCCTTTGAATCTAGTGTTTAATGCAAAACCATGTTGCTATTATAACTGAAGCTGGAACTAAATTATGGACAACACTGTGTTGTTCAGAGTGGATCTGTATACAGTTCTTTATCACAGCACCATATTTCTTGAGTCTGTCCTGGACAGCACATTTACAAGCTTCCTCAGTAATACTAAGGGGATAACCCCTTTCAACAAACATGAATTGTAATTGGTTGAATTCTTGTAAGGAAGTCTGGTCATTGGAGGTGAGATGAGAAATGCAAATAAACTGGATTTTAACTACATCCCTTTTCTGATTGAGAGGGTGCTTACTCTGAAAGTACAAGGAAGTATTGCAAAAAAGTGGGTTTTCTATAAATAGATGTTTCAGTTACCCACCCTTCAATTTCCTAACAGTGATGTCAAGTAAATTCATAAACTCTTGTTGAAAATTATGAGTAAACTTAAAAAATTTGAAGGATACCTGAAGTTGTTTTTCAAACTCAGAGAGTTGATCCAGATCGCCTGTCCATAAAAAAAAGATGTCATCCAAATAGTGATAGTAACAGGAACGATGTTTGAAAAAAATCCAAGTGGAACACAGATTTGATCTCCCATCTTAATAGTACAGCATTGGGAAATGTAGGGGCACAACTGGTCCTCGCTGCAATACCACATAGTTGTTTGTAGTGCTCACATTCAAATGAAATAAAGTTATTGCCTAATATGAGCTCCATGAAACCACCAACTAAAGATACATCACAAACAGAAAGCCCTCCATACTGGGATATAATCTCATTAAACCACCGAATGTCCTCTTCATAAAGAATAGCAGTGAAAATACGTTTAATATCACGTGTAACCAAAATATCTTATTAATTTAGAACAACCCCGTTAACCGCATCTAAAAAGTCCCAAGAATCTCTGATAATATGGGTAAAGGTGTTGAACAATCCCTTTAACTTACGGTCCATGAATTTAACTAGTGGTTCAATAATCGATCCATCTGCCGAGACTGTAGGACGCAGAGGGGGGGGTTGGTAATGTTGTAATGAATCTTAGGTACCCCAAATATTCTGGGAATGATTAGATGTTTTACTTTCAAAAAAATCATGGAGGCCTGAAAATGTGAGAAGTGAACCCACCAATAGTAATTTCAGACGTAAAAGCACAGCCCATCTCTCATTGCATGCCATTTTTAATGTTTTCAAGAAAATCTGTGAACAGGATACAAGAGATTTACTAAGCAGCAAGCGCAAAAGTCAATACTACACCATGTCAGAACAGGAGCATGATATTTTAAATGCCATTACTTGTGATAGTAGTATACGCTGCATGAAACTGGACAAAGGTAGGGGATTGGTCATTATGGATACTATGGATTATTCTGGTAGGATACACCTATTGTTGAGTGACCAATCAGTATATGGAATTGCTTCCATTAATGAGATTATTATAGCCTACTGGGCTATTAATGTGCATCTCGACAAATGATTGCTTTTTGATATTATATTTTTGGGTCTCCATATAGATGGTATGACCTTGGTTAGATGCACTATCTCCAGATATTATGCTGGTATGATATATATGCACTTCTCTATTCTCTGTTCTACACACATCCTCACGTGCCTACACCTTAGCATTTATGATAAAGCTGAACAAGGATGCATATGATTCTGCAATATGAAATGCTTGTATTTAATCAACAGTTACCTTAATTCAGTTAAAATGTGCACAGAGATTGCTTTAATCTCCTAAATACCAGGGGGCTTGTATAGCATAAGCCATAGCATTGACTTGAGATCTCTCTGTGATCACCCTGTACCTATTCATATATTAGAAACATTTATTCATTGATGCTGGATTCTCAGTCCTTGTTTATTAACTATTAAATAAACCTTCACTTATACTAAAATAAACCTCAGGAAAACACGTATTTCAACATGTACTGATGAACCATTTCTATTTACGGTGGTCTTGCACTACTGAATAATTTGTAAAGACAATTTTCACGGTAGATTGTACTATGAAGTTCCAAGCTCTGTAAGGTGTATGAGATCATGAATTATTTTACTTTGCACTGCAGCACGTGTTTGTTATATTGTTGCATATTCTAATTTCAAAGTTCATCTTCAGCGAATCACTGTTGCTCTATACCTCTTAACAGCATATTGTCATAATTATATGATTGCATTATTAAAGTATTATTTAGTCTATTCTTTGTATTTGTTGACCAATTTAAGAGGTTAGGTACAGACCCTTATGTCACCTGGTGGATAGCCAGCTAGCTCACTGACAAGACCCAGGAAGTTAGAACTGTGGAGTTCAACTTTGCATAGAGGCAAGTCACAAGCAGAGTCCCTCAGGGATTGGTCCTGGGACCACTCCTTTTTGGCATTTACTTCTCTGAAGTCAAAGCCAACATCAATGGCCTCTGACTCATTAAATTTGCAGATGGTTGCAAATTAGGAGCTGTTATTGAATCACCCACTGACAGAAATGTTCTGTAGGAAGGGCTGACACAGACAAACAGTATGGACTAAAACTAAATGCCAAGAAATGCATAACGGTATCCTTTGGGAAGTCATTCACCCCTAGTAACTATCATATTGGCAACACACCCCTAAAACTGACATAGGATTCAGGGACTTGGGCACACACACAAACAGTAATCTAGCCTTTGACTATCGTATGTCTACAGTAGAGGGAAATCATTCTATCCTGTGCAACTTGTAAACAAAGGTATGGAATCTAGCTCCAAGGGAGTAATTGTTCCACTGTATTCGGCATTCATCAGACCTATCATTAAGTACATGCCCCTTTGGTATGTACCTAACCAGGCATATCCAACAACTGGAACTTCCACAGAGGTTCCTCACTAAAAGAATACAGGGCATAAGTAATATGTCCTATGCAGACCACCTCAAGGCATATTTATATATGTTTCCTATAGGCTCTTGAGGAGAGGTCCATGCCTGGCATACAAGACATTGTCAGACCCATTTGTAAGGGACCTCCTGCATATCCACAAAACAAACAACACCAGAAGTACCCATTCTAAAGACTTAAACCTTGCCTGTGATATCTGTCTCTCCAGCAGGTCTAATTTATGTATCACAGAGATGACCCCTTCTATGGAACAGACTCCTTATTAGTATGAAGCAGAGTTCCTCCCTAATCCAATTCAAGTGTAACTTTGGCATTTGGATGGGGAGCAGACAATTCATCCCTGTTTTGGCTCCTATGTCTCTAAATAAATAAATGGTTCCTCTCCCAAGACCCTGCTCACACTTAATAAGGATACCAGATACTGTTGCTTGCATGGTGGAATTTAAGTGAGATTGCTTTCAAGTCTCTGACATTTAGAAAAGGTATTATGCACTCCTTCAGATGTAGTTTCCTAAGCCATCAGCTGATCCCCCTGTTCTAGCTGCCCTCCTGCATGCCTTTTCATTAGCTTCTGTGGTCCTTGCTTCCAAGAAACCTGATAGATTTACAAGGTGCCTAACAAATGTGAAATTCTTTATAAATGCCCTTCTGCTGGTCTCTGTCTCTCTCTTTTGACATGCCCTCCAAGCTGTTGGCTTCTACTAAGTTGCTCCTTTTACATAAGGAGTGTAGGGCCATGGAGATGCTGGGTAAAAAGGTTTATACTGCTGTTGCTTTATCCTTTTGGGCCAGCAGCTACTAGACTCATATGACCAGGTATGTTTTGGCCCTTCTTTTTCAGGTTTCCAAGGTGGTTTCTGATCTTCCTGACTTTGCAGGGAAGGCTTCTGTCCTTTCCCTGTTGGGCTTTACCTCTCAAGTTGCTCATCACTCTATCAAATGCAGATACAATTCAGATGCCTCCTCCAAGGCTGCTGCCTTTGGTTTCGTTATGAGGCATTACTCTTGGCTTTGTCTTTAGACTTTGCCTGATGAAATTAAGGCCAAACTGTTGGATGTTCCTGTGGATAATAAAGATCTTTTTGGTGTTGCTCTTGCTGCTGAAATCTTCACCTCTCCAGGATAAGAGCGAAGCCTGGCAGGAGTTGAAACATGTTTTTGTTTCTTCTACTCCTAAGTTTCAGAGAAATTTTCCCTCCAAAGCTGTTTTTGTTCACTGGCAGTCTCATCCTTCACCTATGGAGAAAAAAACATGGTTCTAGACATGTACCTCCTGCTAAGTCTACTCAAACCCCTACCTTCCAGAAACCTGCTTTTCAGGATAAGCTGGGTTTCATTTGACAATTTGCTTTTCCTTTCCCTTGGCCGGGTTCTATTATCCCTCCATCTTTCCCTGTCTCCAAATTGTTCAGGGATATTTTGTGGTTTAGAAATCCCTTGCTTACGTTTTGGGTATCTCTCAATCTCCTTGGGAACATCATCTTCTTTTGCCAGACGTGCTCCATTCTATTTTAGTCCAGGTCAGCATTCAAGCTGTGCCTCCTGCCCAGATAGGGAGAGGTTTTTATTCCAGAATGAATTTTTCATTCCGAGAAAGGAGGGGCACTTGGAGGCCAATTCTGGACCTTCCCAACTCAACACCGTTCTCAAGATTTCTTCCTTTGGAGTGTTATCTCTTTAGAATCTTTTCCTCCTTATTCTCCCCCATGCCTTTCTGATCTCTCTGGATCCCAAGGATGCCTACCTTCATATATCTATCCATTCCCTTTTCAGGAAATGTTTACTCTGTTTCCTCTTTACACTTTCAGCTCCCTTCTTTGCCCTTTGACCTGTCTACTACCCCAAGGGTATTCAACAAATGCCTCACTTCTGTCATTGTCTTTTAGAGGATGAGAGGAGTTCAGATGTTTTCCTATCTGGACAATCTGTTCATTCAAACTTCTTCTCCTGATGCTCTGCTTCAGTATCTCCAGTTTACTTTTTCCCCATTGCAGAGTTTGGGTTTCACCATAAACTTTCAGAAATCAGCAATGATACCTTCTCAGGACCATATTTTCCCTTGTTGTGGGCTTTTGACCATTCCCATGCTGATATCTCTGCCTGCTCACAAGGCCCTGTCTCCTAATGCCTTTTTCTAGTCTCTTGTTCCTTTGGTTTCAGTCAAGGCAGGGACTTTCTCAGTGCCTTTGGGTTCATGGTTTCCACCAACCCCATTCTTCCTGTGGCCAGGCTCCATATGAGAAACCTGCAGTGGTAAGTTAAGTCAGTGTCTCCTCAGCACTGTCATCCTTTGAACTTCCAGTCCCCTTCCTCCTTTGTCTCAAGCTTGAGCTTCAGTGGTGGATTCATCAACTTTCTCTCAACCTGGGGCTTCCTTTCCAGGATCCAGTCTTGACTCGAGAGCTTTTTACAGATGCTTCATACAGGCTATATGGACCTTCATCGGATCTCTCAAGATTCAGTATCTCTGGTCTTTCTATCAGAGGTTGGACCACATCAGTATAAAGGAGATGAGGGCGCTGCTTCTAGATCTTTAGGCTTTTTATTCCCTCTTTCATCCCGGACCCCTCAAAATGTTCGCAGGCAGTACCACAGGCAAGTTTTAAGTCTTTAGAATGGGTACTTCTGGTGCTTTTTATTTTGCAGACATGCAAGAAGCCCACCAGAATGGAGTTTAGCAATGCCTTGTATGCCAGACATAGTTCTACTTTCAACAGCCTGTAGAAAACAGAGTATAGGAATAAGGTCTTGAGGTGGTCTGCATAGGACACATTACTTACGCAATATATTTTGTTAGTGAGAAACCTCTGTAAAAGTTCCAGTTGTTGGATATGCCTTATTAGGTACATATCAAAGGGGGCATTATAATCAATGATCAGTCTGATGAATGACAAAGTGCAAGTCTGACTTCCTTGCACTTTGATAGCATACCCTGATAGTGTGATAGTGATAGTGTGTCCCACTTCAACGACACATTCCTTAAGATACTTGACTCACATGCCCCACATAGACAAATTAGATCCAAAGTACGTATAGCACCTTGGCTAACTAGAGAAACTAAAACCAAAATTAAACTCCGTGACCAGGCCTGGGATAAATGGAGGGCCACAAAAACCCCCCAAGATCGTACTAAATTTCAACAGCTAAGAAACACTACTAAAATAGCCATTACCCAAGACAAAAAACAATACTTCTGCCACCTCCAGCATAAACACTAGAACAACCCAAAGAAATTCTGGGCAGGTTTTAACAACCTCCTGCACCCAGGTAAAACTACTACCCCAACCCCTGAGAAACTTATTGAGAAAGGGCAGGAAGAAGTAACCAACACCTTTAACTCCTTCTTCACTGAGACTATCCAAACTCTAGCCAGTCAACTAACCTCCTCTCCCCCATCTGCCACACAACCTCATGATGATGCCCCTACCCCTTTTAATTTAAAACCAGTCTCTTCCTCTTATATGACCACCTCCCAGCAGAATTCTTACAAATTGTCTGATGTAATCACCTACCCCATATCAATCCTTATCAATAGAACTATAACTGAAGCTAGCATCCCCTCTATTTGGAAGATTTCTTACATCATTCTTCAAACTATAGACCAATAGCAATACTGTAAATTATGGAAAGATGCATCCACAAACAACTCCTTCACTACCTAACCTTTAATCATCTCTTGTCCAACTCCCAGCATGGCTTTCGCCCCCACCACAGTACAACTACTGCCCTCCTTTCCTTTGTCGACTCCATTAATAACAATCGTAATAACAAACTAATATCCTCCGCCCTCTTTCTTGACCTATCAAAAGCATTCGATATGGTCAATCACCAGCTCCTTCTTAACACCCTTGAAACCCTACATCTGAACACCCCAGCACTAACCTGGTTCAAGGCTTACCTCACTGGTAGGCAACAAGCTGTCCTGTGGCAAAACAGACTATCAGGCCTGCTCCCCAATACCATAGGCATTCCTCAGGGCTCGATACTGGGTCCACTTCTGTTTTCCATCTTCATAAACGACCTTCACTCAGTCATCCCTAAATCCACCTGCATTCAATATGCCGACGACTCCACCTTGATCTGCTCAGATGTCTCCCTCTCGAATCTCCAAACCACCACTAAACTCTGTTTTACTCTAGTAGAAAAATGGTTCACCGACTTGAAACTCCTACTCAATCCAACTAAAACTAAATTACTACTATTTTTCCCCAACATCTTCTCACCCCTAGGAAAAGAACTCCCAAATACTAACAATATAACCTTCCGTGTTAAATCTAACAATGGGACCATCATAGCCCCTGTCACCAGTACCAAATTACTAGGTGTTACTATTGATCATAAGCTCAAATTTGACATGCACATTACCCAAACCGTAAAATCTGTTAACAAAAAACTTGGATCCATGTACAGAATAAAAAACTTTTTAACTCCTACTGATTAACTATTGCCCGCACGCATCTCCTCTCCACCCTCCTCTTTGCTTCCCCGGTCCTTTCTTTCCTCAATAAACGTGAACTTAACACGCTCTCTCTTGCCTATAACCACATTGCTAGATTTATAACAAGTTCCCCATATCGCACCCACCATTGTCTTAACCTGAGGAAACTTGGCTGGTTGGAACTGCCCAATCTTCTCAAACTTAACCAACTCACTGAAGCTTGTAAAATAATCAACCAACCAGATAGAACTCCCTCACTGTGCAGCATTCTGACATCCAACAGCACCCAGATCCTAACCATTAAAGCTGGTGATGCCCTCTATGCCAACTCCATTGGCAAGCCGTGGGACTCCCTGCCAAACTACCTAAGACTTACAACCTCGCACAATCAGTTCAAAAACAACCTTAAAGAATATCTCAAGACACAATGGCTATGCCCATGTCGTGAACCTGACTAACTATATATCTCAAACCTACCTAGTCCCATACCTCCTTAATCCATTTCCCTTACGCAGATCATTAAAATCTCTTGACCCCAAATTGTAAGCGAGTGATTCTTGATCTAGTCTATATTCTATTAGTATATACCAAATCACTACTATGTATAACCTGCTGTTTGTTCTTTTGTCTTATATAACATCTATGTTATTATTTTTTCAATCCTGTAAATGTAACATGTATTCTCTTTATGTAACATGTATTTTCAACATGTATTTTCCATTATGTTGGAGCTTTTCTCCTCGGGCCTCTACTGAAAAAAGATATGTATCCAGCTAGACTATCCCGGTTAACAAATGTAAAATAAAATAAATAAATAAAATACCTTTCTTTATATGTTGCACAGGATAGAATAATTTACTCATTACTGTAGACACATGATGGTCAAAGGCTAGTTTACTGTCTCTGTGTGTTCCCCAAGTCCCTGACTACTGGGTTAACTCTTAGTGTGTGTGTGTGTGTGTGTGTGTTGTCAATAAGATAGTTACCAGGGGCGGATACTATTATGCATTTCTTGGCATTTAGTTTTAGCCCATGGCTCTGACATGAGTTGTTTGTTTGTGTCAGTCCTTCCTGGAGAACATTTGTGTCAATGGAGGATTTAGTGACAGCTCCAAATTTAGAATCATCTGCAAATTTAGTCAGCCATAGGCCACTGACATTGGTCTTGACTTCAGAGAAGTAATTGCTGAAAAAGAGCAGTTCCGGAACTGATCCCTGAGGGACTCTGCTTGTGACCGGCCTCTTTGTACAGGCAGACTCCCCAATTTTAACTTCCTAAGTCCTGTCTGTGAGCCATCTGGCTATCCACCAGATGACATAAGGGTTTGTACCTAACCTCCTGAGTTTGTAAACAATGTCTGATTGTGCCTCAGTCTAGTTTGTCAACCCATTTAAGAAAACATATAAATCATAACATAAATACAATTATGTAGAGATATTAATTCATGTTTTAAGGAAGTAAACTATACTTATAATATTATATACTCTGCATTTATCTTTGGGATAATGTGCACATTTCTTATTTACCAAACCTACAGACTCTTGTAGTTGGGATGCAGTAAAATTACAAAAATAAAGTATCGACTTGAAAAACAAATCATGGGTTGCAAATTTATGCTGTTAATCAACTAGCTCAGTCATTGGCTTCATTTCTTTTTTCATGCAAACTGTCCGTTGAATATATTCCTTTTGATAGGGTACACTTCCTATGATTTTGGCCAACTGACATACATTTTCTTCACAGTAAATTATTTTTGCATATAAAAATTCCACTCTCCACTGTCCACCAGTCTTCATTCTTTCCTGATGTGTCAGAGGATGGATTAACTGTGATCAAGTAGCAGTAATGGCGGATCATTTTATACATAGTATGCATGTCTGTTCTATAAACATGATGTTATCATAATGAAACAAGTAATATGACAGAACTGTATTTCATCTTATTTCTTTCTGACAAATGCACTGTCCCTCCCTGGCATTCTGCATTAATGATTGTTTAATTTTGATAAAGTAAGAATAATTCTGTCTGCATTCACACTCAGTCTACAAAAGTATAGGGATATATTCACTTTCTTATCTTGTTCACTTCTGATATTTATACTTGACTGTAATCAAAGCAAATGGAACAATGTTCAAAGTTATGTATTTCATCTTCTTGTTCTCACCCATCTGCACTACCACTCCATGGCAGGCCATACTGATAACCATGTAACAGTGATAAAGTAAACAAAACTCTCTTCCTTCACAGGCAGCATGCATACTAAAAAGGCAGACATTCACTGACTGATGTTTTGACAGCAAACATAGGGAAAGATGTAATGATCACAATAATTAGTTTCAACTTGCTGTTGTCAGACACAAGTACTTCATCTCCCTGACAACTCATATTTATAATTACTTAAGAGTAATTAGATAAGTGCTTTCTACTTTTACAAAATCTTTATTTTAACCTTCCACCCCAAAATAGCCATCCCAAAAGTAATTGTATTCTTTGTGAACCTCCCTTTGAAAAGGATCACTTGTTGTCTCCTAAGAATATTTATTTAATATTTTTAGCCATAATCACTACAGCATAATAAATGCAATAAATATATGAAATAGACCACCTCTGTTAGCAGCATGAACTGTTAGTGCTATCCAGAAATATGGTATCCTGCAAGTGTCTATCTATTTTTTTAAATCCTACAAGAGAAATATTTGGCTGAAGATAGGGGCTTCTCCTCACCTATCCATGTCTCTTCTAATGACTATGAATTGCCAAACTAACAGCTACATCAGTTGCTGAGATCCCCAAGATTAGCACTTTGTAGGCTGTCCTTCTATGGTATCGTACTACATGAGAGGGAAGGAAGTTGGCATATTAACAAGAAGAATGACATCTCATTTTTGGCAGAGACTTGTATTCTTTTTCAGATACTTTACTGGATTTATTGGATTACTTTTCATGGGAAACATCTCATATCTGCATCATTCACAGCATACCTTGGAATGAAGAGGAATCTAAATAATTCCGTTTATTTTCTTATTTATTTTACTTATTAGCATAAAATGCTTCACAGGACTCCTCATTCTTTCTTAAAGGAACAAGAACAACTGCACACACCTCTAAACTGTTGCAGTACTGGTATAGTCTTAGAGTAAAATTAGAGTAAAATCTGTTTCACTGTGTAAAGTTTGCCTCTTCAAAGACCTTATCCTAAATATGTTTCTAACCTAAAAGAAAATGAATACACTTAAACTGCTCTAAGCACTACTTCTGAGAATTTATGGTCACATCATCCGTATCCCACCACATTGCCTTCTCTATCTTTTTTGTTCTTTTTATTCTGACCAGTTAAGTCATTCCTCACGTTTTATGATGTTCAACGTTGCTTCATTTTTTACACTCCATTCTGTTATACATAATACTTAGATATTGCTTGCATTATATAAAGGTTGAATATTCTGCTGTGTTGCTTATATTATATTGATTATGATTTTATTTGATAGTAATGATATAAATACACTGAGATTATGGCTGCATAATGCTGATTGTAGACGTTCTAATGAGTGCAACCTGCTTCAACAAAATACTGACTGTATTGTAAGTGTGCTCAGACCTGGGTTACGTCTGAAAAGTGGTGGAGGATAAGGCCACCTACGCAGTCAATATAGGTAAATAAACATATAGCTACATTTCACAAAAGTCTGAGATCACAAGGACAGGATAGCTGAAAACAGGTCACTTGATGAAATTAATGAATGTGAAGTTTTATGAAATGTTGGCAAAAGACAAAATATTCTAGTTTTATACATTTCAAAAATAAAACTTACCTAATGAAGGGGGTACTGTAGTCCAGACGTTTAATGCTCCTGCTTCTCCAGTTCACTTACTTGTTGTGGTTTATTTTCTGTGAAGTCTGCATGAACTTCTTGCATGTGCATACATTTTTGTAAGATGCCCTGGTTTCCTCCTACATCCCAAAGACTTTAAGTTGGTAGATTGATGATCATTCACATTGTCGGTAAGTGTCTGTGCTGTGCGTGCGCTGGTCTGCATGTCTGGCTCCCCCTGTGACACTGACTTGAAAAGAACAATTGTTACGTCTCCTTTTTGTGCAGTATTAACATTCACTTTTAATTTCTCTGCCAAGCTACACCAGCTTTAATGTAATTCCTGGAGGTCATCTAATTTAGAACCATAACCTCCATTTATTCACTACAAACAAGATAAATGATAATCCTCCGCCTACTCTGTGTGTCTAATAAGGCTACAGAAACAGTGCAGTTCCCTAAGTCATTGGCTTTAAAGGATTACATGCATTTGGGTTATATTATGTACATACCTCTTTGAACTTTAGCCACTGAATTACTGTCATGGGGAAACATGGTGATATGTCCCACTTTATCCCTCAAAAAAAAAGATGCACTAGCTGTAAGTCAGAAAAGGTGCATGGCATGGGGATATACACTTTTTTATGCCCAACAGTAAAACTACATACTGCTGTCAAAACTGAATTCTAACATAGACAGAGTCAAACTTTTGCAAAAGCATTTCTCTTGCTTCATAATTTGTAAGTGTAAGTTTATTTGACTTTTCAAAAAAAAAAAAAACTTATGTGCTGCACAAGGAATTAAATGACAACATATTCCCTTTTATTTTACACTCATTTTAATTTCACATGATTGATACTGAAAATAATTCTTAGGACTTTGCAACATTTGATTTTTGGTGCAAAACAAAACATTTTGCTGAGTACAATAGCAGACCTATTTTTTTCTAGTTGTACTGAATTTTGTCAATACAAATGATTTTAACAAAGTAGACTCCAGCAAAGCACGATTCAAATGTATAAGAAGCAATCAACAAAGAAAAATGTCATGCATTTTTAAAATGCATTGTCAGTTCCCTGCAAGCTTTCTATAATATGAGCAGTAAAATTATCTGTGAATAACACTGCAGGGAATAATATTGATGGGCGACTATTAAAAAGCATCAGGGAGTGTTACCACTTCTCTATACGGGTAATAGCACTTTGTATTTCAGTAACCTTTTTTACAAACAATGAAAGCAGCAGTCAGTCCAGTATAATTTGTATATTATGTATATACAACATGCATGACAAATTATGCATCTTTTTTCAGCAATCCACCAGTCATCTACCCATTTATTGCAAAATATTGAAACTTTGTTTTTATAGATGCTTCCATGCTGTGCTGTTCCACTGAGTTATATAAATCTTAAGCAAATCTAAATCATGTGCTGTGATTAATTTTTGACCAGGAAATACATCTAAATGAAGATTAGAGTTACTGATTTAAAAGTGTATTATAAACCACAATGTTTCTGACAATTGAACTTGTACAGGTAGTAGAAGTGATCAAAGCTGACTAGCAAATATGTATATGTATGTTATATTAGTTAAAGAGCATCTGAAAACTTTTTCAGGCATCTTTGTTTAACATTATATTTTATTAATTATTTTTTAGATAATTAAGTTTTAGTATATTGAACATGTATGTCTACATTTTATACATAACTTTTTTTTTTTATCTGGTGCATTATGTCATTCAGTTTGTATTTTTTTTTACTATTGCCAAACCCCTAAATTTATAACAGCTGGTATCTGTATATAGTAACAAAATATTTTGAGTTAGGAAAGAAAAAAATATGTATTCTATATAAAATCAACTAACAAATGAATAAAATGTCCATAAATAATAACAGAGACTGTCTCAGTTTGTTGACCAATCACATCACAATTTATTTTATTTTTTGCCCCCCCCCCCCCAATAAGATGGGTTGCCAAGAAAACCATTGAAGATAACCAGCAGGAACCACAGGCCCAAATTCTATATGGACAGCCAGTCAGAAATTTTGACAAAGGAAAACAACCAATCAGCAGAAAACAATGGTGTATCATTGAGTCAGATGAATGTTACATCATTGGCTGTTAATAACAGTAGGGCCACCCAGAAAAAAGAAAACAGCATATGGCAGAATACGAATGGAAGAATGAACAATGTGAATGTTCCTCAGAAATGGTAAATATTGAAATTACTTTTCTTATAGCTATTTTATCAGATAAGTTGTTAAATCCAACTAAAATAAGTGTGCTGACAAACAGATTAATATCGACATCTGCAAAATGTGTCAAAATGGGTTTCTAAATTGTAAGTATTTTGTGAAAAGTATGCCTGGAACAATAAGGTTAGTATTTGCAAAGAGTGAAAGCTTTCGATGAGAAAGAGAGGATGTTGGGGGATGTCTGATTTTAGGATATTTGTTGACAGTGATGGTATCTTTTTATTTTTCAGAACAGGAAGGAGAAAACATTAAGGAAATTAAGAAATTATGGTATAAAGGTAGTTAACTCATCAGCACTTGCTAAGGTGAGGAAAATTAAGCCTTTGAAAAATATGATAGCAAAGGTGCTACTTAGACAATATATGTAAAACTTGTAATATAAGAGTTTTGGGGTGAAATGTACTCAGTAGACAAGTTTTACAGAAACAGGATCTTTTATGTTTGAGAGATGATGGAATAGGATGGACAATTTATTATAAAGGATTATCTTAGGTGTAGTTATTAAATGAGACAGGATTCATTCATTTTCAACATATGGGCAATTAGAAGCTGGTTAGTCTCTATGGGAATGATGACATTTTGATATTTTAGGGAGTTATGCAAATGTGATCTTAGGGAGGCTAAATGCATTACCCGTGGAAGTGTTAAGACAGTAATGGAGAGTGGTGGAGAGAGTGGCTTTTTTAAGAGGATCTGAGCAGAAGTGTTAAGAATTTTTTACCTTAAGGTGTTACCTGTAGTTTGGGGTTAATCCATGTGGTAGATTCAGTGTGGTACAGAATTCCTTTACAAATTCAAGTAGGTTGACAAAAGGGAGACCGCTTTTGCTGGAGATGTGTATAGCAAGCATGTCAAGGTCATGGGCATTTCTCCTCCTCACAATAGGAAGAATGCTTGAAGATTGGAATGAACAAGAAAATAATGCAGATAATGTTGGGGGCCAGAGTTAGGGGCATAATAACTAGAAAATAGAAGGAACATATACTCTGGAGGGAAGATATGGTGCCGTTTATAACTTCCAAGCATATAGATGTGTTTTTTCAACTTTGGTGAATAAGGATGCTAACTTAAAGTAACAAAAGCTTAGGAAATGTAAGAGCGAGAAATATAGTGAGAGAGAATAAATCAGATGTGAGCTAATTCTAAAGATATATTATTTTGGTGTTATGTATGACATTTAAGAGAGTTCCACATGAAGGACTGCTGGAAATGCTCTTTCTATATTTAATTTATTTTTTGGTGTACAGTTAAAGTTTTATAGTTTCCCCCTTTTCCATTTTTGTAATGCTATTTATGATTTTCTTGTACTTGTGGTCCTTAAAACTCAGCTAGAGAATTGAATTGTTATGGTTTTAACAGGGGAAAGAAACTTTAATTTCAAACAATATTGAAATGAAATATAGAAAACTGTGCTTCTGTACTGCTGTATTGAGTTTGTATGAAAAATTTGTTATGCATAAGGTATTACAGCAAGCAATTAAGAAGCTTTTTCATAATTTTACAAAAGAGCAAATCCTTACTTTATATACACTGTAGAATAAATAGAGCCTATTAAAGGTTGGGGGTATAGTTTTAATGAGTAAGTGTGATTATATTACTAAAATAAAATCCATGTTGAATGCATTTGCATATGAGAACATAAATAGAATAGCTATTACTAAGGCCTATGAAATTATAGGTTTAGAAATTAAACAGCAGTTACTATAGAATTAGTCAGTTAATTTACTATTTCTTGTCCTAGGTTGGTTTATATGTTTGGAATTCCAAAATTACATAAAAATCCAGTGAAACCCCAGTAGGACTGATAATAATTGCAGCCGGTTCAAAAACTGATGCTCTGGCATTTTTATTGAAAGTATGGTAACACAATTTAAATCTTATATTAAAGATTCTGGAGATCTAATTGAAAAACTAAACTATTTAGAAGTTACTGAGAGCTTGCATGTATCAATAGATACAGAATTGCTGTATTAAGTAGTACCTTGTGAAATTAGCACTGAATGGTTTACTCGTATGTTACTGGCTTGCTAGTGAAAAGGATTGTGTACTAATTTTTTTTCTACTGGCAAGATTGCTGGGTATAGTTATTTGTAATGATTTTCTTGTGCTCAAGATTGTTACAGAGAACAATAACCTACCATGTTTAGTGATATAAGTCTGTCTCTAATATTTATAACCTCTCCACATGTATTCCTTTCTCAGTGCCATAAACAATTGTCTGGTTTGAAAATGGTTAATGGTCATTCTCTGTCAAATTCAATGGAGGAAACTACCTCAAAGTACTGCATATCTTTACACCTAGATATTGTAACCAACTGCTATATTTACAGTGCATGATCATGGTGTTCTCACATTATCCCTCTACAGTGGCAGCATACATTAAATTTGTGCTCAGGGCTGTTTTCAAACCATGAGCCCCAGCTCCCCAGTGCAGACTGTTAAGCATACATGTATTTGTTCTTTTTGATTCACCTTTCTGATAATCTTAAATTGTATTTCTTGTCTAATACAGCAACATTTATTAATGTTTGCTTTAAATTTGTAGTTTTGGAAATTATTCTAATAAGCAGTGAAACACAATGTATTAACCAATAATTACAAAAGTACACTTTTCAGAATATTGCAGTCATAAAAGGTCATTCAAACCTCTGATGCTATAATCAACTGATATCCATGCTCCTCATTGATAGCCACAGCAAACTGTGCTACACATGGCTAAATGTTATGGTGTGATACTAATGATCTTCATACAATTTCATGTAGTTCACACAGCTACCAATAATGTCCAAGTAATTTACTTCTTAATAACAATAAAGGGTGTGTACAATCAGCAAAGAGGTTATAGCTACTGACGGGAGAAGGCTATTATTTGTGCTCTTATCACCAGTATTTAATATGTCTCTATAGGACTAGTATGCATATGTGTGCGAACCAAAATTGAATATTTTACTATGCCTACTATGTGTTTGTGTGAAATGGACATTAAATATATTACTTTGGCCCTTATTATTATTAATTTTTGATACAGACATCCAATATGATGCAGTCAGCTGTGTTGGTATAATAGATGGGTTTGGAGGATATCCATGGATACAAGTGACTGACTGCTGAGCTGATGAAGTTTAAAACTCATTAATCTGTCTATGTAACTTTTGTATGTATTTATGCAAATCAAATTGAAATGCTTTCCTGTGACCATTTTTATCACAATCAGACATTCAGACATGTACACAATAAATAAAGTGGCTGCAGGTGATGCAGACCACAGCATTTTACCAGAAATCGAAACATTTTACAAATAACAGACCATAATATGAAGAAAAAAATCATGAATAATTGAGAACTATGCCCTCTACATAAAACAGTATACAAATGCATAACCATCAATTATAGCCCATTGTATGACTCTATACCTTAGATATCTTCTTGAGATTAAGTGAATGAATAAAATCATAAATAAAAGCCCAACAATATATCTCAACTCACTTTTCTTAGAACCATATGTTGCATCTCATTAAAGTGCCCTCTGCCCTGTCATCTTTCTTCTTAGCTCAAGGATCAGAGGTGATGTCCGAAAACCATGAACATATTTTAAATCTTTTTATTTACTTAGAACGTTTCCAGAATACCAAGTTGTATTAAATGTATTTCCTGAAGGATACAAACTTTAAATCTTGCATGCCTCTCATTATTTCATTAGTACAAGCCACAATAATTTGATAGAAACCCACAGATTTTCCAATGAATAGGTCAGGAATAGCTCACAACCCCCACTTTTCAAGACTTCTGGCCAAAGCCAAAAATAATGGGAGGACAAAGGCCCAGAAAGGGGCAAGTTTTAAATATATTTGTTTACCTACTTGTTAACCACTGGGCAAAATGACCTTTTTCAGAGGTAACCCAAGAGCACTGTCTGGTTAAATAACTTGCTTAAAGACACACAGTAGGGAAAACGAGGCAGAAGGTTTAAATATTTTTGACTTCAGGGTGTGGTTCTTTAAGAGCTGGGAGCCTTAAATAACAGGCAACTCTAATTCACTTAAAAAGTTTGCAGAGCAGGAGGTGTTGTATAGGCATGCAACTGTGAAAATCTAATGATCAACATTCCTGACTGACAGTAATTTACCTATCAGAGATGGCAAGCGGCAGACTGCTTTAACTGATGTAAAAATGTAACAAAACACCACATTTTGCATCAACGTGTATTCTCAATAACAAGAACTATGGAATTTTTATGGCAGTGTTATTGACTGACTGTAATTTTCTGTGATTTTCCAGAAGAAGAAGACACTAATAGAGGCCTGGTAGTTATTGTAGAGGGCTAAGGCACTAAGCTCTTAATGTGCTACTTCCTGTTGTCTAAGTGCAGGGAGTCTACCTCTCTTTGCCTATTGTGTGACTCTGCACAAGTGACTTAACCAAACACTGCAGCTGGGGTTGCCTTAAAGTGAGATTATCTGATTGACAGACTGAAAACAAAGTCAAAGTTCCTCATTTTCTGAGTGATAAAAGCCATGCAACGATAATGATTGGGTTTATTGAAATATCTGAAATCCAGATTTAGAGATTTACCTTAACAGAAAATGATTCTAGGAGCTGTGTGCTATCCAGGTCTGAGGCATTTATGTAGTGTATGAACCTATGATCTTTCATTCTGATGCTGTGCATGTATGCTACTCAGCTGTGTTTAGGGTTGTTATACAGTTGTAAAAAATGTAACAAAAAAAAAGTGCTTAAAGGAAAATGAAAAGTGCAACACCTTGGGGCATTGTAGCATGTACAAAGCAGAAATAAGGTATACTAGTCTGTACCTTGCAAAAAACACTCAAACTTCAATAACTGTCTTAGGTTCATACTAGGCTATCTGCCCTAGGGCATTTATAATCCTAGCCAGAATGTGTTTGGCTTTCGCCACCCATTTTAAATTAATTTTGCTATGCCCTTTTTCGAGGTTAGTATATTGTGCCTCTGTCTAACAGTGACACAGAAGTGATACCCAGGTTAAACCTACGATCTCCCATCCACTCATCAAGATTCCTCTTGAAGAGAGTCAATGAGGGACTCTGCCTAACCTGGACTGGGATTTTATTCCAGAGTGAAGAGAGCCTCTGGGTTATGAATCTGTCCCTCCAGCATGTCCTATTTATTTAAGTGCTGAGGTTCAAGTCTCTCGAGCGTGGCTCAATGGGATTTGGATTTTCTGAGGTGCAGCATGTCCATTAATTCGGGTTGGACATGGCTTTATACGTCAGGCACAGATCGCCTCTGAACAGGCGGTATGCCACTGAGTAGAGCTGGAGTTTCTTTAACCGGGCAGCATATGGCATCTGTTTGAGCCCTTTGATCCTCTTGGTGAGGTACTTTTGGGGTCTTTCCAGTTGCTGCAGGTGTCTGGTAAGGTACATCCCAAAAGGGGCATTGTACTCAATTATGGGCCTGATGAGGGATGAGTAATGAGGCACGATGACCTCCCCTGATCTAGATGTGAATCCCTTCATGATTAGGTGGGCTATATAAAATGTTTTTCTAACCATTTTGGCCACGTGGTTGTCATATGAGAGACTGCTATCAACTTGGGTCCCCAGATCCCTAATTACTTCTTCTGTACTTAATGGATTACCACCTATGTGTTAATTTGTGGGCACTTTGTTTTTGCCAAAGGGGATGACTATACACTTTTTGGCATTTAGCTTGAGGCCATGGCTCTGGCACCAGTTGTCTGTTTCTATGAGGCCCTTTTGGAGGATGCTTTTGTCGGCTGGAGATTCTATTATGGTGCCCAAGTTGCAGTCATCTGTGAACTTGGCCAGCCACAGTTCTTCTGTGTTGGTCTGTACCTCTGAGAAATATATACCGAACAAGAGAGGTCCCAGGACTGAGCCTTGTGGGACGCCACTTGTAATTGGTTTGGAGTCTGACATGGCTCCAGCAATTCTAACCATGTGGGTTCTGTCCTTGAGCCAGTTTGCAACCCATCTAGTGACATAGGGGTTTATATTTAAGCTGGTGAGCTTATCTATAATGCCCGAGTGGGGTATTGTGTCGAAGGCTTTGTGAGGTACAGGTAGGCTGTGTGGACCACCTTCCCCTCATCATTGGCCTTGGTGACTGTTTCAAAGAAATCAACCAGGTTTAAGAGGCAGGATCTGCCCTTAACACAGCTGAACTGGGTAGGATCCAGTGTCTGTAGGTCCCCAATATCTTTATTTATGAGGTCCATGATGATCCTTTCCATAGCTTTGCAGACCAAGCTAGTCAGGCTTATGGGGCGATAGTTTCCAGGATCCGTTGAGGCACCACCTTTGTGGAGAGGGACCACTGTTGCTGTACGCCACTCTTTGGGTACATATCCTGTAGTAAGGCTGAGATTGAACAGTAGTTTTATGTTTGGGTTTAGCTCTTCTTGGAGTTCATGTAGGACGCAGCCCGGGACACCGTCTGATCCTATTGATGCTGTGTTTTTTGCTTTGGAGAGGGCGGCTCTTACCTGAGCATCTGAGATGTCAGGGGGGCAGCACTCTGCTGAGATAGATATTTGCCCTTTTGATGGGGGGGGGGGGGGGGGCTTTGCGCTGAACCTGTCAGCTAGGATGTTGGCAATGTCTGTGGGTTTGGTGTATTTTATGTCATTTTGGACTAATTCTGAGCATATCTGGGAATTCCCACCCAGGTTCCTAACATAACTAAAGAAAGCCTTGTGATTATCCTTAGTGTCCTGTGCAATTTTTCTCTCGAAGCTGGCCTTAGACGATTTTATGAGAGCCTGTAGTATTTTACTAATACTGATCAGAGATGCATTCCCTTTTTGGGATTTTGCTCTATCATTTAGTAGCTTCCTCCTTCTATTGTATAGTTTGTTTATGGCTGGGGTCCACCAGACAGGACGTCTGCCTTTGGAGGATTGGGTCTTGGGTTTATTTGGAATTGCATGATCCATGCATTCCTGAAGGTGTTCATAGAATGCATTTATAAAGGATTCTGTGGTCTGGGCCGTATTTTCCACAGGCCCTGGGGCTTTGAAGGATTCCACCTCGGTTTTGAGGAGTGTGAAATTTGCTTTAGAGAAGTTTTTCACTCTGGTTTTCTGGGCAGGAGGTGGGGTCGGGATGTGAATATCCAGTGAGATTAGTTTATGGTCTGATCTTACCAGTGAGGGATACACTTCTGGTCTGGAGCATAGAGTCCCCATGTTGTTGATGATCAGGTGCAGTATGTTTTTCCCTCTTGTGGTAGTGGTAACAAGTTGTTCCATAGCATTTGAGTTTATAAATTCTAGGAACCTTTGGGCTAGGGTGTTGGAGCTAGAGTAATGCTCCCAGTCTATGTTTGGGTAGTTGAAGTCGCCCAATATAATGGTGTTTGGAGAGACCTTCATATTTTCCAATGTTCTCAGGAAGGCCGAGTGGGGTTCCTGGGTTTGGGGGGGTGGTCTGTAGCAGGCTATAAACTGGAAGGCAGTTTTACCCACTGTTAGTTGCACATGGATAGTCTCTGATGCTTTGTGCTGTGCCACCAACCTTGAGGTGTGGGTATCTTTGACGAATATTGATACTCCCCCTGCTTTTGTGGTTCGGTCCAAGTTTTGGGGCCGAAAAGCATGGTATAAGGTATAACCTGGTAGTGCTGGGGTGCTCTTGGGAGCCTTGAACCAGGTTTCTGTTACTGCACAGATATCGATGTTCTCCATGCTAAGGAGAGTTTCGAGTGCATGCATCTTGAGGTTTAGATTTCTGGCATTGATAGCATTACTCTTAGTTTCTTATCCCTTGTGATACCTATGGAGGTGGGTTTGTCTTTTGAGCCTTGCCTAAAAAGGGCACTATGGGGGTAGCAAGAGCCTTTGCCAAAATACGAAAGCCCAGGGGTGACAGATGCAAGCCGTCCCTAGTGAAGTATCGTGGCTTGTTGAGCATGTCATCCCAGGCTGACAGGCATTGGATCCCCTTTGAATGACACCAATACTTAAGCCAATTGTTGAAATTGATCATCTTGTCTTCATATTGTGGCATCATTCTTGGTGAGGGTAAGATGCTACTCAAGGTCAGGGTCATACCGGCCTGGGCCACATGCTCAGAGAGCTCCTCTATGTCTCTTTTCATGTAGTCCAGGGAGGTACGTCTCAGGTCATTCACACCAGCATGGACAATGACTGAGTCATATTTGTACTTGCTTTGGAGTGACCTGAGTGCTTGTGTTATGTGGCGGATCCTAGCGCCCGACAGGCAGCTCACCGTGACCTTCTCCTTGTTCAGCCTGGTGAGCAAGACGTCAGTGTGCCTGATGATAGAGTCACCTATTACAAGTGTATCAGGTGTGTTGTTTAGCCTTAAGGGCTGTGACTGTTCGGCACACTGGCTTTGTGAGGTATGTGTTGCACATGTTTTGTTTTGGGGTAGCGGTTGCTTGGGTGTCTGCTTTGGAGGTCTCTGCTACTTACGCAGATTTTTATTTAGAGCCTCTGAGTATGTTTTTATGTGTTTGGTTTGCTGTCATGGTAGGTCTATGTGAGACTGGAATTGTAGTTAGTGTGGTTTCCTTCTCCTCCTGACTGGTTACACCAGTACTGAGTTGAGAGAGCTTAGCTTCCAGTTTGGCTATATGGATGCATCTCTCACATGTGTTGGAATTTGTTGGGAGGAGTAGAGGGTTGTCTGTGTACATGAGGCAGTTGTAACATTGCCTCAAGATTCCCAGATTCACCAGCTGGACTGGAGAGGAGATTGACAACTGACCTTTGGACATGCTAGAATAGTATTGGGAATTCCTTTATAATTGAAAAAAAGAGCCAATGGGGAACAAGGTACTCAAGGCGAGTTTGTGAGGGTGTAGTGCTTTTAATTTTTTAGTGCTGACTTACATAATTGCTTTAGTGAGCAAGTGCCAGGTAACTTAAATGCAAAAATGACAAACAGTAACTTTCTTTTAAGTGAAACAAAGAAATAAGTACAGTAAGCAATGCAGATATCACTAGGGATCCACAGAAGCACTGAAAAGCCACGTTTTAGGTGGTATTAGCATTTCAGGGAAATAACAAGCAAACAAACAACAAGATACAAACAAAACTAGATTCAGCAGGCCTGAATCTAGTCTATGCTACAGCAAACAAGGTGTACCAATTTCAGTAAGAAACAGTTGAAATATGCAGGCACTATAAGCCTTTAACCAGAAAATATGCAAGTTTTGAGAAAAAAAACAATTTTAAAATTAAGTGCAAACAGGAAATGAGAATTAGCTCAAGGATCAGAGGTGAGGTCCGAAAACCATGAACATATTTTAAATATTTTTATTTACTTAGAACGTTTCTAGAATACCAAGTTGTATTAAATGTATTTCCTGAAGGATACAAACTTTAAATCTTGCATGCCTCTCATTATTTCATTAGTACAAGCAACAATAATTTGATAGAAAGCCACAGATTTTCCAAGGAATAGGTCAGGAATAGCTCACAACCCCCACTTTTCAAGACTTCTGGCCAAAGCCAAAAATAATGGGAGGACAAAGGCCCAGAAAGGGGCAAGTTTTAAATATATTTCTTTACCTACTTGTTAACCACTGGGCAAAATGACCTTTTTCAGAGGTAACCCAAGAGCACTGTCTGGTTAAATAACTTGATTAAAGACACACAGTAGGGAAAAGGAGGCAGAAGGTTTAAATATTTTTGACTTCAGGGTGTGATTCTTTAAGGACTGGGAGCCTTAAGTAACAGGCAACTCTAATTCACTTAAAAAGTTTGCAGAGCAGGAGGTGTTGTATAGGCATGCAACTGTGAAAATCTAATGATCAACATTCCTGACTGACAGTAATTTACCCTTCAGAGATGGCAAGCGGCAGACTGCTTTAACTGACGTAAAAATGTAACAAAACACCACATTTTGCATCAACGTGTATTCTCAATAACAAGAACTATGGAATTTTTATGGCAGTGTTATTGACTGACTGTAATTTTCTGTGATTTTCCAGAAGAAGAAGACACTAATAGAGGCCTGGTAGTTATTGTAGAGGGCTAAGGCACTAAGCTCTTAATGTGCTACTTCCTGTTGTCTAAGTGCAGGGAGTCTACCTCTCTTTGCCTACTGTGTGACTCTGCGCAAGTGACTTAACCAAACATTGCAGCTGGGGTTGCCTTAAAGTGAGATTATCTGATTGACAGACTGAAAACAAAGTCAAAGCTCCTCATTTTCTGAGTGATTAAAGCCATGCAACGATAATGATTGGGTTTATTGAAATATCTGAAATCCAGATTTAGAGATTTACCTTAACAGAAAATGATTCTAGGAGCTGTGTGCTATCCAGGTCTGAGGCATTTATGTAGTGTATGAACCTATGATCTTCCATTCTGATGCTGTACATGTATGCTACTCAGCTGTGTTTAGGGTTGTTATACAGTTGTAAAAAATGTAACAAAAAAAAGTGCTTAAAGGAAAATGAAAAGTGCAACACCTTGGGGCATTGTAGCATGTACAAAGCAAAAATAAGGTATACTAGTCTGTACCTTGAAAAAACACTCAGAAACTTCAATAACTGTCTTAGGTTCATAGGTTCATACTAGGCTATCTGCCCTAGGGCATTTATAAGCCTAGCCAGAATGTGTTTGGCTTTCGCCACCCATTTTAAATTAATTTTGCTATGCCCTTTTTCGAGGTTAGTATACTGTGCCTCTGTCTAACAGTGACACAGAAGTGATACCCAGGTTAAACCTACGATCTCCCATCCACTCATCAAGATTCCTCTTGAAGAGAGTCAATGAGGGACTCTGCCTAACCTGGACTGGGATTTTATTCCAGAGTGAAGAGAGCCTCTGGGTTATGAATCTGTCCCTCCAGCATGTCCTATTTATTTAAGTGCTGAGGTTCAAGTCTCTCGAGCGCGTAGCTCAATGGGATTTGGATTTTCTGAGGTGCAGTATGTCCATTAATTCCGGGTTGGACATGGCTTTATACGTCAGGCACAGATCGCCTCTGAACAGGCGGTATGCCACTGAGTAGAGCTGGAGTTTCTTTAACCGGGCAGCATATGGCATCTGTTTGAGCCCTTTGATCCTCTTGGTGAGGTACTTTTGGGGTCTTTCCAGTTGCTGCAGGTGTCTGGTAAGGTACATCCCAAAAGGGGCATTGTACTCAATTATGGGCCTGATGAGGGATGAGTAATGAGGCAGGATGACCTCCCCTGATCTAGATGTGAATCCCTTCATGATTAGGTGGGCTATATAAAATGTTTTTCTAACCATTTTGGCCACGTGGTTGTCAAATGAGAGACTGCTATCAACTTGGGTCCCCAGATCCCCAATTACTTCTTCTGTACTTAATGGATTACCACCTATGTGGTAAGTTGTGGGCACTTTGTTTTTGCCAAAGGGGATGACTATACACTTTTTGGCATTTAGCTTGAGGCCATGGCTCTGGCACCAGTTGTCTGTTTCTATGAGGCCCTTTTGGAGGATGCTTTTTTCAGCTGGAGATTCTATTATGGTGCCCAGTTTGCAGTCATCTGCGAACTTGGCCAGCCACAGTTCTTCCGTGTTGGCCTGTACCTCTGAGAAATATATACCGAACAAGAGAGGTCCCAGGTCTGAGCCTTGTGGGACGCCACTTGTAACTGGTTTGGAGTCTGACATGGCTCCAGTAATTCTAACCATGCGGGTTCTGTCCTTGAGCCAGTTTGCAACCCATCTAGTGACCTAGGGGTTTATATTTAAGCTGGTGAGCTTATCTATAATGCCCGAGTGGGGTATTGTATCGAAGGCTTTTGTGAGGTTCAGGTAGGCTGTGTGGACCACCTTCCCCTCATCATTGGCCTTGGTGACTGTTTCAAAGAAATCAACCAGGTTTAAGAGGCAGGATCTGCCCTTAACACAGCTGAACTGGGTAGGATCCAGTGTCTGTAGGTCCCCAATATCTTTATTTATGAGGTCCATGATGATCCTTTCCATAGCTTTGCAGACCAAGCTAGTCAGGCTTATGGGGCGATAGTTTCCAGGATCCGTTGAGGCACCACCTTTGTGGAGAGGGACCACTGTTGCTGTACGCCACTCTTTGGGTACATATCCTGTAGTAAGGCTGAGATTGAACAGTAGTTTTATGTTTGGGTTTAGCTCTTCTTAGAGTTCATGTAGGACGCAGCCTGGGACACCGTCTGATCGCATTGATGCTGTGTTTTTTTCTTTGGAGAGGCGGCTCTTACCTGAGCATCTGAGATGTCAGGGGCAGCACTCTGCTGAGATAGATATTTGCCCTTTGATGGGGAGGGTGTTTGCTGAACCTGTCAGCTAGAATGTTGGCAATGTCTGTGGGTTTGGTGTATTTTATGTCATTTTGGACTAATTCTGAGCATATCTGGGAATTCCCACCCAGGTTCCTAACATAACTAAAGAAAGCCTTGTGATTATCCTTAGTGTCCTGTGCAATTTTTCTCTTGAAGCTGGCCTTAGACGATTTTATGAGTGCCCGTAGTATTTTACTAATACTGATCAGAGATGCATTCCCTTTTTGGGATTTTGCTCTATCATTTAGTAGCTTCCTCCTTCTATTGTATAGTTTGTTTATGGCTGGGGTCCACCAGACAGGACGTCTGCCTTTGGAGGATTGGGTCTTGGGTTTATTTGGAATTGCATGATCCATGCATTCCTGAAGGTGTTCATAGAATGCATTTATAAAGGATTCTGTGGTCTGGGCCGTATTTTCCACAGGCCCTGGGGCTTTGAAGGATTCCACCTCGGTTTTGAGGAGTGTGAAATTTGCTTTAGAGAAGTTTTTCACTCTGGTTTTCTGGGCAGGAGGTGGGGTCGGGATGTGAATATCCAGTGAGATTAGTTTATGGTCTGATCTTACCAGTGAGGGATACACTTCTGGTCTGGAGCATAGAGTCCCCATGTTGTTGATGATCAGGTGCAGTATGTTTTTCCCTCTTGTGGTAGTGGTAACAAGTTGTTCCATAGCATTTGAGTTTATAAATTCTAGGAACCTTTGGGCTAGGGTGTTGGAGCTAGAGTAATGCTCCCAGTCTATGTTTGGGTAGTTGAAGTCGCCCAATATAATGGTGTTTGGAGAGACCTTCATATTTTCCAATGTTCTCAGGAAGGCCGAGTGGGGTTCCTGGGTTTGGGGGGGTGGTCTGTAGCAGGCTATAAACTGGAAGGCAGTTTTACCCACTGTTAGTTGCACATGGATAGTCTCTGATGCTTTGTGCTGTGCCACCAACCTTGAGGTGTGGGTATCTTTGACGAATATTGATACTCCCCCTGCTTTTGTGGTTCGGTCCAAGTTTTGGGGCCGAAAAGCATGGTATAAGGTATAACCTGGTAGTGCTGGGGTGCTCTTGGGAGCCTTGAACCAGGTTTCTGTTACTGCACAGATATCGATGTTCTCCATGCTAAGGAGAGTTTCGAGTGCATGCATCTTGAGGTTTAGATTTCTGGCATTGATAGCATTACTCTTAGTTTCTTATCCCTTGTGATACCTATGGAGGTGGGTTTGTCGTTTGAGCCTTGCCTAAAAGCGGCACTATGGAGGTAGCAAGAGCCTTTGCCAAAATACGAAAGCCCAGGGGTGACAGATGCAAGCCGTCCCTAGTGAAGTATCGTGGCTTGTTGAGCATGTCATCCCAGGCTGACAGGCATTGATCCCCTTTGAATGACACCAATACTTAAGCCAATTGTTGAAATTGATCATCTTGTCTTCATATTGTGGCATCATTCTTGGTGAGGGTAAGATGCTACTCAAGGTCAGGGTCATACCGGCCTGGGCCACATGCTCAGAGAGCTCCTCTATGTCTCTTTTCATGTAGTCCAGGGAGGTACGTCTCAGGTCATTCACACCAGCATGGACAATGACTGAGTCATATTTGTACTTGCTTTGGAGTGACCTGAGTGCTTGTGTTATGTGGCGGATCCTAGCGCCCGACAGGCAGCTCACCGTGACCTTCTCCTTGTTCAGCCTGGTGAGCAAGACGTCAGTGTGCCTGATGATAGAGTCACCTATTACAAGTGTATCAGGTGTGTTGTTTAGCCTTAAGGGCTGTGACTGTTCGCACACTGGCTTTGTGAGGTATGTGTTGCACATGTTTTGTTTTGGGGTAGCGGTTGCTTGGGTGTCTGCTTTGGAGGTCTCTGCTGCTTAGGCAGATTTTTATTTAGAGCCTCTGAGTATGTTTTTGTGTGTTTATGTGTTTGGTTTGTTGTCGTGGTAGGTCTATGTGAGACTGGAATTGTAGTTAGTGTGGTTTCCCTCTCCTCCTGACTGGTTACGCCAGTACTGAGTTGAGAGAGCTTAGCCTCCAGTTTGGCTATATGGATGCATCTCTCACATGTGTTGGAATTTGTTGGGAGGAGTAGAGGGTTGTCTGTGTACATGAGGCAGTTGTAACATTGCCTCAAGATTCCCATATTCACCAGCTGGACTGGAGAGGAGATTGACAACTGACCTTTGGACATGCTAGAATAGTATTGGGAATTCCTTTATAATTGAAAAAAAGAGCCAATGGGGAACAAGGTACTCAAGGCGAGTTTGTGAGGGTGTAGTGCTTTTAATTTTTTAGTGCTGACTTACATAATTGCTTTAGTGAGCAAGTGCCAGGTAACTTAAATGCAAAAATGACAAACAGTAACTTTCTTTTAAGTGAAACAAAGAAATAAGTACAGTAAGCAATGCAGATATCACTAGGGATCCACAGAAGCACTGAAAAGCCACGTTTTAGGTGGTATTAGCATTTCAGGGAAATAACAAGCAAACAAACAACAAGCATACAAACAAAACTAGATTCAGCAGGCCTGAATCTAGTCTATGCTACAGCAAACAAGGTGTACCAATTTCAGTAAGAAACAGTTGAAATATGCAGGCACTATAAGCCTTTAACCAGAAATTCCCAGCTCAGAAGGGCAGAGTCCAGCCTCTCCTCCCACAAGAGTGCAGACCACAAACCTTCTTAATGTAAAATAACTGGCCTGAAGCCCAAGTGCTTAAACCAGAACTAATACACTTTTAGAATAACAGACACTGAGCTCTCAATCAGCAGTTCCCAACTTAGAAGGATGTAAGCTACCTGTCCTGCCACCACAGTGCAGGCCACAAACCTTCCTAATGTAAAACAACTGGTCTGAAGCACAAGTGCTTAATCCAAAAGACTTAGAACGATAGCTACACTTTAATCAAGTTACTACCAAGCAGTAGTAAATACAATTGAATACTTTAAAGAATGCCTGGATTAGTGCTTAAGTTATACAAACAAAGCTAGATTCAGCAGGCCTGGATCTAGTCTACGCTACAGCAAACAAGGTGTACCAATTTCAGTAAGAAGCAGTTCAAATATGCAGGCACTATAAGCCTTTAACCAGAAATTCCCAGCTCAGAAGAGCAGAGTCCAGCCTCTCCTCCCACAAGAGTGCAGACCACAAACCCTTTTAATGTAAAATAACTGGCCTGAAGCCCAAGTGCTTAAACTAAAAGGCTTAGAATGAGTTACACCAAGCAGTAATAAATACAACTGAGTACTTTTAAGATGACGCAAAAGCAAAATAAAGTAGGAAGAAACACAAATACACTAAAAGCAGAATTTTTTTTTTTTTTTTTTTTAGAAAAGTAGCAAAAACAGTAGTAAAAACAATTCACATGCGGTGCAAGCTGGCACACTTGAGTATGTAGCAATATTAGTCCACACACAGTTTGAAAAAATGTAATTAAATTAAAAAGGACTAAAAGCAAGTGCAGAAAGGGTTTATTAGGTAGAATGCGGTAAAGAGATGGGACTAGGGGAGTGTCTTCCCTCCCAGTTTATCTTTTAGTAGTAGAAAAGGGCCTGTGTTGAGTGGATAGAGTAAGCCCAGCAAACATGGCTGTTTAGCTGGAAAATCCAGGTAGTGCCAGAGAAAAAAGACGACATTATAACACTCCTACCAAGACAAAAAGAAAAGAAAATGATATGTAGGCACAGTAAGGCAGGGCTGCTAGAATGGTAGAATTGTGAGGCACCCCATAAGAAGAACAGATCTATGTTTTGTTTAGGAAGGTAGTAGAGGTGGTGGTTAACTTGGGAGCCATGAAAATGAAGGTTAACAACCAGCAGAGTGAGCTTTGGAACCTTTGATTAGGGTTCCAAGATCCAAAAGAATAGATAACAGTCCTGTAAGCAGAGATGCAGTCAGTATTTAGTACACTACAAGAGGTGAAACAAGTTCTCAGTTGGTAGAACAGAAAGTTGAACAGCTTAGATAACTGGCTAAGATGCTCTAATATAATGATCATAGCATTTGCGTAGCACATAAGTGAACAAGAGTTAAAAAGCTGTTTTCATATTCTGTTTTTAATAGAAATTCAGAACCAGTAGTTCTGGGGGGGGGGAGAGACAAGCGCTCAATCCGTGGCTAGAGCTAAAGTCATTAAAAATAGTGGTGTGGGATCCTTACTTTGTGAATGTAATGCTGGCATGGAAAGTTGGAAAGAAGCTATAAAACTTTATACATTTAAAGTTCCAGATATTGAAGATTTGCAAATATCCAACAAGATTTAAATTTCCCAGCAGACATGATATGGGAGTCAGAATGATGCAGATCACATGCCAGAGAAGAGCAAGGCACGGAAAGAACCAACCAGAGTTGAAAAAAATGACATCAGCAAGATTGGGTGTATCTGAGGAGAATGGAATTATGGACAAAAATTAAAAAAAATGCAAAGCATATAGAAAGAAGAGAGAGAGAGGAGACAGGAGAGAAACAGCCCAGGACCTAAGAGACTGGCAGTCATTGGAGACCAAGAAGCACTCTTAGGATGATGGCAGATATAAAAGTGAAATAGAAGGCATGGATGTCCACAAGGAATGCAAAGAAAGGAAATGAATGCAGGAGTGGTTAGAAGGTTGGAATCTCAGGCATTTCTAATTCAGACAAAAACTGTTGTGCATATCGAAAGGACTGTAAAGGCACAAATATTGGGTTAAGACTTCATATTACAATATGAAAGGGATGTTTGGGGACAGTGTAAACGAAAGAAGGAAGGAAGCATACCAGAAATGTCAAAAGTGGTCTAGCAGATGCTACACCAAAATAGAATACGATAAATCCATTTATTTGTTGCATGAACTGATCAAACAAGAAAGACAACGGTACCTTCAAAATGTAGTTGCCTAAGAAATGGTCAGGCTACCCCACATTGGAGCAAAAGAAAACCAGTTTAATTAAGAAGATGGAATAATTTAGGGAAAACTGCTCAAGGGACACTGAAAATTGGGCTGCAAGAGGGAGCAAATATGCATGAACTGGAAAAGGAAGATGTGACTGCAGAAATTAATGGTGGGACAGGAATGTGTATGGAAGTGTAATAAAATAATGCATAACATTTACTAATTTAAGCAAGTTGGCAAAATTGAGACATTGCTGGAGATGCAGAAAGTAAGCAGAAAGGAACATACACATGTTAATTGAAAGGTAAAAGATCTATGGAATAGAGTTATAAAAACTGGAAGGCTATCTGTGTAAAAAAGTTGTCAAAGTCCTGGTAATTCCTTATCATAGAAATAAAAAGAGCTTGAATATTGGTAGGAACAATAAATAAAATGCAGATTAGAAATGTCTAACAAAAGACATCATATTAAGAGGGAATCAGTATGGGTGAAAGGGTTGAATGGGCATTTACTAAAATGGTAGTCAGTCACAGTGAGTTATGGTGTACTGTAAAAGACCAGGGTGTGTGTGCTATGACATATGACCAAAGGTCAATGCATGGAGCGGAGTGTTCAGAAGGTAGCGCTGGAGCAACTTGAAGAGAAAAATGATGAGACTAGGAGCAGAGAAAGAAAAAACATGAAGTGAGGAAGAAAGTAATGCAAAGTGTGTGCTATAGGAAAGCATTTCTATGAATAATCTCATCCTATTACTCTGACATGCAATTATTCAACCCCAATACATCTAGTATTTTTGCAGGTCACTACTCAAAACCATGACATTCTTGAAGTTGCAAACACGCTTTTTTGAATTAAACAAGCCCCTCCTGCATCCTTTACATGTAAGAACAAACTTCTATCCCCTCACACTATAAAAAAAAACATAAATATATATATATATATATATATATATATATATATATATATATATATATATGGAATCACTACATAATCTCGAACTTTTGAAATACCAAATTTCAAAAGCTCGAGACTATATAGCTGAAACCCCTAAATACCGAAAATACACAAGTTTAAAATTGAAAATCCTGGGCATGTAACACACATACAGCACACACATACACACAGCATCCCCCCACAATCAAATATATTATCCTACACAACAGATAAGAAGGGAAGCAAGCCCCCCTGCATCCCCATGTGGGGGGCGAGCCCCCACTTTAATATTCTAACTCCAGAATTGCACAAACAGACACAGAAGGAAAACTCACACCCACACATGCTACAGTCCTTCACACACACACACACATCACAGTCACAACACACACTGACACACACTAAAGCCCCTCACAAACACACTTACACACACATACTTACCTGAAATGCAACATCAGAAGTGCTAATTCAATATCTCCTGACATCGGGATTTTGAATTTCGCGCTTCTGGTCTTTCGGTATTCTGGTTTTCGGCTATATAGTCTGGAGCTTTTGAAATTCGGTATTTCACAAATTCGATCCCATATAAATATATATATATATATATATATATATATTTTTATATATATATATATATATATATATATATATATATATATATTTATATATATATATATATATATATATATATATATATATATATATATATATATATATATATATATGGAAAATGTGTACCAGAGCTGCCATGGCATAAATCATAAAACGTGTGATGTAACACACATCCTAACATGTACGAAAAAACAGTTAAAGGGGAAGTCCTTGGACAAAATATACAGATAAACTCAAAAGAAGCCAAGGCACATTGTAGTCCACACCAGGAGCAAATTTATTGATAAACACAAAATAGCTTCAACATCTATATAAATGCATCAACTCATTTACGTTTTCATCATACTACTTCATCAGATGTAACACCGCAAACACAAAGAAGCCCCTATTTATACCATTTGACTCTAAATGACAAATCAATTAAAACCTTAAAATAAAAAATAAGCATTAAAAAACTAAACAGTTGAAACAGTCATATACAAAATACTTATAACTTCAATCTAATAAAATTCCTAATCAGCCCAGTTTATTATATAAATGTATAGGCTATCAAGAAGAGTGTACTTTAAAATACTTAATATCATGAATGTTTAAAGATGAAAACATATCCAAAATTCTGAATTAATTCTAAAATAGTCGTAAAATATCAAAATCATAAAAAGTATAAAATGCTAATTTTATTTATTTATTTATTTTACATTTGTTAACCAGGCTAGTCTAGCTGGATATATTTCCATTTTCAGTAGAGGCCCGGGGAGAAAAGCTCCAAACAGATATAGAAAGTATGAAATATTGTTACATGGTAAATAAAGGATTAATAAAAAAAAAAAAAAAGAGAAACATACAAGTAATTATTACATACTAAAGATATTAACACTTGAGAAAAGCAACAGTAAAAATATTTACACTTAAGAAAGCAAAACAAATGTAGCACAGCAAGAATCATGTGCAAGCATTCCCGTCAGGTGGAAAGAGTTCGGCAGTAAGTTAATTAGAGTTTAAACATTGTCAATCTTACTTACATGACTAAGCATTAAAATGTTTAATGTATAAGATGTATAAAACATCTTATGAATAGTTTTGTAGTATATGAAAAGGACAAAAGAGAAAAAGGATTCTTTCATGCATCAAAACATAAATCATATATTGTGATTTCATAATACATAACACAAAATCACATCCAGAAAAATATAGAAAGCATTTGGGATAGTGGGACACATTTACAGCACCCTACAGTTCCCTTATTATAATGTAGCTGCCCTTAATTTCAAAACGTGCGCTAAGGTCACATTCTCGTTATGTCCCGGGGGCTTGTTGGCCTCCAAAATAACTTGCCACTATACCTCACGGTATTTAATCTTGGCCTCTCATAGACCCCTCTAACATCTAGGAGAATTTTTTCCAGTACAAAAAATGAGAATGCAGCTATAGGGCAGTCAAGTGTATGCTTGTAAAGTGCATTGTTTGGTTCCTTATTACGTACATCTCTGATGTGTTCATATATCCTTTGTTATTAACAGCCTTTCAGTTTTCCCCACATAGAAGGTTAGACACATCATACATGTTGTGACATATTCAACTCCCCTAGAATCACAAGTATTGTAATTGGTGCCCAGGATATATCTGTCCATAGCTTCTATCCATACATCCTCACCTTGGACAATGAATGGGTATTGCGAGCATCTGCCACATTTATATGTCCCCAACCTGCTGCAGTTGGATCCTCCCTGGTAATTTCTTTCCATTGGATCCTTAATGTTGGGTCCTTTTCTAAAAATGCAAATAAAAGGGGTATCACTGATACCATTCAATTCAGATAATTTAGAAAACCTTTACCATTCGTTCTCAATAACATTCTTAATAATGTAAGCATCACCAGTAAAATCAGTGGTGAAAGCGTGGCCAAATTCCCAGCTAATATCCTGATTTACTAAAGAGGGTTGGTCTAATTGGCTGTTGTTGATAAGGTCGTCCTTCCCCAAAATGGGGGAAAACCTACCTTGTCTAGTTTTCTTTACTTCCTAAAATCCCCTCAATCAGACCATTACAATAACCTCTGAAACTAAACATTGTGTTTAGATTCTCACATTCATGTTCAAAGTCCCCCTCGTCAGAGCTCATATGACTGATTCTCATATATTGGCCCTTCACTATACTCCTTTTCTGACTGAATGGGGTGGGCACATTTAAAATGGAGAAAAGAATTTGAGTAAGTCTTTTTCCTATAAACCCTAGATTTAAAGTCTCCTGCTTTTTAATTGTAATATCCAAATAATTCAAACTTTCCTTGTCAATATGATGAGTAGATTTCAAAAAACTAGTGGTGTTTGAGATACAGTCAAATAATTCACTGAGCTTAACCTCTGAATCCTTCCATAAGAGGGCGATAGCATCCAGGAACCATCTATACAATAACCAATTATTTTTAAATGGGGAGTTTAACATACATTTATGTTTCCAAAACATGAGGACAAGATTGGGGCACATTTGGCCCCCATGGCTACCACTTACTTGTTGAAAAATGTCTCCCTCAAAAAAGAAACTTATTTTTAAGGACTATATCCATTAACACCAAACATGTATGAAACTCATTAAAATTCAATCCTCCAATTTCATTAACAATCTCCTCAAACCATGCTAGCCCTGTATTGTAGGGAATACACCCAAATAAGTCTGCTATATCAGTAATCACAAATAGTAACTGGTCACAGTATAAGTCGGGATTAATGCATTGTAAAAAGCCCCAAGAATCTCTTAGGACATGAATATCACTATGTGGGATGTCCTTCAATTTAACATGTAAGTATCTGGCTAGCGGAGCTGTGACTGAGCTCTCTGCAAACACAATTATTCTCAGTGAAGGGTCAAGGTCATTTTTATGGACTTTGGGTATGCCAAAGATTGAAGCCACATGGGGCTTGTCATTTTTAAAAAGGAAAAAAATGCCAGTATCAATCAAACCTTCCACCAGCAAGTCATTTAACGCCAAATGTATATGTTGATGGGCAATATTAATTTCATTCCTTGATGGCCTGACATATTTGTTGTGGTCACCCAAAATGACCAACATTTTGCCCTCATAAATTGTAGTATTCATGAAAACAGTCCCCCCATCCATTGTCGGGCTTCATTGCCCTAAGATATTTGTTGCCCCTAATTTCTTTCAAAAGGGTCCTCTCATCTAGAGACAAATTAGATGGAAACTTGTTCTTCAAAATCCCAGTCCTAAGCTCTCTTTTGACTAAGGATTCAAAATTTCTTAATTGGACATAGAGGGGGCATTGAAGCTACTTTTCCTTCTTAAAGACTGATCTCCATCCCGGTGCTCTGTGTCACCCAAGATAATTTGTAAATTCTTTTTTCCATAAAATAATTTTAAAATCAATAGTTAACCTACTTATATCAGATTTTTGCCTCAGCACAAAGTTAAATCTCTTAGTTGATAATGAAAAATGTAATAAAATACCACCAAGACCACCAATCGAAGGAATGAGCAAATTTAATGAAACACTTAGCGCCTCAGCTTACACAGCCTTCCAAGAGTAAAAACACTACAAAATATGGTTTGCTTATATACAGCATATTGCACAAAACAATTGATCAATTAAGCATACAATACAAATCACATACTTTCAATTACATTTTTTGTTGAGTGCCTTAGTCTCCAAAGCACCATACTTTAAGATCAGCAGGGTTTCTTTTTTTTTTTTTTGAGTTTTTTTAATGACACATGTTCATCTATGCCAACTTGCAATTTTTCCAAGACACAACCCCTAAGAGAATCAGGGTTAGAGTTGTGAGCTGTCAAAAAATGACTCCTAAGGGGACTCCTAATTTTTTTATTTTTTATGCCCCTAATATGTTCCTGCAACCGGACCCTAAAACTCCTGTAAGTTAAAATGAAAAACATGTCTTACTTATTTCCATACTACTGTAATTGAAAATGTCACAGCCGTTTAAGGTGTAGACGGGTCCCTCATTGTGAATCTCATTCCTGTTACTAGGGTATACATTGATTAATAGTTCATTTTGCCACTCCCCCTGCCCCTCCATTGGTAAATGTTGCACTGGGGGAACAGCTTGTTCCCTGATCTTTCGGACCTCCAGAGGGGCAAGTATTCTAAAGGGTCCTGGAAGTTTAGGTGTGATTCTGTTTCATTAGTTCTACCACTATTGTCATACCAGTAATTATTAGTATGAATATCAACCCCAACTACCACCATCAACATCTGTCATTCCACTATTAGGCATAAAAGCCCTGCCCTCCCTGCCTCTGGGCTTGGGGTAACTTCTTTTCCCTTGGTGTTCACTCAAATCCCTGTCTACTTTCTTCTTTTTCCTTGTAAATATATTCTGACACATCTTATCTACAAAATCCCTTATGTTTAAATATTGTTTATGGTGTTCATCTACAGTAAACAACAAATCATCTGTAATTTTATGATTAATGATATCTATCTGCTTTGTAATCCCCTCAACTTCTGTATCATTGTTTTTAATGATAGCTTTCATGACATAAAAACCACCTTTATCAAAAATAGCCAAGAGATCATGGTCAAAGTCCAGCCCTTCGGTCAAATTATTAGGGTACTTCCAAAGTCTAAAGCCCTTAGGTACAATTCCTTATTTTAAACATTTAAGTTATCAGTATTCAGAGTCCGGTAATTTAACATCAGCGATTGAAGTAAACTCAAACTGTCAGTGTAACTCTCATGGTTTGAACTACCTTCCGTTACGCTAACAGCACTAAAAGCAATTTTTTTTTTACCAAGCCAAAAAGTTATATCATTGTCTTTAACAGTTTGATAATTGTTGGAAGAAAAACAGTCACCTTGTGAAGAATCATGATTAGATGTGCCTGCTGCCATATTGCAATCATTAGGGCCATCAGTAGGCATATTCAAAATCCGTAGAGTATGGGAATAATCCATATCGGAGCCTCTCTCATTCAACGGAGCACTTCAGTGGTGTTCATTCTACTCCGAGAGCCATTGCAAGAAGCAAATATTGCTTCCTGATCACCAGGAAGTGAAAGCGCAGATACTCCTTTCAGGTCCAAGTGACAAATAGGACTGAGTAGCTTGACCAGCTGTGCAAGCTGGCCAATCAAAGCCTTTAACTCCCCACGAATCTCGACTGCCAGAAGCCATACCTCCTGTGGTTAAATGACATAATCCTCAATAAAAACACAAACAAACAGTTAAATAAAAGGGAAATACTTGGTCAAAAATAACAGATAAACCCCAAAAAAGCCAAGGCACATTGTAGTCCACACCAGGAGCAAATTTATTGATAAACACAAAACAGCTTCAACATCTATATAAGTGCATCAACTCATTTACGTTTTCATCATAATACTTCATCAGATGTAACGCTGGAAACGCAAAGTATTTATACCATTTGACTCTAAATGTCATTAAATAACTATCCCATTTAATTCAGTAAAAATCATTTAAAACCTTAAAATAAAAAATAAGCCTTAAAAGACTAAACAGTTGAAATAGTCATATACAAAATAACTTCAGTCTAATAAAGTTCCTAATCACCCAGTTGTATAGGCTATAAAGAAAAGTTTACTTTAAAAGACTTAATATTATGAATGTTTAAAGATGTAAACATATCCGAAATCCTGAATTAATTCTAAAACAGTCATTAAATATCAAAATCATAAGTATAAAAGTCTAATGTATAAAACATCTTAGAAATAGTTTTGTAGTATATGAAAAGGACAAAAGAGAAAAAGGATTCTTTCATGCATCAAAATATAAATCATGTATTGTGATTTCATAATACATAACACAAAATCATATCCAGAAAAATATAGAAAGCAGTTGGGATGGTGGGACATATTTACACCACCCTACAGTTCCCTCATTATAATCTAGCTACCCTTAATTTTAAAACTGGTGCTAAGGACACATTCTAAATTATCCGTAAGATGTTTTATACATTAGACTTTTATACTTTTAAAAGGACGGAATTCCTTTAAGGAATTGTACATTGTTACATAAAAAGAAAAAATATGGCTGGCTTATAGTTATGCAGTGTAGGTAAAATTGTGTAATTGTGGAATAGCTGTCTGTGGTTAGAAGGTAAACTTATTTTTATTTTTAGTTGATAGGTCGTCCTTTTTTAAGGTAGTGCAATCTTGGAGTTGGTATATTTAATTTACAGGGGGTGTGGGGGTACAGGGGGGCTTGTCCCCCAGCAAAATGGATGTCAAAACATTAAAGTGTTACTGGTAATGAGACAGTTGTAGTTCTGTATTATTTAGAGATGTTTGCTGGTGTTTTATGGGTTTGGAGTGTAGCAGCTTGTTTTAAGTCTGTAATGTTTTGGAAAGGGATAGATTTGCAGATGCTACCTTTAATATAATATATTCAATGGTCTGAAATTTTAATATTTTGAATGTCATACTTTTGAAGTTTTGTTATTTTACACTGTCACTATTCTCGTCTCGACATTTTAAAATTTGCTATTTCGGTTGTTCACTATTTGAAAGTAGATCCATGTATGTATATATATGGTTCCCCTTTAGAATCTCGAATTGCTGAAAGCTCAAAATTCATAAGCTCGAACTCAGAATCTCTAGTTTTCAGCAACTCAAAATTCTAAAGTGGACATAAAAGACATGAAAACATGTCTTTACAAAGTTTTGCAGGGGGGCAAGCCCCCCTGCACCCCTCCATTTCCCCCCTACTTAAATATACCAACTCCGAGATCGCACTACAACGGGGATGAGGGAAATCTCCTGTTCTGCGCTGTATACAGAAGAGCACAATGGGAGAATTTCCATTCCTCCGCTATAGTGTGGTCACAGAGCTGGTATATTTTAGCAGGGAGATTGCAGGGGGACGCGGCCCCCTGCATACATGTCAGTAAACTTCCTTTTTTTCTTTTGTTTCCCCCTTCACAAGTTCGAGTTACTGAAACTCGAGATTCTGGGCTCAAGCTTATGAATTTCGAGCTTAAAGCAATTCGAGCTTGTGAAGGGGAACCATAGATATATATATATATATATATATATGTATATGTGCGTGTGCATGTGCATTTATGTATATGTGTGAGTATGTATATATATATATATATATATATATATATATATATATATATATATAGATATGTATAGGTTCATAGGTTGGTACTAGGCTATCAACCCTAGGGCCTTTACAAGCCTAGACATAACAATTCCCTGGCTGTTTCTTCCCTCACTGTTTACTTCCCTGGACCCCTGTCTAGCAGGGTGACTGACATGATCCCCGGGGTGAATTTCCTTTCTCCCATCCAATCGTCAAGGTTCCTTTTGAAGAGGCCCAAAGAGGCGCTCAGCTTGACATGTATGGGCAGTCTATTCCAGAGTCTGGGGAGTCTCTGGGTCAGGAACCTATCCCTCCAGCATGTTTTGTTTATTGTGATGACAAGGTTTAGATCCCTGGAGCGAGTGGCTCTGAGGGATTGGGATTTCTTTAAGTGTAGCATGTCCAACAGCTCTGGGTTTTACATGGCCTTGTATGTTAAGTACAGATTGCCTCTGAGAAGATGATATGCGGAAGAGTATAGCTGTAGTTTTTTAAGGTGGTCAGTATATTTAATGCCATTCTGTTGTAGCTCAGAGCAGTTCTGAGCATTGCCATTTAGATTCTTGACATAGCTGTAGAATGCCTTGTGGTTGTCTTTGGAATCTTTGGCAATTTTATTTTCATAACTAGATTTGGAGGCTTTTATGAGGGATCTCAGCTTCTTACTGAGGCTGGTAAGGGAGTTTTTTGCATCCTGGGATTTTCCTCTTTTCTGCAACAGTTTCTTCCTTTTGTTGTAAAGTTTGTTTATGGCAGGGGACCACCAGATTAGCTTCCTTTTTTTTGGTGGAGAGCATCTTGGTTCTATTTGGGATGGCACGATTCATGCATGAGAGGATGTGCTCGTACAGTGCCTTAGTGTAGGACTCAGCAGTTGAACTTTCAGTTCCCGTCTGCATGGTTGTTGTGAAGTTTTCCACTTTTGACTTGAGTAACATGAAGTTGGCTTTGGAGAAGTTTCTTTATGGAGGTTTCCTTACTGGGTGGTGGGGTGGGATGTGGATGTTAAGGGTGATTAGCTTATGGTCAGACCTGACCAACGAGGGGGGGTGACCATAGGTGTGGAGCATTGATTTCCCATGTTGGTAATTACCAGGTCTAGGATATTGGAACCCCTGGTTGGACTATGGATTAGTTGATCTAGGGCATTGGAATTTATGAATTTCAAGAACCATTGGGCAAAGGTGTTGGTACATAAGTAGTTTTCCCAGTTAATGGCATGGTAGTTGAAATCACCCAGTATTAGGGTGTTTTAATATTTTCCAGTATGTTTAGAAAGGTGTAGTGAGAATCTTTGGGCATGATGGGGGATCTGTAGCAAGCTACAATTTGGATTGCAGTCTTACCTAGTGTTATTTGCACCTGGGGAATTTCAAATGCATTGTGTTGAGCATCTAGCCTGGCGGTGTGAATTTCCTTGGTGAATATGGACACTCCTCCGCCTTTAGTGTTTCGGTCCTTGTTTGTTAGCCAAAAAGTGTGTTAAGAGTTGTAGTCTGGTATTGCAGGCGTGCTCTCTACAGCCTTAAACCAGGTCTCAATTACTGCACAGATAATGATGATCTCCATTTTTAGGAGTGCCCCGAGAGAGTGCATTTTGAGGTTTAGACTTCTAGCATTGAGTAGCATTACCTTCAGAGTTTGCATGCTTGTACCTGTTACGTGGCGGTTTTGTCTTTTGAACTTTGCCTAAAAAAGGCACTATAGGGCTAGCAAGAGCCTTAGCCAGTAACCTGAATCCTGGGGGCAACAGGTGCAGACCATCTCTGGCAAAGCATTGTGGTCTGTCGATCATGTTGTCCCAGGCAGACAGATACTGGATCCCCTTTGAATGACACCAGAAGCATAGCCAATCATTGAAGTCAATCATTTTGTCCTTATATTGTATCATTCTGTGCAAAGGTAGGATGCTACCCAGGGCTAGGGTCATACCTGCTTGGGCCACATAGTCCAAGAGCTCTTCCATGTCTCTTTTCATGAAGTCCAGGGAGGTACATCTCAAGTCATTCACTCCAACATGGACAATGACAGAGTCATAGTTGTACCCGTTGTGGAGTGACTTGAGTGCATGCATTATGTGGCGGATCCTAGCACCCGACAGGCAGCTGACTGTAATTGTCTCCTTGCTCAGCCTGGTGAGTGGGACATCAGTGTGCCTGACTATAGAGCCACCTATGACTAAAGTATTAGGTACATTGTCTTGCCTTAGGCACTGTTGCTGGTTGGCACACTGGTGTTTTGAGCTATGGCTGTGATTGGTGTTTGCATTTCAGCTTCAGAGGTCCTTTTTGCTTGGGCAGGTTACAGTTAAGGGCCACCGCATATGTGGATTTAATGTTGCTATGTGTGGGTGTTGGTGGTGTGGGTTTAGTAGGGCTATGTGTTGCTCGAGGTGTAGCGCAGGTGTTAACCTTCCCCTCTTGACTGTCTAGCACAATTTTAGGTGGAGAGAGCTTTGCTTCCAGTTTGGCTAATTAAGTGCATCTCTTACAGGTTGTAATGTTGGGTGGTAGGAGGAGAGGGTTGATTGTGTACATGAGGCAGTTGCTGCATTGCACCAGTATGCCCAGATTCACCAGGTGGACAGGACAAATCACCGGAAGCTGACCCTTGGGCATGCCTGGTTTGGTGCTTTTTATTGTAAAATACAGGAGCTGTTTTCCCTTGCCTTTGCAAGGTACTTTGCAAATATAGGCTGTTTAGTGCCTACAATTAATTTCTCCTTATTAACAAGGAGAGTTGAGTGATTGTATCACTTTAAGGCTTCCTAGTGCTTTCCAGCAGTTATTAAAGCAAGTGCTAGTCACAGGGATGCAGTGTGCACTAGATAAGTTAGATGTGAAAGTAGGTAAATTAAGTTTTACCTGTCTAAAAAGTTAAGTTTTAGTGGCGAGTCACTATTTTTAAAACAGCAAGATAGCGTGAAAGGGGGTGGTCACTTCTGTATTCTGGTACTATGGAATACAGTAGTATGGCCAATAAATTTAAATAGTTGAAGGGGAGTGATTTCACAAAATAATAATTTTGTGCTTACTCACACAAGCCAGTGAAAGCAGAGAGGAAATGAGATATATGGTCAAATTAACATAAGAGGCAGACAACTAGAAGACAGAACAGAATTTAAGAACATGACAGTAAGCAGGTGGGTGGGGAATAAATTTCTGCCTGACTGACATGAGACAAAGCTGTGGTCTCTTTTGAAGGTTTAATATGCAGTTAAACACAGAATACAAGTAAAACACAAGGTAAAGAAAGCAAATCACAGTATTCAAAATATAAAAAGGCAATCACACACACAGTTCACAATTGATCAGTTCTATGCAGTTAAAAGCAGAATACAAGTAAAACACACACACACACACACACACACATATATACATATATATATATATATATATATATATATATATATATATATATATATATATATACTGATATTCTTCTATTTCTAGAATGGCCATTTCATTTAACAACAAAACATTGAGATGAGGTTGCCAAAAAGTTAATTTTATGAACACCCAGATCACCGTTATTTAACACTGAGAAGCTAACCACTTGGCTACCAATGCTTTAAAATTAAATTGAAGCAAAGCAAACCCACCCAAGTGAGGGCTTCACCCTCCCCACACCCCCACAGCCCCCAAACTAAATAAACCAATTCCAAGATCACACTGCAGTGAGGAAAAGGGCAAAGTTCACCATGGTGACCAAGTGGTTAGTTTTTCGGCATTAAATGATGGTTAACTTGGTGTTGGTAAAATTAACTTTTCGGCAACTTCATCTCAATATTTTGTGGTTTGATGTGTAGTAGAAGTAGAGCCATATATATATATATATATATATATATATATATATATATATATATATATATATATATATATATATATATGCACACACACACGTGTCATTCACTTTGTCAAACTGGCAATAGTTGACTGAGTGAATGATGTTGAAATATGGTTAACTGTTCCATACATCGAACTTTGAAGATATTGTAAGGATGGAACGCCGAGTGTGCCACATTGAGATAAGTGTGGGTTTGAGATGATGATGTGGAAATGTCCAAATATGTTAAAGGCCATGGGGGGTGTTGCAGGGGCATATACATGTTTATCATTTATATATCTTGTCTGTACTGGTATCCAGAGATCCACAAACTGAACTCAGTGAGCTCCAATTCACCTAGAGCAAGACAAATGGTATGTCTAAACTGTCTCAAAAATATCCCATCTCAAAACCTACCTTTGCTATATTTTGATAGCCTGTTCTTCTATTATTGTGGAAAGCAGATTCACAAGATTCGTGGGATCTTGGGGATTATTTTTTCGTTACTAGGACCAAAAGTTCTAGAAAATAGATGTTTCCTTATTACACTGTACCAGATCTTCTTCCTTCTTTTTGCCACAGTTATTCTTGACTGTTTCTGCACATGTTTTGAACTTCCTTTAATTACGTTATTAATCATTCTGCATCTCAGATTTATATCTTCAGTGTTTTGCTCTTAATTCCTTATGTTTATAACTTGTCATAAATCACAGTCGTATCGTTTAAGTGCATTGTCCAAAACTGTAAAAAGTGTAATATTTTTAATATTCTTCCAACTTTTTCTTCCATCAAGCTTTGACAATCACCTTGCATAAGTGAAATATGTTTCTCACATAAGAAAAAATCTTTTACTGAATAATTTGGCAAATTACATTCATTCATAAGATTCTACAGTATAATTAACTCTATTCAGAAATAAACTTCTTATTCCTTCATGTGTCCATTACTACTTTTCTTTGCGCAGTTTTATCATAATCTCATGTACGTGTAATTACATTCATTTTAACCAGTTTGCAAGGACTTGTCTGTCAGTAAATGGTTGTTTACTCAAAATACCACAAGGGTGACCAGCACAGTAAGATAATATAAAGGCAATAAAACAAAATAAGAGATTTAATGTATTAAAATAAAAGTTAAACATATAAGCATTTTCATCTGAAAACAACAGACTTCTTCAGAATGTTTTACTTCTGCTGACATTGTCAAGTAAATATCATCCAGTTCATGCCATGTGACCAATGTACACCAAACAATTAACCAGTGTTAATATTTCATATAAAAACCTTTTTGTTGACATTTTTAGTTAACAAATACACCTGAATAAAAAAGCAAAAACATATGTCAAAAATAAACCTACTCTGTTACTTGAACCCACTACTTCTATATTGTAGTTGCTCTCCTTAAAAGATATAAGAAGAAATAACTCCAACCCATCTAAGTTTCCCAAAATGTATTAATGCTGAAAGTTTGATTGCATACCTCTAAATTAACCAAAATAAATCTATATGTATCTCACCAGTATACACCCAATCAGGCAACAGCATTACCACAGCAAAAGCAAAAGGTATCCTACACTGGATATCTGACAACATCCCCAAGGACACTTTCATCTTAGGTGACCTAAATATAGACTGTCAATCCATAAACAACAGCAAAATCTGTGACTCTATTCTCCTATTTGGCTTCACCCAGCTAATAAGCTCTACCACCTGCATCAACAAAAACACTAACAGGCAGTCCACACTGGACTGGATATAGACAAACAAACACCATCATATAAAATCCTCTAGTTGCTTACCAGATACTAAAAGTGAGCACCTCCCAACCTATGTGATCAGACAACAACAGGGTTAACCCAAACAAATAATCCATATACAGGTATGCAATTTATCTAAATTTGACAAATATTTATAATAGCTCTGTCCCACTACTATTGGAATGTATTAAGACTAATGCCCCTAGATGAAGCAGTGGCTCACTTCACTTGCAGCTTCCTCAGAATAGTAAATGATTTAGTACCAGTTAGGACAAGAAGGGTAAAAACTAAGACAACAACATGGCTGACAAAAGACATCAACCACTTCATCCTGCAAAAATATGAAGCATGGACAGAATGGTATCAGAATAAAATGCTACATGCTTACCAACATTTTAGATATCTCAGAAACTGTCCCAAGATCCTTGTTAAATCTGAATAGAAATCATACTACTGTAATCTTCAACAAAAGCACCAAAACAACCCCAAGCTTTTTTGGCCCCTTCTAAATAAACTATTATACCCTGGCCATAGCATTATTCTCCGTCATCCTACTTCAAATAGCAAAGCATCTGTTGCCACTTAGAACTAACTGGACATAATGAGTGTTGAACTACCACTAATCATTGACCACCTCAGTTCACTCCTCCAACTTCCATCTACTCTCGAAAGCAACACACTGTATTTGTTTTCAGCCAATCCCAACATCAACCATAAAAAAATAGATTATTATACCCATTCACAAAGGAGGTACTTCAACAAAGTTAACAAACTATAGACTTGTTGCTATCCTATCACCCCTCTCTTACACCCTCAAGAAATGTATTCACTCCCAGCTTATGAAACATATAACCAAACACAACCTCCTCTCTGACACCTGGCATGGGTTCAGGCCCAACCACAGTACTACTGCTCCTCAACTTCACAGACATAGTACTCGAGTACAGAAATGGGGGTGACCTTATTTCTTCACTTTTCCTTGACCTTTCCAAAGCATATGGCACAGTGTACTACCAAAATCTCCTCTCTGAACTTCCAACACTAGGTCTCACTTAACCCTCCCTCTCCTGGTTTTATAGTTATTTATGCATTCACCAGTAGGCAAGTAAATGGCAAGAAAACCTTTCCACATTTTCAATTAGTATCTGTTGGTGTCTCCCAAGGGTCAGTAATCATCCCCCCTTCTATTTAATATTTCCATAAATAAGCGTAATACCGCTGCAACACAAGCCACTCTTGTACAATATGCTGGTTACTCAACCCTTATCTGCTCTGCTCCGTCCATAACAAAATTACAGGAAATCACTGAAAAATCTTTCACTGACATTGAAATATGGCTAAAAAAGCCTGACTTATGCCACTTATTCCAAAACAACACCTTAACCTTAAGCATACATTTCATATTACCTCAAGTAATAACACAAAAATAGAAATCGTATGCCAAACTAAACTACTCAGTCATAATAGATTATAACCTCAAATCTGATTATCACATACTTCACTCCATAAAGAAAACTTAGCAAAAACTCAACACCCTCCATAGGATCAAACATTACCTCAGAGATCAAGCAAGGATTACCTTACAGCAGCATACCTCGTTCTTTCCTTCTGTGATATATGCTTCCCCTAGTCTTAAAAATATCAGCACTACATATAAAACTGAACTAGCCTCCTGCTACTAGAAAATAGCTACATTTGCAACCAGCATTATAAAACACACCACTGCCTTGCATTAGAACAATTAAACTGTCTTGAACTCCCAAACCACTTGACATACTCGCAGATCATTGCCCACAAATTATTGTACTCTCCAGATAAATGCCCAGCATTAAAAAACACTCTACTGTACTATTCACCCACTAGAGACCTTCTCATTAAACTTTTATTATGTGTCAGTAAGACATTCAACCCTACTAGAGACTCTCTACTCTCATTATTTCTCAAAACTTTGGACATATCTCAACTTCTTAAAGCAAAAAATCTGGACAAAGCCATAAATAAAAATGGAACAGAGGCCCAAAAATAGGGGCAATTTTAAATATCGCTCTTACAAATTTAGAAAGTTGATAGAATAACAAGTTTTGCATTAACATGAATTTTCTGAAGGGTATAAGGTCTGAAACTCAAATGTCTGCCATTATTTCCTAACTTCAATCTTTAATGATTTGCCACTAATTTGCCAGAAAACCACAATTTTATGAACAACAGAGCAAAAATATATGGAAAAAATCTGGACATTCTACAAAAATGTGTACAATTGAGAGTTATGACTTTGGAATCAAATCCACACACAGTTAAAACGGACAGAAAACTTAAATAGTTTCAAAACTTTTCTTAAAGAGCACCTATGCCAAAATATATCTCTGTTCTGCATGGTCGCTTGGCTAGCTTTACTCAAATTACTTTTCTCCAACTCTTAGCGACTTTGCTTTCCAAATATTTCTGTAATTTCCCAAGCTCTTACTTTTCCTCTCTCCTCCTCTCACACCCCACCACTAACTACAGTTCCTCCTCTCACACCCCACCACTAACTACAGTTCCTCCTCTCTCCTCCTCTCACACCCCACCACTAACTACAGTTCCTCCTCTCACACCCCACCACTAACTAAAGTTCCTCCTCTCACACCCCACTACTAACTACAGTTCCTCCTCTCTCCTCCTCCCACACCTCACCACTAACTACAGTTCCTCCTCTCACGCCCCACCACTAACTACGGTTCCTCCTCTCACACCCAACCACTAACTACAGTTCCGCCTCTGTCCATTTATCTTCCTGTTAATTTCCCTAATTTCTGCTTTTATATCTGTCTCTTATCAATTTTTAAGTTTCATTGCTACTAGTCTGTTTGTAAATTATTACTATACTCAAAAGCACCCCAGTCTGATTTTTTTCTCTGCAATAATTATACTATAAATGCATGAACTGTTATTTTATTTTTTTATTCAATAATTAGCCAGTTTAATTTCTCCCTTATTATTTAGTGTTAAAATGCTATGTCCATGCAAGAAATGTTTAACAATATTTAAAATTCATGAAAATAAGCTCATGTATAGATGTTTTTATCCTGCAATTATAAATGTACAGCACGTGTAACTTGGATGTGGAGCTTTTCTTCCCAGGCATCCACTGAAAATGCTTTACCCAGTCTGACTTTTCCCAGTTAACAAAGACAAATTAATAAAATAAAAAGATACTAATGATTAGCATTATAAAACTTTTTCTTTGATTAGTAAGCAACAATTGTATGCATTTATATTGGCAAAGGCTCCCTTTCTGTCCAAACAAACCAGTAGTACTTTGTGAAAATAAAATGAACTGCATGATGAAATGATACACAGATACTCAAATGCTATGGAACAACTTGTTACCACTCCCACAAGAGGGAAAAATATACTGGACCTGATCATCACCAACATGGGGACTCTATGGTCCAGAACAGAAATGTATCCCTCACTGGTAAGATCAGACCATAAACTAGTCTCACTGGATATTCACATCCCGACCCCACCTCCTGCCCAGAAAACCACAGTGAAAAACTTCTCTAAAGCAAATTTCACACCCCTCAAAACCGAGGTGGAATCCTTCAAAGCCCCCGGGCCTGTGGAAAATACGGCCCAGACCGCAGAATCCTTTATAAATGCATTCTATGAACACCTTCAGGAATGCATGGATCATGCAATCCCAAATTAAACCAAGACCCAATCCTCCAAAGGCAGACGTCCTGTCTGGTGGACCCCAGCCATAAACAAACTATACAATGGAAGGAGGAAGCTACTAAATGATAGAGCAAAATCCCAAAAAGGGAAGGCATCTCTGATCAGTATTAGCAAAAAACTACGGGCACTCATAAAATCGTCTAAGGCCAGCTTCGAGAAAAAAATTGCACAGGACACTAAGGATAATCACAAGGCTTTCTTTAGTTATGTTAGGAACCTGGGTGGTAATTCCCAGATATCCTCAGAATTAGTCCAAAATGACAAAAAATACACCGAACCCGCAGACATTGCCAACATCCTAGCTGACAGGTTCAGCGCAAACTCGCTCCCACAAAATGGCAAATATCTATCCCAGCAGAGTGCTGCCCCCTGACATCTCAGATGCTCAGGTAAGAGCCGCCCTCTCCAAAGCAAAAAACACAGCATCAATGGGACCAGACAGTGTCCCGGGCTACGTCCTACATGAACTCCAAGAAGAGCTAAACCCAAACATAAAACTACTGTTCAATCTCAGCCTTTCTAAAAGATATGTACCCAAAGAGTGGCGTACAGCAACAGTGGTCCTTCTCCACAAAGGTGGTGCCTCAACGGATCCTGGAAACTATCACCCCATAAGCCTGACTAGCTTGGTCTGCAAAGCTATGGAAAGGATCATCATGGACCTCATAAATAAAGATATTGGGGACCTACAGACTCTGGATCCTACCCAGTTTGGCTTTGTTAAGGGCAGATCCTGCCTCTTAAACCTGGTTGATTTCTTTGAAACAGTCACCAAGTCCATTTATGAGGGGAAGGTGGTCCACACAGCCTACCTGGACCTCGCAAAGGCCTTCGATACAATACCCCACTTGGGCATTATAGATAAGCTCACCAGCTTAAATATAAACCCCTATGTCACTAGATGGGTTGCAAACTGGCTCAAGGACAGAACCCACATGGTTAGAATTGCTGGAGCCATGTCAGACTCCAAACCAGTTAAAAGTGGTGTCCCACAAGGCTCAGTCCTGGGACCTCTCTTGTTCGGTATATATTTCTCGGAGGTACAGGCCAACACGGAAGGATTGTGGCTGACCAAGTTCGTAGATGACTGCAAACTGGGCGCCATAATCGACTCTCCAGCCAACACAAGCATTCTCAAAAAGGGCCTCATAGAAACAGACAACTGGTGCCAGAGCCATGGCCTCAAGCTAAACGCCAAAAAGTGTATAGTCATCCCCTTCGGCAAAAACAAAGTGCCCACAAATTACCACATAGGTGGTAATTCATTAAGTACAGAAGAAGTAATTAGGGACCTGGGGACCCAAGTTGATAGTCTCTCATTTGACAACCACGTGGCCAAAGTGGTTAGAAAAACATTTTATATAGCCCACCTAATCATGAAGAGATTCACATCTAGATCAGGGGAGGTCATCGTGCCTCTTTACTCATCCCTCATCAGGCCCATAATTGAGTACAATGCCCCTTTTGGAATGTACCTTACCAGACACCTGCAGCAACTGGAAAGACCCCAAAAGTACCTCACCAAGAGGATCAAAGGGCTCAAACAGATGCCATATGCTGCCCAGTTAAAGAAACTCCAGCTCTACTCAGTGGCATACCGCCTGTTCATGGGCGATCTGTGCCTGACGTATAAAGCCATGTCCAACCCGGAATTAATGGACATGCTGCACCTCAGAAAGTCCAAATCCCATCGAGCTATGCGCTTGAGATACTTGAACCTCAGCACTGAAATAAATAGGACATGCTGGAGGGACAGATTCATAACCCAGAGGCTCCCTTCATTCTGGAATAAAATCCCAGTCCAGGTTAGGCAGAGTCCCTCACTGACTCTCTTCAAGAGGAATCTTGATGAGTGGATGGGAGATCGTAGGTTTAACCCGGGTATCACTTCTGTGTCACTGTTAGACAGAGGCACAGTATACTAACTTCGAAAAAGGGCATAGCAAAATTAATTTAAAATGGGTGGCGAAAGCCAAACACATTCTGGCTAGGCTTATAAATGCCCTAGGGCAGATAGCCTAGTATGAACCTATGAACCTATATCTTGCTGAATGGATCTGTAGGTAAATTGGGGTTTTAGCTAAATTATTTTGGTTAATTGATTGTAATCTGATGGTAATATTGTTGAAAATAGTTTTAGAGTTTAAATAAACAGTGTTATAGGTCCATAAGAACTTGGATCTCTTAAACTAGCCTTTTAACATATGGGTGGTATAACCCTGGATAGTGATTTCAGAACAGCCTTTCCCTTATATAACATTTAAACAGGCTTGTTAACAGCTTGGCTGATTTTCATGGCTGAATACAGATGATACATTTGTCACTAATTCCATCTGGGCTGTGTGCTTTACCTGTCTTTAATTTCTCAATACATTCTAGCTCCACAACACTTCACTTTGCATTCAGAGTCAGCCCACTCTTCTCTTTATTATTGCATAGTCCTGAATTTCATTCTTTTGATAATTCATCATCAGAAAAACGTATTACTTGGGGTGTTCTTCCCATATTACATCAACAGTATCCAAGTCACTTTTAGAACTTTTGCCATACAGTTCTGAATTTCCTTCTGAAAGTTTTAATGTATTTCATTGAAATAATATCTAATATTTCATTCATTTTTTCAACATAATATCATTTGCCACAGAGGCCTGTAGAAAGACCTTAAATGTTTGATTAAGTTATAATTTTCATTTGTTCTTATAATGTTTTCTTCCACTGTAACACATACCAGTATATCACCCAATATTTTCTACATCTGACCATGTATTGTCTCTTTTGAATCCACTTTTGCTTGGTTTTGACTTCCATTCAACTTATTATTAAGAAACACTCGTTGCTCCTGCAGTCACTACACAATTGCAGTAAAATAATCATGTTTTGGTTTCTTTATTATTTCTCAGTCACACAATATGTATTTCATATTTTTCCACCTTATTTATTTGATGCATTTGCATTGCTTGCATTCATAGGATAAATCATCAGAGGTAAGAAAATGATTATTTTTCTTCTGTTATGCATTTTGTTGCCTAGTTTGTGTAATATAATAAAATCCAACCTTTTCAATGACAAAGACTTTCCCAGCAAACTCAGCTGAGCTTAATGGAGTGGGATATGCATCTGGAGCATTTCTCCCCAGGCCTCCACTGAAAATGGGCTCTGTCCCAGTCGGACTTTGCCAGTAAACAAATGTTAAATAAATAAAATGTTTTGTAATCGTTTACAAATAGACTCCATAACAACCATTCTACCATAAATATATTCAGGAAACTTCTCACAGCCATACAATATGATTACAGACATGCGGGCCGGCTGCGGTGATGCAGCAGTTAGCATTGCCACCTCACAGCAAGAGGTTATTGGGTTTGATCCTTGGCTTGGGTGCCTTCTGTGTGGAGTCTGCATGTCCTCCCTGTAGTTGCGTGGGTTTCCTCCGGGTGCTCTGGTTTCCTCCCATATCCCAAAGACGTGCTGTAGGTGTATTGGACACTCTAAATTGTCCCTAGGTGTGAGTGTGTGTCTTCTGTGGAAGGTTGGGCACCGGGCTGGCAACTTGACACCGTAAAACTTCACTGCCAATCATAAGAGGGCAGTTGATTTCCTGTGGCGACCCCTAACCAGGAAAAAGCCGAAATAAGAAGATGTCTGCATATCTATTGTGAATCTTGATTTATATGCTACAGGTTAGTTCTCTTGTAGAAACGCTGTGCCTGCATACAATTGGTTGGCATTAATTGTTATTACCACAGACTTTCTCACATCACCATAATTTAAAATCTAAGCCTTTGTCATTATCCTCTGTTAGAAGATATGTCTCTCTCAACTGCTCCAAGTGCAATGCATCTTTCTCAAGGAATCGCTGAAATGGCATCGTTACTTCTTTTCTGTTTGGAATATGTTTTTACAGACAGTTTTTTATGCCTGTGAATCTCATCAGTAATTAGTTATCAGTGGGTTTCTGCATCTATACCACTGATTTTACTCACTCCTGGATCTGGTAGTCTTTCAAAACTGTAATACAGATATTAAAATTATTTTAATTTTACTGCCTGAAACACTAATGTTACAGTTGTCATTTTATGTTCAATATTAAAACTGTAAATTACTTGTTTAAATCTTTAATTGTGTTGCTGAACTCTTTCATTCAAACTAACATTGTTGTCAGTACTGTAAACACAGCCTCTAAACCTTTAATGATTTGGGAGATTACACTGTGGAGCAGAAACCATCCAAAAAGACATCCTGAGACAACTATATCTTCCAAGGATGGTGTACAATGCCTTGATACCCTGCGTCATATGTCATTAAAGTGGGCTACTAATTTTGCACATGCTGGAGCTATCCTGATCTAATTTTATTTGCCAAAGCTCCATGGGTGGTTTCAAGAACCAAAATAAATTGTTTTTGAAAAATGGGAGATTATTTCCCCCACAGATTTTAGGCAATCAGTACTATGTTTCTCAGGTCTTACGTGGCAGTACAGGTCCATTTCTAGCATGCTTGACCATTATATCCATACTTTTAACCTAAAGGATGTTGCCTCTTTCTTATGTTGCAGTCCCTTGGAAATTCTTTCCTTCAGTGTCATTGACTTTTTCCTTCTTGCATATTTAACAGGTCAGGCCTCTTCATTTATCTTTATTTTGTGCTTTCCTGGTATGAAACCTAGACATGTGATAAAGTCAGCATATTGCCCTGGAAGGTCAGCTGATACACTAACATTGATTTTGTTGTTTGTCTTTTGTGATCCCAAATCATTGCACAATGCATTACATTGCTAGGACCTTACTGTATCCACTGCATAAATACGAATACATGAATCACTTTTCTCTGACTTTGTGAATCATTAACTTTGTGACTATTTGCATTACAACCTTTGCTACAGTATAAACCACTCTCCTTATGTGAATCTGTCTGTACTACGCCCGCTAGTGTACTGTTCTTGAACTTGTTCATTGTTAATGCGATATATCATGTGCATCAAGTCAAATCCAAACCTTCCAAAAATATTAGCTTGCTGAAATGACACAACTTGAAACACTGTTATGCTCTGTTTTAGGCACACACCACAGCATGATATAAACTAATGGTTTCAGTTTGTCTTCAAAATAGGTGCACGGCAAAGCGTTACAAATAGACAGAAAATTCTGAGGCCTAAATGATGGAGAGAGCTCTGAGTAGATTTATCATCTTATGGAAAGATTTTCTGTAGTGTTATCTTTATGCAGTGGTCTCTCCCTGTCCTTACTGGATTTCCCTCTTTGACAAGGTCCTGCTCAGTAAAGGTAAGAATCCTACTCTGTCACCAGCCAACCACCACAGATCTGCTGATCCAAGTTGATAAGAGTACAGGTCTGTGCTTAAGGAATAAATAACCTGCTATTGGATTTGCTGTTGTAGACTCCAACTACCAGTTTTTATACAGAGTTTGACTTCTTTAAATTAGATTCTTCTGTGTACCAGACTTGCTTTGCCTACCTTTTAATTTTTTCAAGTCTTCTTAAAGGTTCTTTCTTCAGATTGCCGTTAGTGGAGTAGGAATCAGGTTTATCTGGGGAGGACTAAGGTGGTGTGTAGGGTAGGCACGTGTCAACCCCCCTCCTCCATCTAAAAAGTTATCATCAGTTTATTTAACAGCTGACAGTCTCCCTTCAGTTCACATGGAAGTAGCCGATACCACAAACAGATTGAGCACTAAAGCAAACTCTAGGTGGGGGAGTGGAAGTTTCTTTTGTTTTGCAGATTTCATCAGTCATTATCACTAAGGAAATCTTATTCTGGCATCAGCAGTTGCTGAAGCTGGTCTTCTACTGGCATTATCATTCATTAAGGAATCACAACCTAGTATCCACAGTGGGCAGAGCTATGTTAGTGTGTCTAATTTTACTCCTCTGTCCTCCACACTTCCACACACTGTGGGTATCCCCTGCCCACTCCTAGGTTCCCACCCTGACTAGGTCTTGCTCAATGATATTCCGTTATCTTTGTGTTAAATTGTGCACTGTATTTACTGTACTACATTCAGTTTAAGTAAGTATTAATTAAAATTGTTGTTTTATTTTGTACTCTGCAATTACTGTTCGGCATTCATACCAATCAACATTGTCTTACTTCTCTGTGTGCTAGACTTACTGTAATACTTTCAAGTAATGAACTTATCAGTGCTTATTAAGCTTCTAGCAGAGTTTGTCATACCATTTGTAATTTTTTTTTATATGAGTAATAGTATTGCAGATTATTAGTTTATAGCTGGGAATGTAGTGATCCTTTTTGGTATATCGCAGTACTGAAAATATTTTCCTTTGCTGTACTAAAGGAGTATGCCTGATTTTAATTCCTGTTTATTTTATTTTATTGAAATAATCTGTATGAAGTTATTGTTAAGCCTCTGCTAGAAAAACAAAAATACATATATAGTCTGAAATCCTAGGGTACCATGCTATGATGCTCCAATTATTTTAATTTTAAACAATTTTAGGGCATACTCTTTTAAACCCAACATATTGTGTTTGCTTGTTTCCTGTTTGTAGTAGGAGGCGTCACCAGCAGATACCTAATATCACTCAGTTCCTCCTGTTTTTGAGTGAGATGGCAGACTGCTGCTACAGGTTGCTGTTCTTCTCAGTTTCATTATGAAGATGCTCTATCCGTATGAATATTTAATATGACACAGTCAGTTCTGTTCTTAAACATAAAATAAAGAAAAAAATGGAAGTTGTTTTTTTTTTCTCTCTCTCTCTACTTAATTTATGCCCAAGTTTGTGATTAGCAATCCCAACACACTGAGCATAGTTTTGATGGCACCATCATTACAATTCTAGTGTCTGATAAACATGTTTAGATTCATAAATTAATATTAAGCTAACTGCCCTGTAGGGTCATTGTAAGTCTAGCCAGTATCTTAAGGTCAGAAGCAAACCCTGTATCTTGAGTCTGTGAGATGAAGACCTTAGCCATTATGCACACCTGCCCCCAGCTGTAATCCAAGATGATATTGGTGTACTTGCTAACACTGACAAAAATCTTCTAGCATTTGATGCCTATGTAACAAATGTTAAAATTAGTTATTTTGGCAAACATTAGTATGCTTCGCAAACATACGTCTTTGAAAGGTAAAATAAGCAGTAGGACATTAATACAATTCCACTTCTTTACATTAAATTGATATATCCATAGTAAAGCATCAATTCATTTTCATGTTACTATTGTCCATTTCATTTTTGCCATACCTATTGTGATATAACTAGCACTAGGATTACTTCCCTTGTGCTTAGTTCATTTCTTCAAGCTCTGTTTTGCTACTCTAGACACTTACTGAAATAACTTAACTTTGAATTTAGCTTTAGCAGAGCAAGAACCTTATTTTGTAATAAGCCAACCACCACAGATCTGCTGATCCATGCTAACAAGATTACAGGGCAGTGCTTAAGGAATAACGTCTTGGTGGTATAGACTGCAGTTAGCAATGGCTCTGCAGAGTTCTACCACCATGGCATTCATGTACAGAGTTCCTCTGTCTAAGTAAGATCCATATCATTTCCAGATTTTTTGTTTAGTTTTTAATTTTGAAAACTGTTTTCAGAGGCCCTTTCTTCAGGTTGTTGTTAGTGGAGTAGCAGTGAGGGTTACCTGGTATGGACTAGAGCAGTGTGGAGGCACTGGTTCCTTACCCCTAAAAAGGTATTAGCAATACGGCATCTTACCTGCCCCACTTAAGATCTCAGGCTTGTTGTGGGGTAGATGATTTTACATGCAAAAGGAGCATTAACTGAAAGTTTTTCTGCTAATACAAACTTGGAGGAATCCATACCTCACTATGCCAGGCTGTGCTTAGCCGCTCTACCCTGCACTCATTCCTACCCACCCACCCACAAATCATTTCCTTTACACCTAAGGAGTCCCTTCCACTAATCCTTTTCCTGCCCACCCCTGTATCACTTCCTTTCTCACTAAGATATCACTATTTCCTCAACACCAATTTGTTTCCACTACTTCCTTCCTAGCAGCATTCATTGTTAATCACAGGAGGATGTATCACATAAGCTTCACTGTACCTTCAGCTTTTTGTACCTGCTTGCCAGTATACTCAAACCTGTATCACTCAAAGGTAATAACTATTAAAGATTCAACTACCCTCCATAATCAAATTCTGTATCTACCTCCTTCATGCTGTTCATAATATTAAGATCATTTAAACTCTGAGCTTTGCTGGTGACATCAAGCTTAATTACAGGCTACTAATTCATATCCCAAAGAATCTCACCATTGTTGATATGAATGTCTGCATGTATTGCTCAGACACAGCTCCACGTGGTCCTGTTGAGTCTTCCTGGCTACAGAGAACTGAAAAAAAGCGACTGCTTTCCTGATTAAGTATCCTGCTGTTTTTTATATTTGTTTTACCTTCTACTGCTTACCTAGAGCAAGCTTTAACTGTTTTTATAGTTATTTACTGCATTTTTTATTATCTGCACTTAAAAGTACATTTTAGTCGAAATTGGTCTAATTCAAGTCGAAAAGTGTTTGTTTGCTGTTTAATTTAATTGTTTGGCTGCCCACTAAAGTGTGCTAGCCTGTACTACTGACTTATTGCCTTTTCTGCATTTCTGTGTGTTTCTATTTAAAAACAAAAAACAAAAAAATATTCCTTGTTTTCCTGCCTCTCCTAAACTTGTTTGACCAGTTTACAGGCCTTGCTGTATCCTGGGCTGTGTTGTAGTTCCTGTGTTGTCCATTGCCTTATTTGGATAGAAGGAAGTTTCTTAGCTCACCAGTGGGAGTGGGGAGCCTTGAATATCCTACCTGTCCTTGAGGGAAGTGACCTCAGCACAAGAAGCTGTAGTAATTGGTCATTTTGGACCATTTCTAGCTCTTTTGAAGTTCCCTGGTTAAAATCTGCCTCTGGCATTTTTTTTAAGCCATATTACTCAGACACAGCTTCACGTGGTCCTGTTGAGTCTTCCTGGCTACAGAGAACTGAAAAAAAGTGACTGCTTTCCTTATTAAGTATCCTGCTGTTTTTTATATTTGTTTTGCCTTGTACTGCTTACCTAGAGCAAGCTTTAACTGTTTCCATAGTTATTTACTGCATTTTTTATTATCTGCACTTAAAAGTACATTTTAGTCGAAATTAGTGTAATTCAAGTCGAAAAGTGTTTGTTTGCTGTTTAATTTAATTGTTTGGCTGCCCACTAAAGTGTGCTAGCCTGTACTACTGACTTATTGCCTTTAGCTCGGAGTTGCCACTAGAGCACCATTAAAGAAGGTTAAAGTAATTCTGGCTCCGTAAAGTCTGCTCTTCATTTTTTCCCTTAGAACTGCTCTACTTGTAATCTAAACAGTCTATTCTCCATCTGTAAAGCTCAGCACTTGTTCCTAAAGCATTTTTTAGTCAGGTAAAGCACTTCTATATTATACAAAGTACTTCACTAGCTTAAAACCCCCCTTGAGTACCCACTTCCCTATAGGTCCTTTCTGACTCAGTTACACAGCAAACTTTTTCATTTCTTCTAGCATGTCAAATGGTCAGTTGCTAGCGTCCTCTCCTGCTCAGCTGGTGAATCTGGGAATATTGAGGCAATGTTACAGTTGCCTCACGTACACAGACAACCCTCTCCTCCTCCCTCAAAACACAAATACTTGCGAGAGATGCAACTATATAGCCAAACTGGAGGCTGAGCTCTCTCAACTCAGGACTGGCAAAACCAGACAGGAGGAGAAGGTAACCACACACACCATAAACCCAGTCTCACATAGAACTATCACAACTACAAATCAAACATATAAACACACAAAGACATACTCGGAAGCACTGATCAAATATCTACCAAAACAGCAGAGGCCTCCAAAGCAGACACCCAAACAACTGCCACCTCATGACATAACACAAGCAACACATAGATCACAAAGTCAGTGTGCAAATCAGTCACAGCCCTTAAGGCCAAACACAATGCCAGACACACTTGTCATAGGTGACTCCATAGTCAGACACACTGACGTCCCACTCACCAGACTGAACAAGGAGAGGGTCACAGTAAGCTGCCTGTCGGGCGCTAGACTCCGCCACATAACACAAGCACTCAGGTCACTCCACAGCAAGTACAAGTATGACTCAGTCATTGGCCATGCCGGTGTGAATGACCTGAGACGTACCTCCCTGGACTACATGAAAAGAGACATAGAGGAGCTCTCAGATTATGTAGCCCAGGCTGGTATGACCCTGACCCTGAGCAGTATCCTACCTTCACCAAGAATGATGCCACAATACAGAGACAAAATGATCAGTTTTAATAATTGGCTTAATTTCTGGTGTCATTCTAAGGGGATCCAATGTCTGTCTGCCTGGAATGACATGCTTGACAAGCCACGCTGCTTCGCAAGGGACGGCTTGCACCTGTCACCCCCTGGGTTTCCAAATATTGGCAAAGGCTCTTTCCACCCCCATAGTGCCTTTTTTAGACAAGGCTCAAATTCTAAACCCACCGCCCTAGAAAACAATAATGGAAAAAAACTAAGGGTAATGCTGCTCAATGCCAGAAGTCTAAATCTCAAGATGCACGCCCTCGAAGCCCTCCTCAGTATGGAGAACATCGATGTCTGTGCTGTGACTGAAACCTGGTTCAAGGCTCCTGAGAGCACCCCGGCACTATCAGGTTTTACCTCATATCATGCGTTCCGGCCCCAAAACCCGGACCGTACCACAAAAGGAGGGTGTATCCATATTCATCAAGGATACCCACACCTCCAGGCTGGTGGCAACTCACGAAGCATCAGAGACCATTCAGGTGCAATTAACCATAGGCAAAACTGCTCTACAGTTTGTAGCATGTTACAGGCCACCCTCTCAAACTCAGGAACCCCACACAGCCTTCCTGAAGACACTGGAGAATATAAATGTCTCTCCAAACACCATCATATTGGGTGACTTCAACTACCCAAACATAGACTGGGAACATTACTCAAGCCCCAATACCCTAGCCCAAAGGTTCCTGGAGTTCATAAACTCAAATGCTATGGAACAACTTGTCACCATTCCCACAAGAGGTGAAAATATACTAGACCTGATCATCACAAACATGGGGACAAAATGCTCCACACCGGAAGTATATCCCTCATTGGTGAGATCAGACCATAAACTAATCTCACTGGAGATCCACATCCCCCACCCCCAACAAAAGACCACAGTGAAGAACTTCTCAAAAGCCAACTTCACACTTCTTAAGACTGGTGTGGTATCCTTCAAGGACCCTGAGCCATTGGAAACCACAACCCACGCTGCTGAATCCCTTACAAATGCTTTCTGAGCACCTCCAGGATTGCATGGATCAAGCAATCCCAAATAAAATCAAGACCCTTTCCACCAAAGGCAAGCGCCCAATCTGGTGGACCCCAGCCATAAACAAACTTTACAACAAGAGGAGAAAGCTACTACAAGATAGAGCAAAATCCCTAAAAGGGAAGACATCTCTGATCAATACTAGTAAAAACTACGATCACTCATAAAATCATCCAAGGCCAACTTTGAGAGAAAAATCGCCAAGGACTCAAAAGACAATCATAAGGCCTTCTTTAGCTATGTTAGAAATCTGGGTGGAAACTCCCAGATATGCTCAGAATTAGTCCAAAATGATACAAAAATCACTGAACCCACAGACATTGCAAACATACTGGCAGACAGGTTCAGTGCAAATTTCTCCCCTCTCTCCCCCCCAAAAGTAGAAATATCTATCCCAGCAGAGTGTAGCTTCCCAATCATCTCAAATGCCCAGGTGAGAGCTGCTCTCTCTAAAGCTAAAAACACAGCATCAATGGGACCGGATGGTGTCCCCGGCTGTGTGCTACACGAACTCAATGAGGAACTAAACCCACACATAAGGCTGCTGTTTAATCTTAGCCTTACCACAGGATACGTACCCAAAGAGTGGTGTATGGCAACTGTGGTCCCACTCCACAAAGGTAGTGCTTCTACGGACCCTGGTAATTACTGCCCCATAAGCTTAACAAGCCTGGTCTGCAAAGCTATGGAGAGGATCATAATGGAACTCATAAATAAAGACATAGGGGACCTACAGACATTGGATCCTACCCAATTTGGCTTTGTCAAGAGCAGATCATGCCTCTTGAACTTGGTCAACTTTTTTGAAACAGTCACCAAGGCCATTGATGAGGGTAAGGCAGTTCACACAGCCTACCTTGACCTTGCAAAAGCTTTCGACACAATACCCCACTCGGGTATCATAGAAAAGCTCACCAGCTTAAATGTAAACCCATATGTCACAAGATGGGTTGCAAACTGGCTCAAGGACAGAACCCACAGGGTTAGAGTTGCTGGTGCCATGTCAGACTCCAAGCCGGTCACAAGCGGTGTCCCACAGGACTCAGTCCTGGGCTCCCTCTTGTTCGGCATCTACTTTTCAGATGACTGCAAACTGGGCGCCATAGTTGAAAATCCATCAGACACAGATATCCTTCAGAGAGGTCTCATAGAAATGGATAACTGGTGCCAGAGCCATGGCCTTAAGCTAAACGCCAAAAATGTATAGTCATACCCTTTGGTAAAAACAAGGTAACCCCAAGTTACCACATAGGTGGCAATCCATTAAGCACAGAAGAGGTTATCAGGGACCTGGGGACCCAAGTTGACAGTAACCTTTCTTTTGACACTCACATTGCCAAAGTGGTTAGGAGGACCTTCTACATTGCCCACCTGATTATGAAGGGATTCACATCCAGATCAAGGGAGGTCATTGTTCCCCTGTACTCTTCACTTATCAGACCAATGATTGAGTACAATGCCCCATTCGAATGTATCTTACCCGACACCTGCAGCAATTGGAAAGACCCCAAAAGTTCCTCACCAAAAGGATAAAGGGGCTCAAAAATATGCCATATGCTGCCCGACTGAAGAAACTCCAGCTCTATTCAGTCGCATACCATCTGCTCAGAGGTGACCTGTGCCTGACATACAAGGCCATGTCCAACCCGGAATTAATGGACATGCTCCACCTCAAAAATCCAAATCCACCAGAGCCACAAGAGCAAGAGACTTAAACCTCAACACGGATATAAATAGGACGTGCTGGAGGGACAGATTCATCACCCAGAGACTCCCTATGCTGTGGAACAGAATCCCGGTCCATGTGAGACAGAGCACCTCGCTGGCTCTGTTCAAGAGGAATCTTGACCATGGATGGGAGATCGTAGGTTTACCCCGGGGATCATCTCTGTATCACTGCTGGACAGAGGCACGGCAAACTAATTGGTATAGTATTCTTCAACCTAAGGGGTGGTGAAAGCCACACAACTCTGGCTAGGCTTATAAATGCCCTAGGGCAGATAGCCTAGTATGAACCTATGAACCTATAATCTTCTATGAATCAAGGCTATACTTAAGCAGGACAAGTATTACTGAAGTCATTGAGATATGGCTAAAGGCATCTTCATGCAAAACCATCTGACATAATTCAAAACTATACAATATTTTTAAGTAAAGACCTGACAATCAGCCAGGTGGATGTGATATGTTACTGGCTGAGAAAAATGCCAATCTAATTTATACACAGTGTCTATGAGCAATTCTGCTTCAGAGTCAGATCCCATTTGGACACTTATACAAGTACTTTTTGGAGGTCATACCAAACTTTGTGTACTAGTTATCTTTAGGCCACCACCTCACTCCCTTCTCTACATACAGGACATGCTAAATGCAACATAACCAAGAAAAACAGAAGAAAATATTCTTGGCTACCTCAGTATTAACTGGAAATGTTAGCACAAAGCTGAACTTTCTGGGCTCACCACCACTATCAGACTCGCACGACTGCTAGAAAAAAGAACATGAACTAATCCCCAAACTGAAAAGGCAGCCAAACTAACCAATATTCCTGAAAGGCTCCATCATTAAAATGCTACTCAATGCACTGTGAACATAAACCTATAATAACCCCTGGTCACAAAAATAGCATAAACTGACACCAAGGTTCCTCCACTACAGAGACACCAGTCATTGCTCACAGGAAAAATCTCACCTTTGAAGTTAAAGCAATTTACTGGTAAACTGTATAAATTGCCAGTGTGGTTGGTTCATTTTCAAATCTAGGTGCTTAGGATTTCCCTCTCTCTTCCCCCCTTGGCTGACCTGGTGTGACTTAGTTTGAACTCTACAGTTCCCTACATCACGGTGTCTACAGGACTGCAATCAGTTTCTCTCAACATTTAAACAGATTGAACTCTACAGTTCCCTACAAAACAATGTCTACAGGACGGCAATCAGTTTCTCTCAACATTTAAACAGATTAAACTCTACAGTTCCCTACAAAACGGTGTCTACAGGACTGCAATCAGTTTCTCTCAACATTTAAACAGAGTAGGTTGCACACATAAAAAGCATTTGTTAAGCTTTCACTTACAGTGCTTTGTAATTAAGCAGGTCACCATACTGGTCAGCCATAGGGCTCTTTGTTTCTACTTGAGTGGTTGCCTTCTTCCTCTGTAACTGAAGTAATTTGACTCTTACATTAAGAGCTGTAATACTTACATTATAGCTTTAGGACACCTTAGGAAACCTTGCAAACTGCAATAGCCCCGCTACATTCGCCCTCGCTACGCTTGGGCTCTCTTTGCTCCCCTCCCTGCCCCCAATTCCCTCCCGCGCCCAGTAACTCTAAATTTATAGTACTATAGCCACTCCCCCACTTTCTAGATCCTATCTGCTTTCATCTGGGAAAACTCCACCCACCCCCATTCTACTACCTACATTTTAATAGCACCTATTAGCTTTCATCTGGCATTCTCCCATCCCCCTTCCAGTACCTTTACCTCACCACGCTATCTTCTGGTGTTGCATCACCAGGTAAAACAGTTCCTTAACTCACTAGCTGAATCACAGATAATGATATACTCCTCTTTACTACCCCTCTTGTTCACACCATACCTCCTTACCTTGTATGAAAACCAGTTTCTCACAGGATTTCAGGTTCCAAAAGGCCATACTATAACCCCAACTGTAAATCCTTCCACCTTCAACCATACTTACATTACCAGATCCTATCCAACATCTTGTTCAGTCTATCAACATCTCAACCCCAGGCACATTAGCTCTAGATCCAAGCACTACCACAAACTAATAAACACATTCCTAAGGTTCCTAAGATATATTGATGACATTTTTATTATTTGGAATCATGATGAAAACACTTTAAAATCCTTTCTGGAATATATTAATACAACAGTTAGATTTTTGAAATTTACTCATCAATGTAGTAAGGATAATATGACATATTTGGATATAAACATCTTATACGATGAAAGAACAAAAAGTTTGAAAACGAAGATTTTACACAGCTACACATTTCAAATGCCTATTTACATTTTGACAGCTGGCACCCTGACCATCAGAAAAAAGCTATTGTCAAAGGACAGATGGTCAGGGCTGCCAGGATGGTCAGTGATGAAGATGATTTTCATCATGAATTACAATACATCATTGAGTTGTTTACAAATAGAGGATACCCGGAAAGTTTATGTGATAAAATATCTGATGAAGTTAAAGAAAAAAGACACAAAGGTATATATACATCCATTTTGGTATCTGGTAGTAATAACCTACTAATAAATATCAACACATTCAATAATGATCACAAAAAGAAACATAATAATATCCCCTTTTTTATAACTACTTATAATGATTCTTATAAACATATAGAATCTATTATTAGAAAAAATTGGGAACTTTTAATAAATGATAAAACATGGAAAGAATTTTTTCATGGACCATTAAAATTTGTATATAAAAAGAGTACATCATTTAAAAATTTATTAGAACATAACAACATTAAAGACATGAGTATGAATAGACAAAAAGGGAATTATAAATGTGGGAGATGCACCATATGTAGCCATATAAATGAGACAAGTAATGTAGTTTCTGTGAATGATAGCAGAATTAACATCAAGGGACATTACAATTGTTACACAAAAAATGTTGTTTATTTGGCTTTATGTCAACAATGTAAAGCGTTTTATGTAGGAAAAACTAACAGGCACTTTAGGGATCGTGTTAAAGAACATCTATTAGATATACAACATCAAAAAACTACTAACGCTTTAGCAAGACATATTAAAGAAAATAATAACCATTCATTTAAATTTTGTGTTATTAGTCAAATACAACATGATCCACAAGGAAGAATCACAAAGTACCATCTAGACATGGAAGAACTAAAATGGCAAATAGAATTAAATTCATATGTTAGTCCTGGATTAAATGAGTATTTCACAATTTTGCCCGTATTAAGAATAAATAACATAAATGGAGTATAAAGTTAGGAATATGTTGCAACATTTATATTCATGAAATTTTCATAGGTAAATAGGGTACCTTTTGACACTATAGGATCATATTTATTATTACTGGTATAGTAACAATAGATGCACATTGTTCAGTGTGGTATTCATGATCTATGAATTATTATGAAAATGTATAGATGGAAAATAGATGATAAATAATTTATATGATTCATATAACGTTTATTGCACAGTTAATTGTTATATACTTAATATTCATTATAGTGACTTTAATAAATAATTTATAATATGTACATTACAGTATACATTGTTCATTGAATTAAATTATGTAACTTCATTTTATAATTTCATAATTGGTTATATTAAACTGTACGTGGATGGGAGGTGGGGTTGTTGCATGAGGGTATGTGAATGTAATAATAGACTTTAACATACACATATATATACACACAAATAGGTTTTTTGATATGTATGAATTTTATGAGATTATATATGTCATCATTGTTTTATATTATGATTTTTAACATGTACATTTCAGAATAAGATGGCATAAAATGTAAAAGTATGAGTGTAAAGAAAGTTTTTAAAAAACAAGTAACATTACCCCTTTAAATAAGTCATTAAAAAAAAAAGGAATTGATTTGAAATAATTTAAGAATGAGTAGAATGATATAAATATGCAATGAATGAATGTTTGATTGTATTCTGATGAAGTTAAGTAAATGAGACGAAAACTCAGGTCAATAAGGACTATCTGAGATGGTGCTGGGTGGTGTTTGTTTTTATTATTATCGCTGTGAAGGTTCTTGGTTAGCTGCAATTCTCTTTATTGGCGTTACTTCCTTCTCGTTTTTTCAACATTCCTAAGGTTCATCACCAAGTATAGACTCAACCTAATACTTGGTGGTGATATTCACCCCAACCCTGGCACACTCACTTCAGATACACATACCCCCTCTACTTGAAATCTAAGCTACAAACCTACAATTAATAGGCCAACTAACTCTCCTAGTCTGTCATCTCAATATTAGAAGCATTAATAACAAGGTACATGAATTGCATGCACTTCTGGATGTCCACTCCCCTGAGATTCTCTGTTTATCTGAAACCTGGTTAAAACCTAACACTAAAGGCAATGAAGTGTTACCACCTGGGTACAACATACCCAGGCTGGATCGTGCTTCGAGGAAGGGGGTGGGGTAGCTGTACTCTATAAATCTGAGTTGAACATCACCATAGATGTAATACAACCTCCTCAGATTAATAACTCAGAGATTCTTGCTATCAAATTGCAACTTAATAAAAATAAATGTATTAATATAATCTGTATGTACATTCCCCCAGGTAACAATATATCTACATTTGAAGATATCCTGCATTGGCTATCATGTCACTACCCCCAAGAAACCCTACTACTTGGAGACTTTAACATAGACCAGGGTACCTATTCCTCAGAATCCCCAACCACCCATATTAACCTGCATGCATTTGCACAAATCATATCCACCCCTACCAGGATAGGTAAACCCAACCAAAAAGAACGTATACTTGACTGGGTACTCATAAATAGTCACCCCCAACTGTACACCTCTGGTACCCTTCTTAATGGCCTAAGCGATCACCTTCTCACATATGTAATTAAGCACAAAACCATTCATTCCCAACAACCCTTACTCAAAAAGGTTAGAAACAATAAAAACTTTGACCCTGCCAAATTCCAGCAAGAACTAAACTCATGTAATTGGCTATTCTAAAACACCTCCCCTTAGAGGAAGCAGTAGCATACTTTAACAACAAATTCCTTGAGATCCTTCATTTGCATGCACCTGTTCGTTCAGAGAGAGCCAAGGCAAAAACTGCACCATGGCTTTCTATAGAGTCTAAACTCAAAATTACCCTTGGAAACAAAGCATGGGCTTTATGGAGTTCTTCTAAAGACCCTCAAGATCACATTAAATACAGGTAATCCAGGAATGAAACCAAAAAATCAATTTTACAAGTCAAAAAACAATACTACTGTAATTTACAGACAGTAAATCAAAATAACCCTCAGTAGTTTTGGGCAGGTTTAAATAATCTACTACATCCTGGACAAACTTCAACCCCAATCCCTGCTACTACTATTGATAAAACCCCTGAAGATGTTTCTGATAGTTTTAACCAATTCTTTGCTGAGACAATTCAAGCCCTAGCTAGCCAACTACCTCCTAGCTCCCCTGGTCCTGAAAGTAGCACCCCTAGAAACCTACTCGCGTTCAGCTTCCAACCAGTCGCCACTTCACTTATCCGTACCTTGATCAAAAAATTAAAACCCACTACACTTTTTGCTGATCAACTCCCTGCCGAGTACCTACAAAAATCAGCTGATGCTATTGCTTACCCCATCTCAATACTAATCAATCGAACCATAGTAGAAGCTAAAATTCCCACCATCTGGAAAATATCCTGTGTAATCCCACTTCACAAAGGAGGCAGTTCTACTGAATTCTCCATTTATAGGCCAATAGCTATAAGCTATACTCTCTCCACTTGCAAAGATTATGGAAAAATGTATTCATAGACAACTCATGCACCACCTAATCCAAAATCGCCTTATGGCAGACACTCTGCATGGCTTCCGTCCTCATCACAGCACTACTTCAGCCCTCCTAGCCTTTATTAGCATCATAAACCATAATTGCAACAATAATTATATATCCTCAGCCCTCTTATTGGATCTTTCCAAGGCATTTGATATGGTTGATCACCAACTTTTAATCCACACCCTGCAAACATTCTGTCTAGATACTGGAGCCCTCCAATGGTTTCAATCCTACCTGAATGGTCGACAGCAGGCTGTCCTCTGGCAGAACAAACTCTCTAACCTTCTACCTAACACCCTTGGAGTACCACAAGGCTCCATACTAGGGCCCTTGCTGTTCTTCATCTTCATTAACGACCTTTATACTGTCATCCCAAAAGGCAGCTGTATCCAATATGCTGATGACTCTACTCTGATTTGCTCAGCCACATCTCCAGTAGAGTTATGGTCAGCTACCCATACCACCTTTAATACAATAGAAAACTGGCTTTCTGAACATCATCTGATCCTAAATCCCCAAAAAACTAAAATGCTGTTATTTTCACCAACACGTAGGTCTACCGCTTTCACCTTTACCATAAAATCAAATGATGGCACAATAATCTCCCCTGACCCATCTACAAAACTATTAGGTGTCATCATAGACAATCTAAAATTTGACCTACATGTTAACCAAACTATTGAAACCATCAATAAAAAACTAGGGTCACTTTACAGAATAAAAGCCTTCCAAACCCCTCCAGCTAAAATTACCATAGCTCGCTCTCACCTTCTTTCAACCCTTCTGTATGCATCCCCTCTACTCTCGAATTTAAACAAGACTGTCCTTAACAAACTCTCAATTTGCTATAACCACATTGCCAGGTTTGCCACTGGGCTGCCTTTTAGGACACATAATTGTATCAATCTAAATCAGCTTGGGTGGCTTGAACTACCCAGCCTTATCCAGTATAACCAACTGTTTATGGCCTATAAAATCCTCTGTAATCTGGACAATACTCCTGCACTTAAAAATATTATCAACCCCTATAACAATCTTAGACCGCTTCGATCTTTTGGCAAACTACTAATTCAGACTAGCAAAATTAATAACACAGCCGGTGATTCTCTCTTTGCAAACTCTGTAAGTAGATCCTGGAACTCTCTTCCAGCTGATATTACCTTACTTTCCACCTTAGGTCAATTTAAAACTAGACTCAAACAACATTTGTCACTTAACTGGCTATGTCAATGTATCAAGCTTGGCTAACTCTCTCTAGAATGTGTAAAAATCTGTTAACCAGTTTACTGTGTAATTTAATTTAATCCTGACTTGTGCTCAGGATTAACTGTAACCTGTGGAACTTGTTTAACTTACTTACTTATGTAATCTCTGTAAATAGTCTGTTTGTAATATGTAATGCTGGTATTATGTAATGCTGTATCTGCTTACCCTTGGAGCTTTTCTCCCCGGGCCTCTGCTGAAAATGGACATGCATCCAGTCGGACTATGCCGGTCAACAAATGTAAAATAAATAAAATAAATAAAATAAGTTGCTCATATTCTATTACAACACTATCAACACACAAACAAATCAGTAACCTCGTTGAAGACATGTCTACAGATTCTTCTACATGCTCAAATATCTTTTCCTGATTTATCTGTAATTGGACTCCCCTAAAACAACTAACTCTAGTCAAGGTTCATAGGTTCATAGATTAGTACTAAGCTAACTGCCCTTGCAAGCCATTTTAAGACTAGCCAGTTATCCCTTGCGAGACTCGAACCCTGCATCTTGTGTTTGTAAGGCAAACACCTTAACCATTAGGGCACCCTCCCAACTCTCCAAAAAAATTAAACAGCCTCTGAAGGCTCGAACCCAGGACCCTGAACACCATAGCCAAAGTGATTTACCACTAAGCCATGTGAGATATAAAGATATACAGATAAGCTGTGCAGTACTTTAACTCTACCTTCCTAAACATCTTAAACTATCATGCACCCTCTAGAACTATTAGAATCAAAACTGACTATCCCTCATGGCTAACAAAAGATGCTAAAACATTAATGAAAAACATTTTCACAAAAACAAAACCACTACCTTGAGACAACACTATCAAGAACTCCAGAACAAAGCCATAAAACAAATCAAACTCGACAAAACTACTACAAATCCATACAAGAAAAATATGCTCATAACCCACAAAAATTCTGGACCACATTAAATAATTTACTGCACCCAAGAAAATCCACCACTCCATCTCCTATATTACCAAACAACCATGAAAACATTCCCACCCAATTTAATAATTTTTTTACAGAAACAGTCCAAGCCCTAGCCAACACCCAAAATAGTACTTGTACCCCCAGTTTAATAGACACCCCAATCCATTCCAATACACAAAACTACATCTCTAGCTTTTCCCTGCACCCAGTCTCTACAAATACAAATGCTAAACTCCTCAAAAAACTTAAACCAACCACACTGGCAGCTGATAATCTGCCAACAGGGTTCCTTCAGATGACATCTGAAGCAATAGACTATCCAGTGTCCATCCTAATAAACAGGTCAATATCAGAATGTAAAGTTCCTCACTCATGTAAAATATCACCCACTAGGCCCGCAGTAGTGGTGCTGCGTTAGCGTTGTCACCTCACAGCAAGATGTTGTCACGTTCGATTCTCAGCTAGAGCATCTTCTGTGTGGAGGCATGCGTGAATGGGTGTGCCTTCATCGAAAGTTGTGCATCAGGGCTGGTAACTCGGCATGTAAAAATCCAATACCAAACATTTAGCGGACCGGAGTTCCGCTGTGGTGACCCCTAACCGGGATAAGCTGAAAGACACAACAACAACATACCACTGCACAAAGGAGGTAAATCCCTTGAGCTGACCAACTACCGCCCCATCGCGATTCTGTCTCCTCTATCTAAAATATTGGAAAGAGTTGTTAATTCTCAACTCATTCAGTTGCTTCTAAATAATGACCTACTATCTGAATCACAGCATGGCTTTAGGCCTTCCCATAGCACCACCACAGCACTACTCTCTTTCACTGACATCGTCAATCACCATAGAAACAAAGGACTATTCATATCCTCCATATTCTTATACTTTTCCAAAGCCTTTGATATGGTTAACCATACTATGCTCTACCCTTAAGATAAGCTCCTCCACCATATCATGGTTCAGTAACTATTTATCAGACCATCAACAAGCTGTCCTATGGCAAGGCCAACTGTCCCCCTATTAATAGTAGCCATAGGCGTTCCTCAGGGGTCTATCCTTGGTCCTTTGCTGTTCTCACTTTTTACTAACCAGACAGCCTCAGCCTCACTCTCAGCCTCAGTAGTGCAATATGCAGATGATACCACCATTATATATGCTGCCCCCACCCTAAAAGAGCTTCAAACCATAACTCAGAACTTGCAGAATCATGGTTCACTAACATCAAACTTATTCTTAATCTCAAAAAGACAAACCTCATTCTCTTTAGTCCTGGAAAATCTCATCCTCTAAACAATGACTTGTTTTCTTATAGGGTGTCCATAGTGTTATTCCGTACACAAGTTTGAGTCTAATGTAACTAAAAAACAATGATTTCATCATTTTTGATTTCCAAGACTTTATAAATCTTTTTATACAACCTACAGTTCTGTAATGATCATTAACCAATTGGTTGATATGATTAGAAAAACTCATAGCTGAGCCTATCCATATACCCAGGTCCTTAAATGAGTGTACAATTTCAATCACCATGTGCTGCATTAAATATTCACCTTTCAGTTTATATCTCCCAAATCTCATATGCTTAGTATGTGTAACACATGTAATCAGTTTACCCAATTTCAGGTCATCTGCATATAGACAGTAGAACACCTCAGATGAAAAAGTTAGGTCTGAAAGATACAGTCTAAACAAGTAAGGGCCTCAGATTAGTGCCCTGTGGGACACCCTAACTGTAACCAAGGATTTTACCTGTCCAGTTGCTGTATGATGCTTGTCATGTCCTATTTGTAAGCCATGCAGCTATCCATCTTAAGAGTACATCAATACCTAGTTGTACTTCATAGGTTCATAGGTTGGTACTAGGCTATCAGCCCTAGGGCCTATACAAGCCTAGCCATAACAATTCCCTGGCTATTTCTTCCCACACTATTTACTTCCCTGGACCCCTGTCTAGCAGGGTGACTGACGTGATCCCCGTGGTGAATTTCCTTTCTCCCATCCAGTCATCATGGTTCCTTTTGAAGCAGGCCAAAGAGGCACTCTGCTTGACATGTATGGGCAATCTATTCCAGAGTATGGGGAGTCTCTGGGTCAGGAACCTATCCCTCCAGCATGTTTTGTTTATTGTGATGGCAAGGTTTAGATCCCTGGAGTGTGTGGCTCTGAGGGATTGGGATTTCTTTAAGTGTAACATGTCCAACAGCTCTGGGTTTGACATGACCTTGTATGTTAAGCAGAGATCACCTCTGAGTAGATGATATGCGACAGAGTATAGCTGAAGTTTTTTAAGGCGGTCAGCATAGGGCATCTGCTTTAGGCATGTGATTCTTTTAGTGAGGTATTTCTGCGGCCTTTCCAGTTATTGCAGATGTCTTGAGAGGTACATACCAAATGGGGCATTGTATTCTATAATGGGTCTAATGAGGGATGAGTACAGTGGGACAATGACCTCCTTTTTTCTGGATGAAAAACCCTTAGTGATGAGGTGTGCCGCATAGAAGGATTTCCTGACTGTTGTGACGATGTGGTTATCGAAGGTGAGACCACTGTCTACCTGTGTCCCTAAGTCTCTTATCACACTTTTGGTGTTTAGTGTACTGCCATCTATATGGTAATTCATGGGTACATGTTTTTTCTCAAAGAGGATAACTATACATTTCTTGGCATTGAGCTTGAGCCCATGGCTCTGGCCCCAAGCATCTGTGTCTGTAAGGCCCTTTTGTAGAGTATCCACATCATTTGGGGATTCAGTAATGGCTCCCAGTTTGCAGTCATCTGCGAATTTTGTTAGCCAGAGTCCCTTAGTGTTGGCCTGTACTTCAGAGAAGTAGATGCCAAACAAGAGCGGTCCCTGGACTGAACCCTGAGGTACTCCACTTGTCACTTGTCTGGAGCTGGATTTGCAGTTGGCTACTTTTACAGTGTGGGTTCTATCAGTAAGGCAGTTAGCAACCCATTGGGTGACGTAGGGATTAATGCCCAGCTTAGTAAGTTTATCTATGATTCCAGAGTGGGGGATGGTGTCAAAGGCCTTGGCAAGGTCTAGATAGGCTGTGTGGACCACTTTACCCTTGTCCATGGCTCTGGAGACTGATTCGAAGAAGTCAATCAGGTTCAGGAGACAAGATCGGCCCTTCCTGAACCCAAACTGGGTGGGGTCCAGTGTTTGAAGGTTGCCAATGTCTTTGTTTATAAGTTCCATGATAATACGCTCCATGGCCTTGCAGATAAGGCTCATCAGACTGATGGGACGGTAGTTTCCAGGACCAAGGTGGATCCCCACTTCTAGAGTGGGATAATTGTAGCTCTGCGCCACTCAGTGGGCATGAAACCTGAGGTGAGGCTATGATTAAACATGGCACTTAGGTGAGGTGCCAGTTCATATTGTAGTTCATGTAGTACACAGCCCGGGATGTCATCTGGTCCCATGGATGCTGCATTCTTAGCTTTGGAGAGTGCGATTTTACCTGTGTGGCTGTTACCAGAATTTTGCAATCTTCCCATATTGAAATGGGCCATTTAGGGGGTGAAGTTGGCACTGAATTGATCTGCCAGGATATTGGCAATATCCTTGGGATCAGTACATTTAATGACATTCTGTTTTAGCTCAGAGCATATCTGAGCATTGCCATTTAGATTCTTGACATAGTTATAGCATGCCTTGTGGTTGTCTTTGGAATCTTTGGCAATTTTATTTTCGTAACTAGCTTTGGAGGATTTTGTGAAGGATCTCAGTTTCTTACTGAGGCTGGTAAGTGAGTTTTTTTGCATCCTGGGATTTTCCTTTTTTCTGCAATAGTTTCTTCCTTTTGTTGTAAAGTTTATTTATGGCAGGGGACCACCAGATTGGCTTCCTTTTTTTGGATGAGAGCATCTTGGCTCTATTTGGGATGGCACGATTCATGCATGAGTGGATGTGCTCGTACAGTGCCTTAGTGTAGGATTAAGCAGCCGAACTTTCAGTTTCCATCTGCATGGGTGTCATGAAGTTTGTCACTTCTGACTTGAGCAGCATGAAGTTGGTTTTGAAGAAGTTTTTATGGAGGTTTACTTACTGGGGGTTAGGGGTGGGATGTGGATGTTAAGGGTGATTAGGTTATAGTCAGACCTGACTAAAAAGGGGGTGACCATAGGTGTGGAGCATCGATTTCCCACGTTATTAATGACGAGGTCTAGGATAGTGGAGCCCCTGGTGGGACTATGGATTAGTTGATCCTGGGCATTGGAATTTATGAATTCCAAGAACAGTTGGGCAAAGGTGTTGGTACATGAGTAGTTTTCCCAGTTAATGGCAGGGCAGTTAAAATCACACAGTATTAGGGTGTTTGGTTTTATCTTAATATTTTCCAGTATGTTTAGAAAGGTGGTATGGTGGGGGATCTGTAGCAAGCTACAATTTGGATTGCAGTCTTACCTAGTGTTAGTTGCACCTGGAGAATTTCAGATGCATTGTGTTGGGCAACTAGCCTGGTGGTGTGAATATCCTTGGTGAATATTGACACTCCTCCACCTTTAGTGTTTCGGTCCTGGTTTCGTGGCCGAAAAGTGGGGTAAGAGTTGTAGCCTGGTATTGCAGGGATGTTCTCTGGAGCCTTGAACCGGGTCTCAGTTACTGCACAGATATCGATGTTCTCCATTTTTAGGAGTGCCTCGAGAGAGTGCATTTTGAGGTTTAGATTTCTAGCATTGAGTAGCATTACCTTCAGATTTTGCATGTTTGTACCTGTTACTGTGGTGGTTTTTGTCCTTTGAACTTTGCCTAAAAAAGGCACTATAGGGTGGCAAGAGCCTTAGCCAGTAACCTGAACCCCAAGGGCGACAGGTGCAGACCATCTCTGGCAAAGCATCATGGTTTGTTGATCATGTCTCCCAGGCAGACAGATACTGGATCCCCTTTGAATGACACCAGAAGCTTAGCCAATTGTTGAAGTCAATCATTTTGTTCTTATATTGTGGTATCATTCTGGGCGAAGGCAGGATGCTACTCAGGGCTGGGGTCATACCTGCCTGGGCCACATGATCCAAGAGCTCTTCCATGTCTCTTTTCATGTAGTCCAGGGAGGTACATCTCAAGTCATTCACTCCAACATGGACAATGACAGAGTCATATTTGTACTTGTTGTGGAGTGACTTGAGTGCATGCATTATGTGGCAGATCCTGGCACCCGACAGGCAGCTGACTGTAATTTTCTCCTTGTTCAACCTGGTGAGTGGGACATCAGTGTGCCAGACTCTAGAGTCACCTATGACTAAAGTGTTAGGTACGTTGTCTTGCCTTAGGGGCTGTTGCTGGGTGGCACACTGGTGTTGTGAACTAACTTATCTAATATTACCTTCTCCATTATTTTTCCACATGAAAGTAGACTTTAGGGTCTATGTGACTCTGGGTTTGTCCTTCTCCTCTTTCCTTTGAAAACATATGGAAAAAAGCACTTCTTACTTTCCTACCAGAACAAACTAAATGTCAAAATACCTCACACTTTCATCCTGTTTCCTCCACTCTTGGCAAGGTGCTAGAAAACATAATTTATGACCAACTAAGATGTTTCTTTCAACAATACCATCTCCTTACCTCAAAAACACCATGGATACTGGAAAGGGCAGTGGACAATGAGGGCACTTTGGTGCCTAACTGATGACATTCTCCTTAACATGGGCAAAGGTAACTTGTCTGGAGCAATATTAGTTGACCTCATCAAAGCCTTTGACATTATTAACCCCCCATTCCCTCCTCCTCATCTGTCTCATCAGAACACTGGCTTTAGGAGCACACCCATCACCTGATGCCAAGGCTTCTTATTGGACATTTTCTTTGTCATTAAATTAGGTTCTTCCTTCTCTCAGCCTACACCTATTTCAGTAGGATACAACAAGGTTCTGTCCTAGGGTTTCTTCTTGTCTCTTCCACTTTTCATTAATAAACGTCCTTATGAGCTTCCTGCCCCACATCTCATCCTCTGCACTGATGATCTGGTACTCTTTAGGTCCAGCAACAACCACTCTACAATCAAAACACAACTAGAAGAAAAACTTAACTGTCTCAACTCCTGGATCATTAAGCACAAACTAATATTTAATTCTATAAAAAAAAAATCCATTTGGCATCACCCAGAAACTTAAAAAAAACACCAAACTCTTTCAAACATGTTGGATTGTGGCTAGACTACTCACTAACATTGGATATCCATACAGAAAAAAATGAGGGCGTTAACTCACTTCTTTTCTGGGCCACTAACATCTCACACTACTTATCCAAATCTGCTAGAGCAGTTACAGTCAATGGAGTACATCTGCCCTGTTTTGAATGTGGACAGGCCTTAGTAGCCCCAGCCTCTAATAAAAACTCCCCCACATTACAGAGCATTGAAAACAAAATTTGTTGCTTCATCACTAACTCGCCCTGTAATGAGCACCACTGACTCCCCCTCAAAAAAAAAAAAATTGCTCCAAGTGCAGTACAAAGCAGATCTACTACTATGTTCTCTTTTCTTCAATGTTTTTCATCCTAAGTCATTACCACTACTAGTTGTAATTCTTTATACTAAACATACATACATTGCAGCCTCTGATGTTTCCCCCAAGCATTCCTACTCCAAACTCCACAACCAAGTCTGCACTACACTATCCATTCTTTTTCCATCCTTACTCATAAAATATCAGAATGCTTCCCGAACCACTCAAAGGAACAACAATCCCACTTCCCTACCTTCAGAGTGAGATTCTACATCAAATCAAATTATACTTTCTACACAGCAGGAAGGATCCATGTTGACCATTCAGAATAAAGCCTAACTAACCTTTCCCCTCCATCATTTACCCCTGTAATATGCTGAAGCTACTTGAAGCACATCCAATTTTGCTGTGTAATATAACTTAATACATGTTCTAGATCACTTACCATCCATATAAAACATAGTTCATCCCTGTCCATATTCAAGTATAACTTTGACCTATGGATAGGAAACTGAACATTTGCCCCAAGACTGCCACCTGTACTCCTAATTGAAAAAGGCAAGTGCTAAATGCTTTATTCCATGCATGTTTCCCCTCAAATTGTCTATGGTATGATTCCAGTTATTCTCGTTAGAGGTAATGTATAATTAATGACCATAGGATAGGTAAGGCCAGTCTTTAACCAAATGTAATAGGTTATTCCAAACACAAAAAAGGGAACTGGCTAGGCTTAAAATGGCCAACAAGTGCAGCTAACCTTTTATAGGGTCAAAGGTAGGTACTAGGCTATTGGCCCTAGGGCCTATACAAGCCTAGCCAAAAAGGTACCCTGGCTTTCACCACCCAAGAAAATTATTTTCTTGTGCCCCTGTCAAGCAGAACCACAGACATGATCCCAGGGTGAATTTCCTATTACCCATCCAGTCATCATGATTCTTCTTGAAGAGTGCTAATGAGGAGCTCTGTTTGACATAGATAGGTAGTCTGTTCCAGAGTAAGGGAAGTCTCTGAGACAGGAATCTATCCCTCCAGCATGTTCTGTTTATTGTGGTGACAAGGTTTAGGTCCCTAGAGTGTGTAGCTTGGAGGGATTGGGATTTCTTTAAGTGGAGCAAGTCCAACAGCTCTGGGTTTGACATAGCTTTGTATGTTAGGCAGAGAACGCTTCTGAGTAGGTGATATGCGACGGAGTAAAGCTGGAGTTTTTTGAGTCTGTCTGTGTAGGGCATCTGTTTTAGGCCAGTAATCCTTATTGTGAGGTATTTCTGTGGCCTTTCCAGTTTTTGTAGATGTCTTGTGAGGTACATACCAAAAATGGCATTGTACTCTATAATGGGTCTAATGAGTGATGAGTAGAGGGGAACAATGACCTCTTTTTTTCTGGATGAGAAAGCTTTTGGGATGAGGAGTGCCACATAGAGGATTTCCTGACCATTGTGGCAATGTGATTATCAAAGGAGAGACTACTGACCACCTGTGTCCCAAGGTCTCTTATCACACTTTCGGTATTAAGTAGACTACCGCCTATGTGGTAGTTCATGGGTACAGAGTTTTTACCAAAGGGGATGACAATGTACTTTTTGGCATTGAGCTTGAGACCATGGCTTTGACACCAGGCATCTGTTTCAGTGAGGCTCTTTTGTAGGATGTCCACATCATTAGGAGTTTAGATTATGCCTCCTAGTTTTCAATCATCTGCAAATTTAGTTAGCCAAAGACCTTCTGTGTTAGCCTGTACTTCAGAGAAGTAGATACCAAACAGGAGAGGACCCAGGACTGAACTCTGTGGTACTTCACTTGTCACTGATCTGAAGTCAGATTTGGAGTCTGCTACTTTCACAGTGTAGGTTATGTCAGTAAGCCAGTTGGCAACCCATTTTGTGACATAGGGATTTATACCTAGTTTAGTGAGTTTATCTATAATTCCAGACATGGTGTTGAACACCTTGGCAAGATCTAGATAGGCTGTGTGAACCACCTTACCCTCATCTATGGCTTTGATGACTGCTTCAAATAAGTCAATCAGGTTTAGGAGACATGATCTGCCTTTTACAAACCTGAACTGTTTGGGGTCCAGAGTTTGGAGATCTCCAATGTCTTTGTTTATGAGTTCCATGATGATATGTTCCATGGCCTTGCAGACCAGGCTTGTCAGGCTAATGGGGCGGTAGTTCCCAGGGTCTGTTGTGGCCCCCCCCCTTTGTGGAGTGGGATAATTGTCATGGTGTGCCTTTCAATGGGCACAAAGCCTGAGGTGAGGCTATGATTGAACATGGTACTTAGGTGGGGTGCCAGTTCATTCTGTAGTTCATATAGAAGCCAGCCTGGGATGTTGTCAGGTCCCATGGATGCTGTGTTCTTTGCTTTGTTGAGTGAGATTTTTACCTGTGCAGCCATGATTACAGGAACTTTGCATTCTTCCGGTATAAAGATGGGACCTTTAGGGGGTGAGAAGGAGGTAAAGTTAGCACTGAACCTATCTGCCAGAATGTTGGCAATATCAGTTGGTTCTGTATATTTAGTGTCATTGTGCTGTAACTCAGAGCAGATCTGAGTGTTGCCATTGAGATTCTTGACATAGCTATACAATGCTTTGTAGTTGTCTTTAGAATCAGTGGCAATTTTGTTTTCATAACTAGCTTTGGGGGATTTTATGAGGGATGTCAGCTTCTTACTGAGGCTGACTAGGGAGCTCCTCCAATTGTGGGATTTTACGCTTTTTTGCAACAGTTTTTTTACTCTGGTGTAGAGTTTGTTTATGGCAGAAGACTTCCACATTGGCTTCCTTTTTATGTAAGATAACATCTTGGTTCTGTTAGGAATAGCACGATCCATGCATTCATGTAAGTGCTTATAAAGTGCATTTGTGCAAGATTCAGCAGTTGTACCTCTGTTGTCCATCTCCATGGGTGTCGTGAAGTTTGCCACTTCTGTCTTAAGAAGTGTGAAGTTGGCTTTGAAGAAATTTCTTACGGTTGTTTTCCTAATGGGGGTGGGAGTGGGATGTGGATGTTTAGGGAGATTAGCTTGTGATCGGATCTGACCAACAAGGAGCTGACCTCTGGTGTGGAACACCGGTCACCCATGTTGGTGATGACCAGGTCTAGGATACTGCTGCCCCTGGCGGGGGTGTGGATAAGTTGATCCAAGTTGAGCAAAAGAGTTGGTACATGAGTAGTTTTCCCAGTTAATGGTGGGGTAGTTGAAATCACCCATTATTAGCGTGTTGGGTTGTAACTTAATATTTTTCAGTGCATCAAGAAAATAGGAGTGGGAATCCTGGGGCATGGTAGGGGGTCTGTAGCAAGCTACAATCTGGATTGTGGTTTTGCCCAAAGTTAGTTGAACTTGGATAATCTCTGATGCATTATCCTGAGCAACTAGCTCGGAGGTGTGGATATCCTTAATGAATATGGACACTCTCAACCTTTAGTGTTTCAGTCCGGATTTGGTGGCCGAATGGTATGGTATGAATTATAGCCTGGTAATGCAGGGGTACTCTCTGGAGATTTGAACTAAGTCTCTGTCACTGCACAGATGTTGATGTTCTCCATTTTAGGGAGTGCCTCGAGTGAGTGCATTTTGAGGTTTAGACTTTTAGATTTTTCAGATTTTGCTTGCTTGTACCTGTTACGGTGGTGAATTTGTCATTTGAACCTTGCCTAAAAAAGGCACTACAGGGGTGGTAAGAGCCTTTGTCAGTATCCGGAATCCCAAGGGCGTCAGGTGCAGGCCATCTCTGGCAAAGCAGCGTGGTCTGTCAGTCATGTAATCCCAGGCAGACAGATACTTGATTCCCTTAGAATGACACCAGAAGCTTAGCCAATTGTTGAAGTCAATCATTTTGTCCTTGTGCTGTGGTATCATTCTGGGTGATGGCAGGATGCTACTCAGGGCTAGGGTCATACCTGCCTGGGTTACAAGATCAGAGAGCTCCTCCATGTCTCTTTTTATGTAGTCTAGGGAGGTACATCTCAGGTCATTCACGCCAACATGGACAATGACAGAGTCATATTTGTACTTGTTGTGGAGTGACCTGAGTGTGTGCATTATGTGGCGGATCCTGGCACCTGACAGGCAGCTGACAGCAACTTTCTCCTTGTTTAGCCTGGTGAGTGGAACATCATTGTGCCTGACTATAGAGTCACCTATGACTACAGCCTTAAAGGCTGTAGTTGAGTGGCACATTGAGTATGTGGGCTATGTGTCATTTGGGTAGTGTTGGGGAGTGGAGGTTGCTTGCATTTCTGCTTTGGAGGTCTCGGTTGGTTGGGCAGATTTTTACTGAGAGCCTCCACGAATGTGGGTGTGTGGTTTGTGCTTCTGTGTGTTTTGGTGGTTTTGGTGGTGTAGGTTTTGAGGGACTATGTGATGAGTGTGGTGTGGTGCAAGTGTTTACCTTCTCCTCTTGACTGTTTAGTCCAGTCTTTGGTGAAGAGAGCTTTGCTTCCAGTTTGGCTATATAAGTGCATCTCTCACAGGTCATAGTGTTGTGTGGTAGGAAGAGATGGTTGTCCGTATACATGAGGCAATTGCTGTATTGGCTCAACATGCCCAGATTCATCAGGTAGACAGGAGAAAATACCGGAAGCTGACCTTTAAATATGCCTGGATAGGTGCTTATTTATTAAGTACTAAAACCTGTTTTCCTCTAGACAAGTGAGGAAAGTTGAGTGCTGTAGTAATTTGTAGCTTATTTAGTGCTTACAATGAGTTTTGAACAAGTGCTGAGCTCAAAGATACAGATTTGAGTGCTAAAACTAAAAAGCTGGCTAGTTGCAAGGGAAAATTTGAAGAGCAGACTTTATGGCGCCTGGAATAGTTTAACCCTAGTTAAGTGTTGGGGGGGGGGGCTCAGGAGCTTACAAACAGTCCTGGATACAGCAAATCTGTATCTGGACAAGACTTGTTACAGGAAAGAGGGGAAGAAAGCTTAGAATTTTTTTTTTTTAGTAATTTTTTTTTTCAGTAAAGTGGAAATGGAAAAAGCTGGAATAGACGTTAATTCAAGGTTAAGAATCTGAGTGGGTTAGCCTTCATAAATGTTCTCAACTGGATTGAATGAACTACTGACACTAAACTGGCAGAAGTGTCACAGATCAAAAATACAGTATGGGCGGGCAACTGCAAAGCCACTAAGTATAAGAACACCACAACACTAGGGAGGGTGGGTGTGGAAACTATTACAGTTCCTAGCTGTAGCCACTAAATGAAAGTTTTAAACAGATCAAGGAGAAAGCAGACTCTAGAGAATGCTTTTAACTGTAAACAGACTAGATTAGAACACAGAAACCTCAAAAAATCAAAAATGCACAGAAAAGCTCAGATAGAGCACTCACAAACAGAAAATGCAACTCTCAGTATGAAAAAGCAGTTTACAGTTAAGTAATTCAGTAAACATGCAATTAGAGTAATGAAACAGTATCTAGCAGTACAAAATACAGTTAAAACAGTATAAAACAGTACATAAATGCAGTGAAACATTAAAGAAAGCTTTATAACAGTGCAAAATGTAGTAGATTAACAGTATAGCACAATTATAAATGTTTCAGAAGTGCAGTTCAGTGAAATAAGTGTAAGAAATAACTTATCCTGCTCTTGGAATTTCCACTTATTTTCAGTAATGAAATACCATCCACAGCCTCATAAATTCAAGCACAACCTTTTCAAGACACAGGGTTTATATACCAGTAAGGATGGAAGAGTTAGAAGATCAAATTACTACTCAGCCCCTGATATTACCCAATCACTCATACTACAGAAGGTCAGGAGGCCCTGTTTCTCTCAATAATAATGAAGACAATCAGCAGAAAATGGTTGCCAGAAATGTAGGAAACTCAAACAAAACTACCAGGCCTAGACAATTGCACCCTTCTATCAAGATTATGCCACCTGAGCAGAACACAGAAACCTCACTTTAAAAGCATAGAAAGAACACTCACAAAGAGAAAATACAAGTCTCAGTATGAAAAAGCAGTTTACAATTTAGTAATTAAATAAAAATTATAGTAATGCACAGTACTACATTTCCTAGCTGTAGCCACTAAATGTAAGTTTTAAACAGATCAAGGAATAAGCAGACTCTAGAGAATGCTCTTAACTGTACCTATGACTTTTACTTACCTATGAACATCCTGAACATTAGTTATCTTTGTAAATTCTATGTTCTCTAATGTGATTATTATATTTCTTTGATGAAAGTATGTTTTGCTCATTGCTGTGATGCTATCTTATGTTACCGTTGTCAGCGTAATGCATGGAAAAGGAAGTGCCTTCTTCTGTAAAGTATTACCTTTATACTATGTTGCTTTGTATATGTTGATTATGTATTTACAATGTTAATTGTTTCACCTTGCATGATTTTGTGTAATCAGTTGCCTTCTTGGCTGTTGTCATGACTAAATAGAATCTTTGGACCAGTCCATTTACACAGTTAACAAGAATAAGTAAACACATAACTAAATAATCAATCTATCAGATTTAGTTATGCACAGATTTTCAGTCCAGTGCTTTTTACATTGGCACATTTGTAAGCTCAGTGTAGAAGTGTCACATACATTCTCAAACCACAACTCTACAACACACTTAGATTATTACTTGAAGTACTCCAGTCAATTTGGGTATTTTTCAAAATTTCACCTGGATTGTTAACTCAGCTGCCTAAAACTACCCGTAAAGCAGGTTTTTGACCCTTTCTTCTAGACTTCTGAACTGCAGAAGAATGATTAGAGTAACTAGAATTGCAAAACTCTCTTTTGACATCTCAATATGTCTTTTTACTGAGCTAATAACTCCATCTAACACAAGGATAACAGTGCACATAGTGCCACAACTGCACTCTCAAAGGTCTTGTAGTGCATAGAGTAACAAGATTGTACTAAAATATTGGTAAAAGGATAAATTTAACTGCTTCCTTAGCATGACTTCAACATTTGGCTAAGCTTCTGGTGTCATTCTAAGGGGATCCAGTATATGTCTGCCTGGGACGACATAATCGACAGACCAACGATGCTTTGCCAGAGATGGCCTGCACCTGTCGCCCTTGGGATTCCGGATACTGGCTAAGGCTCTTGCCACCCCTATAGTGCTTTTTTTAGGCAAGGTTCAAATGACAAATTCACCACCATAACAGGTACAAGCAAGCAAAATCTGAGGGTAATGCTTCTCAATGCTAGAAGTCTAAACCTCAGAAATGCACTCACTTGAGGCACTCCTTAAAATGGAGAACAATGACATCTGTGCAGTGACAGAGACCTGGTTCAAAGCTCCAGAGAGCACCCCTGCATTACCAGGCTATAATTCATACCACAACTTTCAACCACTTAACCCGGAACAAAGCACTAAAGGTGGAGGAGTGTCCATATTCATTAAGGATAAACACATCCAGGCTTGTTGCAAAGCATAATGCATCCGAGATTATCCAAGTGCAACTAACTCTAGGCAAGACCGCAATCCAATTGCTACAGAATCCCCACCATGCCCCAGGATTCCCACTCCTCATTTCTTGATACACTGGAAGTATTAGGGTAAACACCTAACACCCTAATAATGGGTGAATTCAACTACCCCACCATTAACTGGAAAAACAACTCATGTACCAACTCTTTTGCTCAACATTTTCTGGAAGTCATAAATTCCAACTCCTTGGATCAACTTATTCACACCCCCACCAGGGGCAGCAATATCCCAGACCTGGTCATTACCAACATGGGCAACCAGTGTTCCACATCAGAGGTCAATTCCTTGTTGGTCAGATCCGACCACAAGCTAATCACCCTCTAGACATCCACATCCCGCCCCCACCCCCAATTAGGGAAACCACCGTAAAAAAACTTCTCCAAAGCTAACTCCGCATTTCTTAACACAGAAGTGGCAAACTTCATGACACCCATGCAGAAGGACAATAGAGGTACGCCTGCTGAATCCTACACAAATGCACTTTATAAGCACTTACACAAGTGCATGGATCATGCTATCCCTAATAGAACCAAGATGCTATCCTCCAAAAAAAGGAAGCCAATCTGGTGGTCCTCTACCATAAACAAACTCAACAACAGAAGAAAGAAACTGTTGCAAAAAAGAGTAAAATCCCATGACTGGAGGAACTTCCTGGTCCACCTCAGTAAGAAGCTGAGATCCCTTATAAAATCCTCCAAAGCTAGTTACGAAAACAAAATTGCCACTGACTCTAAAGACAAACACAAATCATTCTATAGCTGTGTCAAGAATCTCAATGGCAACACTCAGATCTGCTCTGAGTTACAGCACAATGGCACTAAATATACAGAACCAACTGATATTGCCAACATCCTGGCAGATAGGTTCAGTGCTAACTTTACCACCCTCTCACCCCCTAGAGGGCCCATCTCTATACCGGAAGAATACAAAGTTCCTGTAATCACGGCTGCACAGGTAAAAAAAACACTCTCCAAAGCCAAGAACACAGCATCCATGGGACCTGACAATATCTCAGGCTGCATTCTGCATGAACTACAGAATGAACTGGCACCCTACCTAAGTACCATGTTCAATCATAGCCTCACCTCAGGCTTTGTGCCCACTGAATGGCACACTGTGACAGTTATCCCACTCCACAAAGGGGCAGCCACAACGGACCCTGGGAACTACCACCCCATTAGCCTGGTCTTCAAGGCCATGGAACATATCATCATGGAACTCATAAACAAAGACATTGGTAATCTCCAAACTCTGGACCATACCCAGTTTGGATTTGTAAAAGGCAGATCATGTCTTCTAAACCTGATTGACTTCTTTGAAGCAGTCACCAAAGCCATAGATGAGGGTAAGATGGTTCACACAGCTTATCTAGATCTCACCAAGGCTTTCAACACCATTCTCCCACTCTGGAATTATAGATAAGCTCACTAAACTTAAGTATAAATTCATATGTCACAAGATGGGTTGCCAACTGGCTCACCGACAGAACCCACACTGTGAAAGTAGCAGATTCCAAATCTGACTTCAGACCAGTAACAAGTGGAGTACCACAGGGTTCAGTCCTGGGTCCTCTCCTGTTTGGTATCTACTACTCTGAAGTACAGGCCAATACAGAAGGTCTTTGGCTAACAAAGTTTGCAGATGACTGCAAACTAGGAGCCATAATCAAAACTCCTAATGATGTGGACATACTACAAAAGGGCCTCACTGAGACAGGTGCCTGGTGTCAAAGCCATGGCCTGAAGCTCAATGCCAAAAAATGTATTGCCATCCCCTTTGGTAAAAACTCTGTACCCATGAACTACCACATAGCTGTATTCTACTTAACACCGAAAATGTGATGAGACCTTGGAACACAGGTGGACAGTAGTCTCTCCTTTGATAATCACATCGCCACAGTGGTCAGGAAATCCTTCTACATGGCTCACCTCATCACAAAAGGTTTCTCATCCAGAAAAAAATAAGTCATTGTTCCCCTCTACTCATCACTCATTAGACCCATTATAGAGTACAACGCCCCTTTTGGTATGTACCTCACAAGACATCTACAACAACTGGAAAGGCCACAGAAATACCTCACAAAGAGGATTACTGGCCTCAAACAGATGCCCTACACAGACCGTCTGAAAAAACTCCAGCTTTACTCTGTTGCATATTGCCTACTCAGAGGCGGTCTCAGCCTAACATACAAAGCTATGTCAAACACAGAGCTGTTGGGCATGCTCCACTTAAAGAAATCCCAATCCCTCCAAGCTACACACTCTAGGGACCTAAACCTTGTCACCACAATAAACAGAACATGCTGTAGGGATAGATTCATGTCCCAGAGACTTCCCATACTCTGGAACAGACTACCTATCTATGTTAAACAGAGCTCCTTATTAGCACTCTTCAAGAAAAATCTTGATGATTGGATGGGAAATAGGAAATTCTCCCCAGGGATCACTTCTGGGGCTCTGCTTGACAGGGGCACAGGAAAATAATTTTCTTGGGTGGCAAAAGCCAGAGTACATTTCTGGCTAAGCTTATATAGGCCCTAGGGCCAATAGCCTAGTACCTACCTATGAACCTATGAGACCCAATTGTGATTGCACTTGGGGGTGCTTAGCTGTTAAAGTGAACGTTAAAAAAAATAAATAAATTCTTTCCAGTAATCAGTACATAGAAAGCTATTGACAGTTGTCTGTGGTAGGCTTGTTGCAATCATTAAATGGTCTCTACCAGAGATTCCACATAATTTTACTATAATGGTGTTCTGGCTTTGCATTAAGAAGTCACATGGTCATCTCAAGGTTGATATGTTGTGTTCACGGCATGATACTCTCCATATACTCTCTTTAAATAGAATACACTCAACCTCTAACTGAAATGTCAAAATTTATAAAATAATTGTTGCCTGCACAATCCACTAAGTTGCACAGGGGCTTTCTTTTTTGTAACTTCCATGTATGTAGAATCTTAGTATGTATAATTGTAACTACCATTTTTGTATATATGTAAATAGAAATGTAACAATTCTGTGTTTAACCTGAACTTAGTATAATGCAGTGTAAGCAAATGGAACTTTTCTCCCTGGGCCTCTTCTGAAAATGTATATTACCTAGATAGACTTTCCTGGAAAACAAAGTCAAATAAATAAAATGGCTTATTTTAGGAAGAACTGTACACTGCATTAAAGAGGGAGCACTGGAAGCTGAAGTAAGGGGAGGCACTTGGCTGTTACCAAAGCAAAGAAACGGTACACTCCTCATTAGTTCAACTGTTTGTGGAAAACTACCTGAATCAAGAATTTGGGAATAGGAAATTGAAAAAAGAATGAACCAAATCGGCAAACAGAGGTAGCAGATAGGAATGCATGTCGTTTGAACATGAGATCTTTTTTTTTCTTGGGTACTTCCGCACCTGTCAACTTCTTTGCTCAAGAATTCTGGACAAAACCAAAGCTAATAGGGGAAGAGAGAACAAAAGACCAAAATTAGGGAAAATTTTATATATTGCTCATATATACTTACAAAGAAGCTAGAATAACAGTTTTGCATTAGCATGTATTTTCTGAAGGATATGACTGCAGTCCTCAATGATTTGCAAGACCCCCACAAATTTTTATGAGGATTATTTTTGAAATATGAAACAACAAAGAAATCTGGACATTCTTCCAAAATTCTGCACAACTGAGAGCTATGAGGGGACATGTTTGTTAAGTGGCTTACTGAGTCCACCAATAGGTAAAACAGAAATTATCATAGTCCACAAAAAAGCAAAACAAATTATCCTGAACTGGTCTCCTTCAAATGAGTGGACATTTTAATCACTACTTGCCTTATGGTTTTATATATACATTTATATTTTCTGAGGGGGCTGTATGTTAATAAGAGGCATAATGTAAAATATAAAATAATATGTCATAACTGTCATACAAATTAGTAAATAGCACTATTTTCATTAAGATTGCCAAAGCCAATTGAATTAAACTTAAATGGTATTTAATGAAACTTTAGATGGTGAAGTAAACCATTAGTGGTATTTTTACTGTACATTGTACAATTCAGAACATATTATGCATTTCTTCTGTTTATTATGTGCTTCTGTGATTACTTACAGCATGGAGGCAGAGGCTATGTAGAAGTAGACCATCCAGGAGTTATGCCAGTTAAGACAACAGTGTGCACCTTCAGAGGTAAAATGTAAGGTGTGCACATTGTAGGCAGGCAAATCACTTTATTGTATTTTGAGGAAATTTTGGTGAGGTTCAGGTTAGACTACTGGGGTTAGTAGGTGGGTTTAAGGGTAGGGTCAGGGTTTCAGTGTTAGGGAACAAGTTTCAGGACTAAGGATAATATTTCAGGATTAGAGAGGGGGTCAGGGTTTCAGGACTAGGGACAGGGATAGAGTTGTAGGTATAGGGCTAGGAATGGAGTCTTAGGAGAAGGCAAGGGTTGTTAGGATTAGGGTTTTTATATTCTAATGTCATTGGTTACTTGCATCAAGTGGGCATAAGTCACATTTGCATTCTAGGAAATAAAGATACACAAGCCCTATAAATAACTATTGGCATTATGCACATTAACGTATTTTTTTCCTAACCTCTCACATTCTATTGAAGTCTTGGCAGTCCAGGTTTGAGAAACTATAAAAAAAACTGAGACTCTCTTAATGTCGTTAGTGACCTCCTTGTGATGACAGATTAGTGCCGTCATTGATTTATTTTATTTGCTATTTAAGTGCTTTGGATGTATTTTGTAATCAGTCTGATGAAGCAGTGATAGCTTTGTTTTATTTATTTTTATGTATTAAAGTTTTTTACTTGCATTTTACCTGCAGCTGTGTTGGTTCCAGTACTTTTATCTGTTCATCACGGTTATTGATCCTCTTTGTCTCCACGTCCTCCGGAGATTATGCAGAGCAATCTGCCCCTCTCTTATCCTCATGACCTTCTACAGGGCACAGTCAAAAGCATACTGACTAACATCATCACAGTCCACTATGGAAACTGCTGATATGCAGATTGCAAGGCATTAGAGAATGTTTTAAATCAGGCCAGGAAAATCACATGATCAAACCCGAAATCCGTACAGGACCGTTACTTGCAGATGCTATGGCAGGGTCATGAAAATGATGAGGGACAAGTATCATCCAGTACATGGACTGTTCCACCTCCTATCTTTAGGGAAATGATACAGAAGCATCAGGTATAGAACATCAAGATTCAGGAATAGTTTCTTTCCACAAGCGATCAGACTGTTGAACAATTAGGTTTAACAATGTCAACACTCCCTCAGTTCGTGACAACACCATAAGTGCAATATGATTGTCTTTACTGTCATAGAATTAAATTATTCTATTTATCTAAGTTATGCAATCTGAACTAAATTATTACTTTCACAAGTATGGCGACTGTGAATTATGCTGTGCTGCTCTCCCGTCTTAAAAATGGGGGTGGGCAAGGTATCTGTGTGTTTGTTTGTATCTGTACTTTCTAAAATTTCTTCTGTTACATGCTTCCTTCACCCTCTCGGGAAAACTATTTTCAATGCACATGAGCCTGAAGCAACGAAATTTCATCCTTGCATTTCTTGATCTGAATGACAATAAAGTTTACTTTGACTTTGACTCTCTGACCTCTCAACAGTGTTTCTCACCACCAAACCTTCTGGAGTACTTGCATTTCCACTGTGCCCAGTCCAGCACAGTCTTCAAATGACTTACTTTCCAGGATGTAGACCAGGTTTGCCTCTTGGACTTTTACTTCCTTGGGCTACGCCCTGTTTTGTGGTGTTCTGCAGGGCTCCATTTTCCATACCTCATTGCTCAGTTGTTCACACTGTGTGTGCTTCTTGTCAAAGATGTCATTCGGGGAAACACTTGTTATCATGTAATTCTGTAGGTGATGCTCGTCTTTACCTCTCCTTTCCTTTGTACTTTAGATTATTACTTTGTATTATTTCAAACTTTAACATGCTTGTCTGTGTTTTACCATTGTTAGGCTTTTGAAATTTTCAATTAAGCTGAGAGATTTTTATCATAAATGGTCACAAAAATGTGTGTATAGGGAACATGTGGATTGAAAATAGCCCATGGCCCAAAGTACAATTAATCTGCCACTGCATCTATCAACTGTCTATTATACAATAACTAAATACGTTAGATACTTTATTTTTAAGTTATAAATAGATACATTAGCATTCAGACTAGTTCACCTTCATACATTCAGCATGCAGCCTTCACGTCTATCTTGCTACTCCCTAGGGTCCACTTTGACCCTTTACCACACTAATGTAGTTTACTGATTCTCATTTCCTTGCTCTAGGACTTCTCCTCTCTTCTACCTACTTCCTCTTCAACGTTCCTATTTCACTCCTGTTTACAAAGGTCTGCATAGAATTTTAATATTTTATTTTTTTTTTCCCTCCATACTATGTTTTTCAATGTTTAAAATTGCTAATGTATTTTTCCAATATTAATCTTTATTTTGTATAAATGTTTTTCTGGAGCTTTTCTCCTCGGGCCTCTACTGAAAATGGACATGTATCCAGTTAGACTAGCCCGGTCAACAAATGTAAAATAAATAAATAAATAAATAAAATGTTCTTTTCACTTAAGGCAAAACTTTTGTATCCGTGCCCCATGCTACTAAAATTTGTTTGCAGCTCTTGCTTTTTATATAAGAAAATTGCAAAGTGGCTAAGAGAGATTGAAGTACTAGTAATAAAATACCACTGCCTCTAGTCACACCACACCGATAACCACAGCACCAGCAAATTAAAAACACCACATTTTATTGTTGTTGTGTCTTTCGGCTTTTCCCGGTTAGGGGTCACCTCAGCGGAACTCTGGTCCACTAATGATTGGCAGTAGATTTTTACGTACCAAGTTGCCAGCCGTGCCGCACAACCTTCAATGAAGGTACGCCCATTCATGCATGTCTCCACACAGAAAATGCTTTAGCTGAGAATCGAACATGACAACGTCTTACTGTGAGGTGACAACGATAACACCACATTTTATTAAAGATTTAAAAATTGAGTTGAGCGCTTTCATTCATAACATGAACTTCATTAGAATTAAAATCAACCACTTTTTTGAAAACTTTTTTAAACACATAAATGTTAAAATCATTACAACTAACATGAGGGAGTGAATTGGATTGTTAAAATAATGAAAAGTACTACTTTCATCCTATGACAACTATTACAAATGAAAAAGAATTGCTACACTAATGTCTTCAGATGGCATTAATATAGATGCTTACATCATCACATTTTTCAGACAGCTGTTAGCTTCGATTTAAACTTGCTTCTGCAGTCCCTTCTGGAATGCAGCATTTTCTGAAAATCCCTTGGATAAATCACTGTATGTTTATAGTGCATAACTACTTCAAGTATAGTCATATATGAGAAGAATCATTACCTTCTTGACCAAGGCAAAGTCCCTCAGAATTCACAAACTAATGACGGTTCATTCACTGCGAAAAAAAATGGTCTAATCAGCATTGCATATTCATGTAGTTAGACATTCACAGAGCTATAGTGAGTCATGCTTTATTTTTTATATTGTTTCCTCTGACAAATTTGTTTTTCAATTGAATTTTACAGGTTATAGGTCACAATAAAGGTGGGAAAAGTTTTGAAATGATTTATTGTGGTCTCATTTTTTATATCACAAAACCTTGCATTTTAACAGGGGCATGTGCACTTTTTATATCCACTGTATAGACTGTAATATATATGTATGTGTATATATATATATATATATATATATATATATATATATATATATATATATATAGACAGAAGTAAGTCAAAAACAAAAAAAAAATAGAGCTGAGTGCACAAGACCTAGGATAAAAAAATGCCCGATCCTGGTAGGTGCACTGGTGCCAGGAGTGGGAAAAATGAAGTGTAGGATCCTCAAAATACGGAAACGTTCCTACAATGGGGCCAGGCCAGGCCCAGGAGGAAGATGGCCCCCTCTTGTAGAAGGAAATAGCAGTACACAAAAATCACAAAAGAAGAGCCATAAAGAAGATAGAGTGGACTATTGAGAATAAGAAAGAAATTATGTATTGTTACTATTATACTATATTATACTATATATTGTTACTATTATACAAAAAGCCCAGAATATTCAGACGGAGGATATACAAAGAGATTGAGATAAATTAGAGGAAAGAAAAATACTTCCACAGGAAAAACTGTCACAATCTTCAAATAAAAAAAAAAATTGCATTCATTAATACAACAGATTTTTTTCAAAAACAGTATATAGATCAAGAAACGATCTGTTTGGAAAAAGAAGCATTTGTGGAAGTGTAAAAATGTAAACAGCAAAACCTAGATATTTTTGAAAAGTGTAAAAAAGAAATATGGACATGAGAAAGAGAGAGAGAGATTTGATATGGTATAATCTTTATGCAAAGGAGAAAGTCAAGTTAATTATTATAGGGAAGGCAGCCCTAAAGATATTCAAATAGAAATACAGGCAAAGGCATCCAGATATGGAAAATTTCGCAATAAAGTAATTCATATCACAAAGACGGAATGTGGAAAATATTAGTAAAAAAGAAGTTATGGAGTGCCTGCGAAGTGACGGATTTAATGTAGAAGGACCAACACAGACTACATCACAGCATGATGGAGCGAGTCCCCAGAATAAGGGAAAGCAAGAAGATCAGGAGACGTGAAGAAGAAATATGGACATGGGAAAGGAAAAGAGATTTAATATGGTGAAATATTTATGCAAAGAAGAAAGCAAAACTAACCAGTATAAAAAGAGCAGCACCAAAGATATCTGAAGAAAAATACAGGCAAAGGAATCCAGGTAAGGAAAATTTTACAATACAAAAATGAAGAAGACGAAGAGGAAAAGCAGAAAAGGAGATTAGTAATGGAGAAGTTAAAGAAATAGAAATTGAGGTTATAGAGCACCTGCAAAGTGAAGGATTCAGTGTAGAAAATATAATACAGAAAGTACCACAACAGGATAGAGCAATGGATATCCAAATTAAGGGAAAACCAGTGGATAAAGAAGCAATTGGTCAGGTGCCATATCAAGATATTTTGGAGCCTTCCACAGGAAACCAGTATAAACGTTTACTTGAAGCTAGACCGGAAGGAACAGAAAACTGTGGAAACTCTGATGCAGTCATTGTTGAGAAGTGATTGGCCAGTGAGTTCCCATATGACAAAGCAACCAGATAGCACATCATGAAATTGAAGAGAAGGTGCCATAGGAAGATGCTGTAGAACTTTCTATAGCATGCCCACAGGAAATGGAAAACAAGGGAGGTGCCCTCAGCCTGGAAGAAAATGAACTAAAAGAAGAGTTACTTGATTTAATAGACATGGATAGGTATATTAAAATCAATGAGAGAAATAGACTGCAGAATGTCAATAAAACCCCAAAAGTCTAAAACAAATGAAAGCAGTAATTAGGACTGTCCATAGAGATCCATGTGATATAACAGAAGTAAACAGGATATATTACTGTGCAGCTAAATTAATAACTGATAAAGTTCTACCACAAGATCACAGGGTAGTGAGGGAAAGGAAGGGGAGAAATCAAATACCATCAAGGAAGTATCAAATAGAGAAAACTATAAAGCAATTAAGACAAGAAGTGTCACTGTTAGAAGAGTATAGAAGAGGGAATAGATCAACAGAAATACTAAGAAAGACAGATGTGATAAAAGCAATACACAGAATTAGAACAGACCAGGATCTATTATGCACTATCGCAAATAAACTAAAAATTTTAGAACAGGCAGAAAAACTTAGAAGATATGCAGATAAATATAAAGGAAAAGTACAAAACAAGCAATGTATTGATGACCCAAAAAAGTTGTATAGAGAACTGGTAAAAGGAATTTAACGACGGACAAAAAAAGACGAAATAGATGCATTTTGGAGAAGTATCGATGAAGATCCTGCAGAACATAACAAATATGCTAAATGGATAAAAGAAGTAAAAGAAAGAATAAGAAGTTTAAAGCTGCAGGATATGACATGGGATGAAGTAACAGGCAGAGAGACTGAAACAAAGTTAAGAAAAGCCTCAAATTGGAAAACCCCAGGCCCAGATGCAGTACCTAACTTTTCGTTAAAAGTATTAACATTTTTGCACAAAGATTTAGCCATTAGTAAGAAGTACTTATATGCACACCCCAAACAGACACCAACCTGGCTAACAACAGGTAAACAATGCTTCTACTTGAGTAAATCTGCAAGCTACCACAAACATTATAGACCAATAACTTGTCTTCTTACGATGTATAAACTATACAGGAATTAATGTAGAAAGTTTATAGTCATTTAGAAGAAAACTCAATTATGGCAGTAGAATAAAAGGGCAATAAAAGAAAGTCATATTGAACAAAGGATAATTTGTTGTTAGTCATAGTGGAGAACTGTAAGTATGGCATGGACTGACTACAAAAAAGCACTTGGTAGTATCCCACGTTCATGGATAAAAGAGTGCTTAAAAATGTATAAGATACACACCCTACACTGATTGACTACATTATAGTGAACATGAAACAGTGGCAGACCACTTTGCAATTAAGCCACGATAAAGGACAAATTATTATCCCAGGCATAAAAATTCAAAGGGGGATATTCCAGGGTGAGTATCTCACCATTGCTATTCTGCCTTGCCCTTAACCCATTAAGCTGTCTACATAACAGCTTAGGCTATGGCTGTAAACTGGCTCCTAGAAAACAACAACAGGATGGCACAGTGGTGCAGCAGTAGTATTCTTGCCTCACATCAAGAGGTTCTCTGGTTCGATTCTCAGCTGGGGTGCCTTCTGTGTGGAGTCTGCATGTCCTCCCTGTGTTCATGTGGGTTTTCCCCAGGTACTCCGGTTTCCTCCCACATTACAAAGACATGCATCTGGAGCATTTCTCCACATGCCTCTGCTGAAAATTGGCTTTATTCCAAGTCGGACTTCTGAGTTAACAAATGTAAATGTTGTTGTGTCTTTCGGCTTTTCCCGGTTAGGGGTCGCCACAGCAGAACTCCGGTCTGCTAATGATTGGCAGTAGATGTCGAGTTGCCAACCCTGATGCACAACCTTCAATGAAGATACACCCATTCACGCATGTCTACATATAGAAGACACTTTAGCTGAGAATCGAACAGGACAATGTCTTACTGTGAGGTGATAATAAATAAAATAAATAAATGTAAAGACTTCTCATTTTCTCTTTGTCGATGATTTAAAACTGTATAGCTCATCACACGAGGAACTGAGAGCACCGCTGCTGGTTGTCAAAACTTTTTCATATGATATTAGAGTGTCATTTGGCCTTGATAAATGTGCAAAAGCAACCTTTAAAGCAGGAAAACTGCAGCACCAGGAAAAGATCAGTTTGGGATAAGTATGTGATATAAAAGAACTTGAGCAAGAGGGAGTGTATAAATACTTGATAATTGATGAAGGATCAGCAATAAGACATAAACAAATGTGAACACAACATAGTAAGGAATACTTTAGAAGACTTAAATTAATTCTGAAAACAACATTGACATCTAGGAACAAAATCCAAGCTATAAACTAATTTGCTCTTCCTGTCCTAACTTATAGTTTTGGATTGATTGATTGGCACCAAAACGTGTTGGATAGATTAGATATTAAAACAAGAAGAATGCTTCATGCTCACCAAATGATCTATAAAAATCAGTGCATACCAAGTTTATATATTCCCTGTTATGAAGGAGGGATAGGCCTCCTTGAAATTGATTACATGTATAGGTGTGCAGTTGTGGGACTCCACACATATCTGCTGACCTCACAAGACCCAAAGTTAGTAAAAGTGTTGCAACATGAGGAGAATAAATCTAAGATGACTTCTCTGCTTATTCTAGCAGAAGCATATCAGCATCACGCAGGAATGGAAATCAATAAAAATCAGGCAGCAACTGAATGTGCCAAAAAACAAAAGAAAGAATATAAGGTGAAGGTACCAGATGAAAAGGCAAGAAATGTGGAAAACGCAATATAGTTGCAAGTATAGAAAACTTCTGGAAGAACCTATTGTTGATCAGGAATGAATGCAGGAATGGTTAAGGAGAGGTAAATTCAAGCCAAGAGATGAAAGGTTAATATTGGCAGCCCAAGATAGTGGGCTACATACACACTCCATTACAAAGTCCATTGAACATGTGGGAGAAACAGGCAAATGTAGGTTTTGTAAAACCAAATTGGAAACAGTCGCACACCTTGTTGCTGACATACTAATGGCAGAAGGACTGTATACTGAAAGGCATAATAATGAGGCAAGACTGTTGCACTGGGGATTGTGCAAACATGGTACTGAAGTGGCTGAAAAACACTGGAAACATGAGCCACAAAGCATCATAGAAAATGCTGATGTCAACATCACATGGGATCACCCATTACCAACAGTTCCAAGATAGATGCTAGAAAACCAGATATAGTGATCCAAGAAAAGAAGACAAAAGTAGCACTGATCATTGAAATTGCCACACCCAGTGACTACAGTGTCCTGTGTACAGGAAAAGACAAAGATATAAAATATCAGGATTTGCAAGCAAAATGAGAGAAATGTGGAAAAACATACCCAGATAGTTCCAATAGTAGTATGAGCAACGGGTTTTATAAAGAACAGTCTACAATCATATATAGAGATGTTACCAATACATGTAACTCCATACGAACTGCAGGAGGAGTCATTACTGGGCACATTGCGGGTGCTTCGAAGAGCACTTTTGTCTGACATCAAAGAGTGAAATAATACTAATTTCATAAACTTTAATCGTACTTTGACTTAGGAATGGGGTCCATTCCGGTCATGGTATTAGAAACCCAAAAGATTTGCGGAAATGAAAAAAAGGCACAGATATTCGGCATTCATCAGACCTATCATTGAGTATAATGCCCCTTCGGTATGTACCGAACCGGGCATATCCAGCAATTGAATATCAACAGAGGTTCCCCACTAAAAGAATACAAGGTGCAAGTAAAATGTCCTTTGCAGGCTGCCTCAAGCCTCTATCTCTGTATTCTGTCTGCTACAGGCTTTTGAGGGGAGAGCTATGCCTGGCATACAGGGTATTGTCAGACACCCACTCTGATGGATCTCCTGCATATCCACAAAACAAACTGCACCAGAATTACCCATTCTAAGGACTTTAACCTTGCCTGTGATATAAATAGGACCTACTAGAGAGATAGATATGTATCCCAGAGACTAACCCATCTATGGAACAGCCTCGCCATCCACGTGAAGCAGAGTTCCTCCCTAATCCAGTTCAAGTTCAACCTGGACAATTGGATGGGAAACCAGAAATTCATCCCAGGTTTGGCACCTATGTCTCTAATGGACACAGGTAAGCTGTAAATGCTTCATCTCCTTGGCTCATGCTTACACTTATGAGTTGTATCAGAACTTGTCAGAGATTTGGGATGCATGGCTAAACTTAAAAAGGCCCTTATGGTCATTAGCCTAGTAAACACCTATGAACCTATAAGATATCAAAGACCAGCTATATTGTACAAATGTTCTGCAGGATTCCTAGTTAGGTTTTAGAGATCTTTATTTCAAGATGAATGACAACTACTGTGTGCAATTCCCTTATGTGACTACAGAATTTAAATGATTCTTGCAGCTGAGTGAAGGGGGAATACCAAGATGATGGTGTCTCTGATTGGCTCCATACTCTTAATCTGATAGGTTTATTAGGATATCTAATTTGCATAATTTTATTTGATACAAGCGTGCCTTTATCCAAAGCATCCTTAGACAGAAAACAAGAAGGATGCTTCATGCTGATCAAATGACTTATGAAAATCAATGGATACCACAACTATATATTCCTCATTCTGTAGGAGGGATGGAACTCCTCCAAACTGACTGCATATATAGATCTGCAATCACAGGACTGCATACATATGTGCTGACCTCACAAGACCCAAGTGTAGTGAAAGTTTTAAAACATTCTGAGAATAAGTCTAAGATGACTTCCATGCTTAGTTTAGCAAAAGCATATCATTGTCAAGTGGGAATCGAAATCGAACCAAAAATAGATAAAAATAAGGCAGCAACTGAAGGTGGCAAAAAACAAAAGAAAGAATATGAAGTGAAGGATCAGATGAGAAGGAAAGAAATTTGAAAAATGCTTAAATATAGTTGCAAGTATAGAAAACTCTTGGACAACCTCATATTGATCAGGATTGAACACAGGAAGGGTTAAGGAGAAGTGAATTTAAACCAAAAGACAAAAGGTTAATATTGGCAGCCCAAGATAGTAGACTATATACCCATTGGTTTGCAAAGTCCATTGAATGTGTGGGAGAAACACACAAATGCAGGTTTTGTAAAAGAGAACTGGAAACAGTCACACAACTTGTTGCTGGCTGTGGTATACTAATGGCAGAACGATTGTTTACTGAAAGGCATAATCATGTGGCAAGACTGTTGCATCAGGGATTGTGCAAACATTACAATATTTAAGTAGTTGAAAAACATTGGATATGTGAGCCACAAAGCAATATAGAAAATTATAAAGTTTATATCACATGGGATCACCCATTACCAACGATTCAAAAAAATGGATGCAAGAAAACCAGATATAGTAGTCCATGAAAAGAAGACAAAAGTACCATTGATCAGTGAAATTACTACACCCAGTGACTACAATGTCTTATATACAGAGATGCACAAAGACATAAAATACCAGGATTTGCAGGCAGAAACAAGGGTAATGTGGAAGAAGGATAACCAGACAGTCCCAACAACTTTCATGAACTTTAATCATACGCTGTCCCCAATAATGTCCCCAGCTGCTTTTTGGTAACAGGGGCAGGTGACACCTGAATAGCCTCCACTCTGCCATACTAACCAGACACTTACTGGGATTAATGGCCAACCCTGCCGTTTTCAGTCTATCCAAGACCTCCCTGATATGCTGAAGGTGCTCTTGCCAGGAATGTCTGTAGATGGCAATATCATGAGGATATGATGTACCAACCGCTGGAAGGTTGCTCAGGCAGTTTTCAGTGCATCTTCGTGAACTCGTATAATCTGAAACGAGTCACACAGGCTGATATTTCTATGGAGGTGGGAGTCATTAACACCTGCCAGTAACCCTTGGTCAGATAAATAGTGGTCAAATACTTAGCCCCACCCAGCTGCTCTAAGGTTTCTCTCTCCTAGGCATGGGGTAAGCATCTGACTCTGTGTGACTGTTTAGTTTTCTGTAGTCCATACAGAATCTGATGATACCATCATTTTTTTGGTGCCAGCGCCACTGGGGAGGCCCAGGGACTGCAGCTCTGCTGGATTACCCCCAATTCCAACATTTCCTGTATCTTATCCATCAGAGTTTGTCTGACTCACTCAGGCACCCTATAAGGGAGCTGCTTGATTTGCCTTTGGGGTCCTGTATCCACACAGTATTGCACTAGGTTGGTGCACCCAGGTTTCCCAGCAAACATGCCCCCAAACTCCTGCAACACTGCTCTAATTTCTTGAACCTGGGTAGGGGACAGCTGCTAGGATATTCCTACCCCTTCCACAGAGGCAAGCCTCTCTGAGGAGATCAATTTCCAGATTCCCTTCAGACTCCTCTTGCCATCCACTGCAAATAATCAGCACTAGGGTCTTCCTACCATAGTAAGGCTTCATCATGTTAACATGGTACAGTTTGTGCTCCTGCCTAGCAGCTTTGCCATGTAATTAACATCACTAACCTTCCTTACCACATTGAAGGGTCCAGCCTAAGCTGTCTGTAGCTTATTTTATCTGATAGGAGTGAGCATGATAGGTGTGAGCACCATAACCTGCTGTCCCACAGCATACACTCGGGCTTGAGCATTCCTGTCATACCAGACCTTTTAATGCTGTTTGGCTCATGCCAGGGTCTCCTGGGCCAAGCCCATGAAATCTCTAAGCCTTGTCCTGAGGTTTAGGACATATGCCACAGCAGACCCCTTGTAGGATTCATACCCATCCTTCCACTCATCATTAATCAGATCTAACGCCACCTTAACCCTATGCCCATACAGCAACTCAAAGGGTGAAACACCTGTGGATTTCTGGGGTACCTCTCTGTATACATACAGTAGATGGGGCAAACATTTGTCCAACTCTCTCTAAAACTGTTCTGCAAATGCCCGTAGCATGGTCTCTAGTATACAGTTTAACTTGTGCACAAGACCATCGGTCTAGGGATGGTAGGGGTTGGGCTTTAGGCGCTTCACCCCACAACACTTCCACAGACAAGCCAGTAGGTCTGACATGAAATTGGTACCTCTGTCAGTTAGTATTTCTACTGGGAAACCTATCCTGCTGAAAATCTCTAACAAAGCATTTGCCACCTTTACTGCCTCAATGGAGGACAGAGCCACTGCCTGAGGGTATCTAGTAGCATAATTTGCTACCACCAGGATATACTTCTTCCTGTGGAACTTCAGGTACTCAGAGGCCCCACAATATCCATAGCTACCCTCTAAATCAGTTCCTCAACCAAAGGCAAAGGCATTAATGCAGCCTTTACCATGTCCCCTGCTTTGCCTACGTTTTTGCACTGCTCACAAGTCCTGCAGTAACCTGTTGCATCCCTTGCAATCCCAGGCCAATAGAATTCTGCATAATATGTGTCTTAGTACTCTTTATGCCCATATGACCTGCAAAAGAAATGTCATGGGCTATGACTAGAAGTGCCAGATGGTAAGATTTGGGCACTACCAACTGCTGTATTAGCTAACCCTCTATCCCCCCTCAGGGGTTCACTCTCTATACAGTAACCCTTTGTTCCAGTGTACAGACTCCCCTTTTCATTCAGCATTAGGTGTCTCCTTAGCCACCTCCCTCAAGCCTCGTAAAGTAGGATCTGAAGACTTCCCATCTCTGTCTTTGTAACTTCTCCCAGCTCCCCTTCTACTGGAAGCCTTATATGTTCTGACAGTGGTGCCTTATTATTAGCCTGGGTACTACCTTCTCCTCTATCCATGCAGTCACCCTGTCCATGGGAACATCAGTACCTACCAGCAGCTGTGGCTCACTTTTAGGCTCACTGCTACAAGGCAGTTCCTTCCCTGAAATAGCCACATCACCAGCCCCAGCTTCAGCTGTGGGGTCTGCTGGGTGTCCCCAGCATACCAGACCTACATGCTTGTCTCCAAGCTTGACTGCATGTAACTGCATGCACACATGTTACTGCATTATCAAAATCATTCCCGGTCAAGAAATCTGCAGGAATATCCTCAGGCACAGCTACCTGTTTGCTTCCTTGTCCACCCTCTCAGTCAAGGTGAACCCTTGTCAAAGGTATTTGCATTGGGATGCCTTCAAAAACTATGATTGGAGTGGATTGCCCAAGCAAGTACTGCTGCTCTATAACCACTGCAGGTTTCACAATGGTTATTTCAGAGGCTGTCTCTCTCTCTCTTTGCAGTGACCTGTCTTCCATCCACTAAGATAGGATACAAATGCTGGTGATAGTTTGATACCCTTGTTGTCTTCAGACAACTTACTATTGGCATGCTACTTGCTGGCTCCCTCATCTTTTGCTCCCCACTTTGCTTCAGTGGAAACGTGTACACTACATGGCCCTCTGGTTACATTTAAAATATCTAACCCCTGATCCTGGCTATGTACCTGAACTAGTGTCTTCCCCTATTACAGGTAGACTCTGTTGGGGTGGTTTAGGCTGCCCACCATGGGTTCCATTATATCCATGTGCAGGATTGAGTATCCCCTTCTTGTGCAGTGATGTTCTGCTTGCTAAGTAGAGATCTTTTCTCCACAGCTCATCTGCAGTTACATTCCCGGTCTGCGAACCAGATTCTCATGTCCTCAGGCAAAGTACTAAGGGCTTGTTCCCTCACCAAAAGGTCTGCCAGTCTTTCAAAAGTGGTGACTTGACACCCACTCACCTACCTATGAAAATAAGTGCTTAACTCAGCAATATAATCACATATACTTTCATTTGCCTTGCATCTATGCTCATGAAACAATCAATATCAGACAGTTTAGAAACAGCAGTTGCCACTTTAACACTGTGTAAGAGGGGGTCAGGAACCATACCCAGAGCTCTTGGTCACTATTATACTGTTTACATATGCTTTCAAACATATGAATAAAACTATCAAAGTCATCCCCCTCTGCAAATTGTGGAAGAACTTTACTGACTTTTATTGCTTCTTGGGTCTGGTTATTTCCTTCCTCATCACCTCCATGACCCTGAAGATTGGTCAACATCTCTTTCTCATGGTGTCGTTGCTTCTCCTTTTCTTCATCCTCAAACTGGTGCAGTTTCTCATTTTCTTCACTCTCCAAATGCCACAGTCTCTCATTTTCTTCTGTCTCCAGATGCTGCAGTTTGTCTTTGGCATCAAATGCTGCAGTCTGTCCTCTGACTCCAACTCCAACAGCTTGATCTCCATTTCATGCTGACGCTAATTCTCCTTTTTTTAGACTCTAGTCTGAGTCTCTCTAACTTCAGATGGAGTTTTAAGTCCTCTGAGGAAAAGGTAAACTCTCCTGTTTCTGAAGACTGCACATCCCCAACAACAAACAGGTTGTCCTCCTGGCCAATGGTCTGCCCTGCAACTGTAATTAAGGCTGAAATCCTTTCCTTTTTAGTCCAGTTAGCATGCACCAGTCCTTTGGCATCACACACCTTGACCATCTGGTTCTTTGTTGGCTTACCATAATCCTTTGCTGAAATTCTGAATGTTTACCTTATGGCTGTTGGGAGTACACACACCTTCAGTAACAACTGCCCACAGGCTAATTAAGTTCAATTAATATCAGACCACTCTGATACCAGTATGTGACAGCCTCTCTTTACCATTGAGCCAGCAATTAAGGAGCCTCAGTCCTCACAACTGACACAGGTGAAAGACAGTCACTAAGAACAGGTATGAAATAACACAGTATTTCAGATGCTACTCTCTGCATTAAGCACACTTCCCTTCAAGAGCACACAGGGAACATGCTCCAGATGTGGGAATGGACTGTCTTTGTAGCTCCAGATCTCAAACAAGACTCACTTTGGTGCACTATGTCCCAGTTCCAGGTAGCTGACACACCCACACCTGGGTATTTGATTTTCACACACACACACAAACACACACCCTCATAGGAAAGGCTGGTACAGGTTTATTAGCTGTACCCCTTCTGCCAAGACTATAGGATAACCACACAGCCAGCAGTCAACCTCTTGCAAGGGTTTCCAATTATACTGAATTAAATAATAATATAAATGGTAACCCAAAGCAGCAAGGCTTTTCAGAGTGGCCAAGTGGTCACTAAAATAAGCACAAGTACTCCCAAGATGTTAAAACTAAGACTAGATGCTGAGATGCGTACTTCCACAAGGCAAGGTGATGAGTTTCAAACTGACTGAACTGAACTAACTAACAGAACTATAATAACTGTCAGATTGTTATATCAGGTTCCAAAGAAAAGAAAAAAAACAAGCTGCAGTGTGAGTTCAATTTCCTCAGTGTTGGTTATAGAATTACATTACATTTGATCACCTAACTCTGGTACAATACACAGTCAAAGCTTTGCTATGATCTGTTGCAGCATCTGAAAGCTATGGAACAATTTCAAAAATTTCTTCTCTTCTTTTCCAGAATTCTTTGTTTAAACATATACATACAATTAGTTATAACAGCACTGTTGAAACATTTTTTTATCACAAGCATCTGTACAAGTTAGTACATGACCAAGGGTGGCTCATGCTATTGGGCCTCCCCCCCTCACTGTACAAAAGAAAGAAATGAATAAAAAAAAAAAAAGAAATAAATAACAAAAGCAAGTCCCAGAACTCATGCATGTGCACTCATGGCATTTCCCAAGTCTGGACTTCTACTGAACCAATCCAGAGCATGCACACAAAATCTGGACAGCTGATAAGACAATCCAGATTAGAAAGACAGCCTGAAACAACAAGGATTCCAGAAGTGTATGCAGTTACAACTACATAGACTGAAAGGGGATCAGACTGCAACATCTGCAGGCAGGACCGTGCTCTCGTGGAAAGGACAGGACTTTGGCTCTCTCACGGGGCTTTTGTGTTTGAAACTGGAGCTTTGGCTGGCTGGAATTAATGAAGCTGAAGTTTTTGGACTGAAACTCTGGTGTGTGTGTGTGTGTGTGTGTGTGTGTGTGTGTGTGTGTGTGTGTGTGTGTGTGTGTGTGTGTGTGTGTGTGTGTATGTGTCTGTCTGTGTGTAACCCAGTACATTGGGAGTAGGTAACAAGAGCTTGAATACCCTACCCACCACCACTTGTGAAATTGTGCCTCATTTTTGTTCTGTTCCTCATAAAAAATGGCAGGCATTTGAATTTCAGACTTCATATTCTTCAGAAAGTACATGGTAACACAAATCCTTTTATTCTAGCAATTTTCTGTTTATAAGGTCAATATTTGAAATGTATCCCTATTTTTGGGGAGGTATTCCCCCATTATTGACTTTGTCCCGGTTTTTTGTGCTAACAGGTTGAGAACCATGGTGGGAACTGAATTCACTAAATATGTTTAGGGTCTGTATTCCCCCATTATTGGCTTTGTGTAGATGTTTTGTGCTAAAAAGTTGAGAGGTATGGTAAGAACTGAGTTCACTAAATGATAGCCATTTAAGTTTCAGTAATCTTTCAAGAAACAGCTGATTTGGCATAGTGGTATGTTGCTTTGATTGTATTGCACAGGGTCCTGGGTTCAAGTCTTGGCATTGAAATGCATGGTGGTAACACAGCATTTTATTCTAGCAACCTTCCAAGATTATGCAAACAGTGTTTAAAATGTGTCCTTAGTTTATGCCCCCCCAATAAATTATCTTTCCAGATTTCTTGTGTTTCAAAGTTAAGAGATACATTTGAGTGTTGAGTGCATTTTACAAAGAGCTGAGAGCTTGAAGAGAAGTTTAGTGCTGCTTATGCTGTGGCTGCTTGTGTTTTTAATAGCACAACAGGTAGTGTACTTGCTTTTGATGCAGAAGACTGTGGGTTCTACTCCCACACTATATAGATGCATTACTGATGCTGTACTGTGTTGTACTTTTAAAGGGGATGGATTTTGCAGTCCTGAGAATGTCCTCTTTGGTAGAGATACCTAGTAACGATGAACCTGTTATCAGTTTGCCATCTATTCTCTATTGCAATATTACTAGCTTATCATTTTTTAATGTAGCATAGTCAATTTATTCCTCAAGAGCAACAGGCAATTTATTTGTAGATGAGACAATGAAAGATAAAGTTGTGTGCTAGCAACAACCTCTTCATTAGTTACAGATCTTTTAAATTTGGAATTATTTAGATGATTTTTACTTCTGCAGAGATTGTGCATATTTACTGATACTGGTGGATTGTAGAAGTTTGAGTAAACTTTTATGATGGAAATAGATTCATAGGTAGGTACTAGGCTATCGTCCCAAGGGCCTAAGTAAGGCAAGCCAACAAAGTTCCCTGGATTACGCCAACCCAAGAAAGTTAATTTCCTGTGCCCCTGTCAAGAAGAGCCACAGAAGTGATCCCTGTGGTGCATTTCCTATTTCCCATCCACTCATCAAGATTTTTCTTGAAGAGTGTTAATGAGGAACTTTGCTTGACATAGATGGGCAGCTTGTTCCAGAGTATGGGAAGTCTATCCCTCCAGCAAGTTCTGTTTATTATGATAAGGTCTAGGTCCCTAGAGCGTGTAGCTCAGAGGGATTGTGACTGCTTTAGGTGTAGCATGTCCAACAGCTCTGGGTTTGACATAGCTTTATATGTTAGGTAAAGATCACCTCAGAATAGGTGATATGCTATGGAGTAAAGCTGGAATTTTTTGAGACTATCAGTGTAGGGTATCTGTTTGAGGCCAGTAATTCTCTTTGTGAGGTACTTCTGTGGCCTTTCCAGCTGCTTGCAGATGTCTTCTGAGGTACATTCCAAAAGGGGCGTTGTACTCTATGATAGGTCTAATGAGTGTCGAGTAGAGGGGAACAATGACCTCTTTTTTCCTGGATGAGAACCCTTTTATGATAAGGTGTACCATGTAGATGGATTTCCTGACTACTGTGGCAATGTGATTATCAAAGGAGAGACTACTGTCCACCTGGGTCCCAAGGTCTCTTATCACACATTCAGTGTTAAGAAGATTGCCGCCCATGTCATAGTTCAGGGGTACAGAGTTTTTACTAAAGGGGGGATAACAATGCACTTTTTGACATTGAGCTTGAGGCCATGACTTTGACACCAGGCATTTGTCTCAGTGAGGCTCTTATGTAGGATGTCCACATCATTTGGGGACTTGACTATAGCTCCTAGTTTGTAGTCATCTGCAAACTTCATTAGCCAGAGGCCTTCTGTGTTAGCCTGTACTTCAGAGAAATAGATACTAAACAGGAGAGATCCCAGGACTGAACCCTCTGTGGTACTCCACTTGTCACTGGTTTGAAGTCAGATTTGGAGTCTGCAACTTTTACAGTGTGGGTTCTGTCAGTTAGCCAGTTGGCAATCCTTCTTGTGACATAGGGATTTATACCTAGTTTAGTGAGTTTAACTATAATTCCAGAATGGGGGATGGTGTTGAAAGCCTTGGAGAGGTCAAGATAGGCTATGTGAACCACCTTACCCTCCTCTACGGCTTTGGTGACTGTCTCAAAGAAGGCAACCAGGTTCAGGAGGCAAGATCTGCCTTTCACAAACCCGAGCTGGGTGGGTACAGAGTTTGGAGGTTACCAATGTCTTTGTTTATAAATTCCATGATGATACGTTCCATGGCCTTGCAGACCAGGCTCGTCAGGCTAATAGGGAGATAGTTCCCAGGATCAGTGGTGGCTCCCCCCTTTGTGGAGTTGGATAACTGTTGCTGTGCGCTATTCAGTGGGCACAAAGCCTGACATGAGGCTATGATTGAACATGGTGCTTAAATGGGGAGCCAGTTCGTTCTGAAGTTCATGTAAAACACAGCCTGGGATGTCGTCTGGTCCCATGGATGCTGTGTTTTGGGCTTCAGAGAGTGCTGCTTTTACCTGTGAAGTTGTGATTACAGGGACTCTGCATTCTTCCTGTATAGATATGGGCCCTTTAGGGGGTGGGGGTGGGGGGGTAAAGTTAGCACTGAACCTATCTGCCAGGATGTTGGCATTTTCAGTCGGTTCTGTAATTTTTGTGCCATTGTGCTGTAACTCAGAGCAGATCTGGGTATTGCCATTGAGATTCTTGACATAGCTATAGAATGCTTTGTGGTTGTCTTTAGAATCAGTGGCAATCTTGTTTTCATAGCTAGCTTTGGAGGATCTTATAAGGGATCTCAGTTTCTTTCTGAGGCAGACCAGGGAGCTCCTCCACTCAAGGGATTTTACTCTCTTTTGCAACAATTTCTTCCTGCTGTTGTAGAGTTTGTTTATGGCAGGGGACCACCAGATTGACTTTTTTTTTTGGAGGATAGCGTCTTGGTTCTGTTTGGGATAGCACAATCCATGTACTTGTGTAAGTGCCTATAGCGTGCATTTGTGTAGGATTCAGCAGTCATAACTGTATTGTCCATCTGCATGGGTGTCATGAAGTTCACCACTTCTGTCTTAAAAAGCATGACGTTGGCTTTTGAGACATTTTTTACCATGGTTTCCTTAATGGGGGGTGGGGGTGGGATGTGGATATCTAGGGTGATTAGCTTATGGTCGGATCTGACCAAAGAGGAGTTGACCTCAGGTGTGGAACACCAGTCACTCATGTTGGTAATGACTAGGTCTAGGATATTGTTGCCCCTGGTGGGGGTGTGGATAAGTTGATCCAGGGCACTGGAATTTATGAATTCCAGAAATCACTGAGCAAAGGTGTCGGTACATGAATAATTTTCCCAGTTAATAGTGGGGTAGTTGAAATTGCCCAATATTAGGGTGTTTGGTTGAACCCTAATATTTTCCAGTATATCAATAAAAGAGGAGTGGGAATCTTGGGGCATGGTGGGGGATCTGTAGCAAGCTACAATTTGGATTGCAGTTTTGCCAGAGTTAGTTGCACTTGGATAACCTTGGCTGCATTATGCTGAGCAGCTAGCCTGGAGGTGTGGATATCCTTAATGAATATGGACACACCTTCACCTTTGGTGTTCTGGTCCAGGTTATATGGTCGAAAAGTGTGGTATGAGCTATAGCCTAGTAATGCAGGGGTGCTCTCTGGAGCCTTGAACCAGGTCTCAGCAACTGTACAGTTATCGATGTTCTCCATTTTAAGGAGTGCCTCAAGTGAGTGCATTTTGAGATTTAGACTTCTAGCATTGAGTAGCATTACTCTCAGTTTTTGCTTGCCTGTTCCTGTTATGGTGGTGAATTTGTCATTTGAACCTTGCCTAAAAAAGGCACTATAGGGGTGGCAAGAGCCTTTGCCAGTATCCAAAATCCCAGGGGTAACAGGTGCAGGCCATCTCTGGCAAAGCATCATGGTCTGTCGACCATGTCGTCCCAAGCAGACAGATACTGGATCCCCTTAGAATGACACCAGAAGCTTAGCCAATTTTTGAAGTCAATAATTTTGACCTTGTACTGCGGTATCATTCTGGGCGATGGCAGGATGCTACTCAGGGCTAGGGTCATACCTGCCTGGGCTACAAGATCAGAGAGTTCTTCCATGTCTCTCTTCATGTAGTCCAAGGAGGTACATCTCAGGTTGTTCACACCAACATGGACAATCACAGAGTCATATTTGTACTTTTGGAGTGACTTGAATGCGTAGGTTATGTGGCAGATCCTGGCACCTGACAGGCAGCTGACAGTGACCTTCTCCTTCTTTAGCCTGGTGAGTGGGACATCATTGTGCCTGACTATAGAGTCACCTATGACTAGTGTGTTGGGACGTTGTTTTGCCTTATGGACTGTGATTGAGTGGCACACTGAGTCTGTGGGTTATGTGGCATTTGGGTTGTGTTGGTGGTGGGAGGTTGCTTGCGTTTCTACTTTGGTCTCTGTTGCTTGAGCAGATTATTATTGAGAGCATCCACAAATGTTTTTGTATTTCTGTTTGTGGATTTTGGTGGTGTAGGTTTAGTGGGACTATGTGATGAGTGTGGTGTGGTGCAAGTGGTTATCTTCTCCTCTTGACTATCAAGTTCAGTCTTGGTTGGAGAGAGCTTTACCTCCAGTTTGGCTAAATAAGTGCATCTCTCACAGGTTGTAGTGTTGGGTGGTAGGAGGAGAGGATTGTCTGTGTACATGAGGCAATTGCTACTTTGTCCCAAGATGCCTAAATTCATCAGATAGACAGGAGAGTACACTGGGAGCTTAACCCTTGGACATGCCTGAATAAAAAAAAATATTTCCTCTAGACAAGTGAGGAAAGTGAGTACAAGAGCTGTTTTTCTCTAAGCAAGTGAGGAATGTAAGTACCAAAACTGTTTTCCTCTAGGTAATGAGGAAGGGTGAGTGCTGTAGTAATTTGTAGTTTATTTAGTGCTTACAACAAGTTCTGAACAAGTGCTGAGCATGGATAAGCAAATTCAAGTGCTAAAACTGAGAATCTGTATCTGGATCTTGTTGTAGATAGGCTACCTACTGCTTACCACTCCCACTGATAAGCTAGAAGGCTTCCCTCCAACACAAAATGGCTTGGGGGAACAGAGGTTTACAAACAGTCCTGGATACAGCAAATCTGTATCTGGACTAAACTAGTTACAGGGAAGGTGGGAAGCAAGTGCAAATGCTGGCTTTTAAACCAGCAAGTTGAAAGAGATGGAAAAACTGCCCAAATGGCCAATACACTAGAATTTCTGGGACAGAAACCACTCTTGTGGTAGACAGGCTACCTAGTGCCTACCACTCCCACTGATAAGCTAGAAGGCTTTCCTCCAACACAGAAAGGTTTGGGGTACAGAAGCTTGCAAACAGTCCTGGATACAGCAAATCTGGATTAGACTACTTACAGGAAAGGCAGAAAACAAGCTTGGAATATATATATATATATATATATATATATATATATTTTTTTTTTTTTTTTTTAGTTAAGTGGGTTGGTGTTCTCAAAAAGTTCTCTCTGTTAGAAATAATGAGCTAATCACAGTAGCAAAAACACTTTAAATGCAGTACAAGCTAGCACACTTGAGTGTGTAGCAATATTAAGGCAAATACAGTTTAAATACATACAGATAAGTTAAAAATGACAAAAACAAGTTTATGAAAAATCAAATAAGAGCACTTGAACACTTAAAAGCACACAGAACAGCAAATTAAGGTATTAAGGTAGAAGACAGTTATGTAAGAGCAGCTCAAGAAACTATAAGTCATTTTTTTTTCTGTGGAGAGGGAGGGAACAGAGCAGATTAAAATGCTATAGGGGATGTCCTTCCCAAGTGCTACACAGCAGAGGAGATGGGACTGGTAGGCATGTCTGAAATCAGAATATGATCTCACTATACTCAGTTGAGTGAGCAAATGAGATGGGCACAGTAGGAGTGTCCAAAAACAGATTTACAGCAGGGGCGGGCAATTCCAAAGCCACCAAGATTAACATCACAATAAACAACAAGAACAGGGAGGGGGTGGAGACTAACTGCAGCTAGAGACAGGGAGTATTACATCCCTGTATTATAGTATATATAACAATTATCTACAAATTTCTAATCTTAAATGAGTGCAGAGAAAAGTATACTTAAATCAGCTTTTGTCAGTTTATCTACAAATTTCTAATCTTAAATAAGTGCAGAGAAAAGTATACTTAAATCAGCTTTTGTCAGTTGATTTATGCAAATGTTCTAAATTGGGCAGTTTTGCCATTATTGGTGCATGCATTTTGTTTCATTGTTTACTGGAACAATGTTCAAAGCAATAAATTTAAAATTTCCTCTAACAACTGTACTGTATTATACAAGGAATATAATTTAATACAATTAGGAAGGTCTATCAAAGAACACATGTATGTTTCCTGTGCAAGGGGCTGATGATTTGAAAACAGCCCAAAGTTCATTTTTATCTGCCACTGGCAAAATCTATTTTCTTTGAATGTGGGTTTTGATGCTGTTTCAATGAATGTGAGTTTCAAGGGCAGAGAAGTTTTAATGCTAAGTCTATTTTCTTTGTGAAACTACATTGTGTTGTTTAGCAGATGTCTATTGGTGTTTGTGTTGTAAAATGTAAAATAGAACTTTTAAATGAAATCCAAATCATTGTAGAAGTAAAGCAGTATGCACATTACAGTGTTTATGGTAAATGGGGTAAAATAGCCAAGTAATGGGACATTGGAATAGCTGCAGGGGGGAAACCCCATTCGACCATGATTTTGTGAGGGGGGAAGCGAGGAAACTCAGCCCCGGCTGATCTATACCTCTCAACTGTCCCAGATTTTTGCAGAATGAACAGATTTTTGCTTCTTATTTTTGGTTTGTTCCTCATAACATTTGTGGTTTTCTGGCAAATCATTTAGGAATGAAGTCACTAAATAATGACAGACATTGAGTTTCAGACTTCATACCCTTCAGAAAAATGCATGCTAAAGCAAGACCTGTTATTCTGTCAACTTTATAGAAGAGCAATTTTTAGTACAGTTTGTATGTGCCCCCAATATATTTGGCCTTGTGCAGATTTCTTGCGTTGAGGTATGAGGAAATAAATCACTTTATAGAATTATGTATATCCAAACCTCTCAACTGTCCCATATTTTGGCTCAGAATGTTGCTCTCTCCCCTAATTAATCCATCTGCAAAATGACAAATTTGGAAGAAAACGTGGTGGGTTTGCAATTAATAAATAATTGTAATGATCAGAGTAATAGATTACTTTTAATTTCAGAAATGCATGTAGATTCTCTTATTTTGTCAGCTGCTCAAGTTAACAGTACTAATATTAAAAAAGCGTCCCTTCTTTGACAGATTCCCAGCTGTATTCTGTGGCTATTTTATATTTTTTCATCACATTTTTGGTCCATTTTTCATAAAATTGTGGTTTTCTGACAAATTAGTGGCAAATCATTAAAGACTGAAGTTAGAAAATAATGACAGACATTTGAGTTTCAGATTTCATACCCTTAAGAAAATTCATACTAATGCAAGACCTACTATTCTATTAGCTTTCTAAGTATATAAGAGCATTATTTAAAAATTGTCCTTATGTTTGGGCCTTTGTCCCACTTCTATTAATGGCTTGTCCAGATTTCTTGCTCTGAGGTTGAGAGGTATGACAAATGTGCCAGGGCTATCAGTCAGCCAGAGACATTTCAACTTGTGACATACTTATTGCACCCCATTCCCCACATAGTGACTCTGGATTTGTCCAAGAAAGGCAAGGAGCAGTTATGCAGTGTATGTGTGCAGAGTATCCCCCCATCCAAGGTAGACACAAGTACTACAGTGGTGTTTCATCTGTCCTTGATTTGTGTTCTGCTTTTCTGTCATATTTTATACTGTTGATTTATGCTTCTTCACAAAATACATGTTGTTGCAGAGCCTGTTGCTCTGTGTTTAAGTAGCACCATCAAGTAAGCTTGTGAGATTGTAAGATCCAAGTAAGCTTTAATAAGCAAACCGTTAAAGAATTACCAACATTGAAAGCCTTTTTGCTGTTGCCATGCCGAGAATATTTACATAACTAGATTGCGTATAAGCCTTAGATATTGAAACGCATATGACAGTATTTGTAATAAAGGACAGGATTACAGTATTTTCAGAAGCTCATTACATTTGTTGCAGACTTGCAGTCATCTTTGCAGGCTTTACTCATAAACTAAACAAAATGCCCATCTTTCATGTGTAGTCCATAAACCTGTGCAGTAATCCTTTAAGCAGTTTATCTTGAGCTTGTTTCTTGTTTGCTGTTCGTTTTTTACTTTGATCATGTTTTCCCCATGAAACAAGTAGATAGTTGTCAGGCAGCAGGTCTTTTTTGGCTAAAACATTTTTACAAGTGGGAGTATCACAGAGATTGCTACTTTCAGCATGTTATTTGGTACTTTTATAAAGCTGAATATAAATAATAATTAGGACTGCAGTGCAAGGAGAAGTGATTTGAGTTGAGCATAGCTTGTTTTTTTTTTTACTTGATTTTGACTGGCATTCCAGTAATGTATTTAAAAAGTAATTTGTTTTTTCATACCTCACAACCTTTTTGTTTCCATCTAGATATTAAGTAAGCTGTCATGTAGCCAATGCATTGAAATATTTTTTTTTTCTTTTACACTTCATTTTGTCTTGATTGGACTTTCATAATGATGGTTTGGCACCCAGGACAACATATTTAATTAAAGTCCCAGTTTTTGTGTTTTTTTAGCATAGCGCAATCCCTTTTTAGTTGGCCACACCTCTTCCCATTGGTCCCACCCATTCAGCTGTCTCCTGCAGCCCCCTTTGATTTGAAACCACTAGCTACCACTGTACATGACACGAAGCTATTTACAAAACTCGAGCTAACTGTGCTGGCACATGTGACACATGGATCGCCACACTCTCCCTGACACAGATGGCAACACTTTACATCATCACACAATATTCCTGTCTGAATCTAATCACAAATTTCAGACAAGGATAAAAACAGTATGCTTCTACAACAAGGTGTTTTGGAGTGAAGGCACATAACATAAGCCAGGATTTAGAAACAGGCCGAGATGTCAGCAGTAAAACTTAAGCAAAAAGGGTCTATTAGGATGAATGTGGAAACCAACAGTTCAGAGATACATTATCCGCAATATGAAATTACCTCATTATTAGCAAATTTGCTTGTCTTTGAATCATTCTGTGATTATAACAAGCACTAATTAATCCTTTGAACTTGCAGTAGTTGCTACTGGTAGTAAATGCCTTATATTAGCCTAAGCACCCCCATTAATCCCCCCACACACACACACACACACACACACAGACACACACACACACATATGTATCCAAACACACCCACATTGCCATACCTTTTACCTGTCCCTGGGTTTATAGAATTTGTTGCTGCCATTGGTAAAATCACAAATGATTACAGACACTGAGTTTCATTTTCCTTTTGCTGTATTAATGCTTTAAGTGAATTAGAATAATATTTAAAAAGACTACCTGGCTTTGTCTGAAAGTCTTGAGCACAGCCACCATATGTCACAAACCATTACAGTCAGTCAGTAATACCAGACATATTTTCAAACTTCTTTATGTCTACATATATTTCAAGCTGCAAAATCTGACTTCTATTAAATTTTAAGTGCTTATGAGTTAGTGTCTAGTGTTTCCTTTCATTTGTCTTTCATGTCGCAATACCTTTTGTTCTATTAACTTTTCATGAGACTTTGGGTAATGTTTGAAAGGAACTTGTATCTAGTGTTCCACACAAGTGCAGAATTGGTTCATGTCAAAGGGAGTTTAGTTATGGCAACCACTCCCCACCCACACATTCAAATAATCATATACACACATAGTGACTGAATATCGGACACTCACTACCCAATGTCAATAATGTATACACCCCCTCATTCTCACACACACCTACCTTACCTATCCATTAACTAATTTATTGTGACGTACAAGCCATGCACACACACACACACACACATACATATACACACTCTCACCAAATACCAATCATATTTTTGCGTACACTAACACACAAGCACACTCCACAAAACTATCAATCCACTAAACTCCTTAGCACTTACCTCTTCCACTGAGAGTAAAGGGTGACCACAATCTTTTATCTGAGTAAACTAACATGGTTCTGTGAATCACTCATCCATATAGCTCACTCACCACAGGCATTTCCAGGGGAAAGGACATGGCTAGTTATCATACATTCCTCTCTTGAAATGCCACATTACCATTTGCAGCAAGGCAGGTAGACAGCCTACAGTGGTAGTGTGTCTCTTATAGGTAAGCACTGCTGTAGGGCAGTCTGACAATAGGACATGGATACTGCTAGCAGTAGAAAGGGCCAAACACTGGCAGTGATAATTCTGAATCCTGAATGTACTGGACTGAGGAAATATCAAGAAACATTTGAGGACGAAAACATAGAATATACTATATAAAGCTAAATAAAATGGGCAAGTCAAAAAACAAAGGAAATAGTAGAGAAAAATATTGTTTTACATCTTATAGATATGTAAGTTAGCAAAGAAAGGCAAAGGGAGTGATAGTGAAAAAATGGTTTAGTAGAAATATAGCAAAGAAACCATACTTATCATTAAGTGAATACAGTTGCCTAGTAAGACAATTTTTACAACTGCCTGGCACCCCATCTAGCATTAGTTTCCCTGATTTATGCACATTGAGTGCTGGGATATTCTCTACGTCACTCACAACCCAAAACTGAATTGAGCAGGTAAATGGAAAATGAATGAATGGGTGGACCATCTATTAAGGTAGAAAATGGATCCTTATCAAACCAGCTATTATTGTTATCTAGGATAACTGGACTATTTAACCTTTCAGAATGAATGATTAAAAAGAAGGGAAAAAACTGAGGGCAATACAGCCTGAAGATGTACATTCTAGAATTTTTATAACATGGATGGGTGAAACTGTAATGGTACTTGCTGTGTACATCAGAAACCATTAGTAAAAGTTCAGCAATTTTTTTAAGTATTGTGTTTTGCCAAAGTATTTAGTGTAAATAATATTCTGAAAAGGAGAACTGATCAAAAGGAGATCTGAATGTTTATCTCAAAGATTGCTAGTCATTCTGGAACCACTCTAGGACAGATTCAGTGGCTAATTTGAAATTGGCTGTGAAGCTACAGGACCATTCACTTATATTGATGTGGAATGCAGTTTCATGACTGGTACCTTATTCTTATTCTTATTCTTCTTTTGGCTTTTCCCGGTTAGGGGTCACCACAGTGGATCACCTGTCCGCTCATGTTTGGCAGTGGAGTTTTACATTGTTGAGTTGCCAGCCCAGCACCCAACCTTCCACAGAAGGCACACACACACACACACACACACACACACACACACACACACACACACACACACACACACACACACACACTCACATCTAGAGCCAATTTAGAGTGTCTAATCCACCTACAGCATGTTTTTGGGATGTGGGAGGAAACCCACACGACCACAGGGAGGACATGCAGACTCTGCACAGAAGGCACCCCAGCTGAGGATCAAACTGGAGAACCTCTTGCTGTGAGGTGGCAACGCTAACCACTGCACTACCTCGGCCGCATGAGTGGTCCCTTATTGCAGGTGTGGAATTAGACAGTATTACTGCAATTTTTATATTAAGTTTATACCTTTCCACTTCTTTAAACAAGAATTCTGGACAAAGCAAAACAAATAGGAAGATAAAGCTGCCAAATGAGATACAATTTTCAAAATTAATCTAATTTACTCAAAAATTTAACAGAACAGCAGGTTTTCAATCTGCATGCATTTTCTGAACTATAACAAGTCAGAAACACTAAGGTCCATATTCCAAAAAACTTGCTCTCAGTATAAATGACTACTTGCACTGAGATCAGCACTCTGAAAGCAGAAGTTTTGGAATCTGGCCCCCTGTGTAAGCTTATTTATTAATAGGCCTTACACCAAAGTCAGTCACTTACACTGAGAGCAAGAACAAAAAACTAAGCTTGGGAACGTGCAGCCAACAGTAATCCCAGTAAAGCAAAAAGCTCACATATGAACCTATGAACCTAGTGTAGTTTCAGCATAAATGTCCCACCTTAAAAGTAATTATTAATTTTAAAAATAATTTCATACTTGAAAATGAGCCCAGTTAAACGCTTTCATCCCTAAACCTCAGGACTTCATCAGAACCATGTAAAACACTCAAATTGGATTTAAGTATATTCACAAATTAATCATGTGACTCCAATTAATTATAAAAACATCTATTTAAAGGTCTCAGAACAAGAAAAATAGATTAATTAATGTTAAAAACTGTTCAAAAATGAATACTTAAAAACTTCACAATAAATTAAGAAATAGTAAATAAACAACCCAACATATAAATAATAGTAAATAATTTGTAATTTATAATGTAATAGCTCTAAGTTTACGAACTGAAATAATAGACACCTGTTCATTCAGCCCAGGTTGGATTGAAGCATTTAATCTTAATTGCCATATTTATTCTCTGTATTCTATCCTCGTTTCCCAAGAACCCCCAAAAATATTATCTAGAACAACCTCTAATAAACCAAACCAAAATTTTGTAAAAGTAGAACAGCACTGTGTATGTTTATAAAGTTAAACTATTGTGGATTAACGAAAAGTGTTCTATCATTTTTGAGCTTAATAAATACTGCTTTTGTGGATCTAGATGGACTCAACTGATGTGTGATACAGGTCTACTCAGGATTTTTTGGCGTGGATTAGCAGTTTTTTTCATTTTCAGCAGTTTGTTTATGTTTATACAGTGAATTGTTGGGATTACCCTTAGAAATGGCATATATGTGTTTGTAAATTCTTTTAACAAACTGTCTCAGTTTTCCCTACAAAGAAACATGAACATCCAGAATATAATGCAATATATATATATATATATATATATATATATATATATATATATATAAAACCCCCTTAGAGGCACAATTTCAATCAGCAAAGGAAATGTTAAGGTAAGATGAATTCAGAGTAATAAATACCTGTTCTAAAACATATTCTTACTGACTACAGGTGCCCCTATAAATCTTGGCAATTTTGGTATTTATTTGATGTTCAAAAATCTTTTTAAAATTCCTACTTATTTTGTAAACAAATTTTGGTGTTTCACCCAAAATCTCGTAAACATTTTAATCTGTGTTTAAGATGTTCCGATTCCTAATTACAATATTTTTTACAGCTTTAGAACAGAAATTGTACGTAACCACCAAAGGGTTGGTGAAAGAAGCTTTATCCCCACATTTGAGTCGAGGTGTTAAAAGCAGTGTAATATCACAATCAACACCTAATAATGGTTTATAGTTGGTGCACCAACCTTTGGATACTTCATCATATATTTTAACTAATAAGTTTAAAGGATAAGCCCCTCTGTAAAAACATATTTAATATATTATCTGTTTTAATAGTAAAATTATAAAAGTCAGAACACATTGTAGCTGACCTTACTAGCTGTCCTTTAAAATATTTTCTTACAATACTATGGGTGCCAGCTATTAAAGTGTAAGTAGCTGTTAGAGAAAGTGGCTTCCTGAAACCTTTCAAACCAAAACGTTTGTTAAGTTTATCTTTATAAACCGTAACATCTAAATAGTCAACAGAATCTATAAAATGTTGATGTGTAAATTTTTTAAAAAGTAGTAGCGTTATTGATACAAGAAATAAATTCCTCCACCATGTTAACTGGATCTTCCTAAAGAATAACAATATAATCCAGGTAATAAAAATATGTATGCCAATGTTTGTAATGAACAGACACCATTATGTAAGTCTTCTCCCAACTGCACATGACTAAATTGGCATAAATGGGGGAACAACTAGCTCCCATTGCTTCCCCCCGAATCTGGCAAAACAATTCTCCTATAAAATAAATAAAATACTGGAAAGAATGAATTCCATGGTTTCCATAATACAGTTAATAACTTGGTCCTCCAAGGTAGTAAGCTCAATAACAGCCAAATGGAACAACTCTAAGACTTTCTGATGAGGTATACAAGTAAACAGATCCACTGCTTCTACAGTTGAAATACTATAAGATTCATTGTAAAAATGCTGTTTAACCTTGGTTAAAAAATACCAAGAATCCTTCAAAATATGTTCAGCTGAATGCATAGACTCTTCTAAAATACAGTCCACAAAGACCATGTCTTTTTGAATCAGGGTTAGACATACACTGAGAACAATTGTTTTGGAATCTGGACCTCAATGTCTGGCATTATTGACTAACTGTAATCCTCAATATTTTACCATAAAATCAACATTTTTAGGAAGGATGGGGCAAAGTGGATGAAGCAAAATCAGGGATGGTTCAGAGGCATAATTCATCTCTCTTCCTCATGTAGGCAGTTAAGCAAATCATATTATTACTCAGTCTGTGAACCATTTTGTGTGATGAGATGCACAGAAATGTTCAGTGTGTGTCCAGTGGGTATACCTACTTAACAAATCTAACTGTTCTTATAGCAAAGCATTTGATGTGGCACCACTTAAAAGGGTAGTGTACATGTTAGTTTTTGAATGGATCCTATGGTGGCACTATGAGGAAAACATAGGCGGTACAAGAGGAAACAGAGGTTTGTAGTAAATGCAGCTCACTAAATGAAAGGACGACTACTGCGGTGGTACCACAGGGATCAGCATATTATTATTGACTTTGGATGAGGCTTGGAAGGAATGGCATTTTCCTTTACCAATGATCAAATGCTTTGAATTACATCTGTTACAAAAAATTAAGCAGAAATGCCTAAGCTGCAACCAAGTTGACCTGAGTAACGTTAACTGCTGCTGGCTTTTCCTTCGGGCTAGGAAGAACCTAGCTCATCCTAAGATAAGAACAAATGGTTTAACTAGTTGAAAGAAGAAGAACCACTGGATAAGACCCAGAGGATGAGGGAGTCAGAAGAAGAAGGAAAAACAAAATTATTTTCCAGGAAGGACATGACGAAACCTTCTATGTTTGGAAGACAGACTTAGCTATTTAAATTTATTTCAATAAAAAACAATCAGCAACATACTGCATCTAGGAATCAAAACCCAAGAAAGATGAACAAAAACTTGGTGTGTGAGAGGATGATAGTATAGTAGGGAAGACACAATGGAATACATTAATTTGAGTGACCTAACTTTCCTCAAACGGGTATAACACAGAGCTCAAATTTCGAATTTCTCAGTGGCGAATGATCAGAACGTCATACAAAACACTGAATGCGACATTTCCAACCACTCAACCACCTAAACAAGTGCTATCATGGGTCAAAAAGGGGGGGGGTTACGTTTTGCACAGAGTTCGCAATTATGAGAATTTGCCACACTGCTTTCACGCATTTTCTGATCGACCATCCTCCGGCCAATCAGATGAATATATACCAGACACTATTTACAGAAAAGAAAAAAGACAAAAGTGACTTAAGCCAGTCATATCAGATGAGCTACAGGTGAGTAAGCAGTGCAAGAATGTACTACAGAAGGCTGGTAGAACAGTAAAATACACAAGCGTGAGCATCTGCAGTTCAAAATGAATGTTTATTATCATTCATAGAGAGCAAAAAATCATCCATCTGTACTACTGTGCAGGGTTTTGATGACCTCATTAAAGTGAAGTCAGTTTGGAAGAGGGCAGCAAAAATGGTACCTAATCTACTTCAAAATTCATGGAAAGTGAGATTAAAAAGGGCATATGGTCTTGAGGAGAAGGAAGAAGATATGGTGTGGCACAAGCTACTCAGTACAACAAGAAAATCTGTATAGCTTGCTACAGCCTAAAAAAAGAGACACAAAGAATAACATGATAATATCTGATGATCCAAGAAAGAAAGCAGAAGGTAAGGATGAGGAAGTTGTACTTCATGCAATGCAAGGTCAAGGACTGCAACAGCTTCCAGAAATGTTAATGGGATCAAAAACTAGGACTAGAGTTCAAAAGGCATGACACCAATCTAATGCAGTCCTTTGAAGAATGAGGACAGGAATAATGCATAAGAAAACAAGTAACTGCAGTTTATTGTGTAAATAATTGACAGACAATATGGACCACATAGTCATTAACTGCATTTTATCTTTGTATAGTAATAAGACTGCATGCCTTCTATCTGACTGGAGCAGTAGGGGTATTCATGACAACTAACAGGAAAATAACATAGGGGTCCCAGATGGCCTGGGTTTGAATAGCATTAAGATGCTGTTGGAGCTAGCATAGGGAGATGGGAGTGAAATGCCATTTTCAGCTTTCCTGCCTTTTTGAGAGGGCCCACTACTGCAGTGGTCCCTAGTGTATGCTGTGGCTGGCTGCAGCAGCAGCATGCACCATTGTCAGAAGTCAGTGTATGTATGGTAGTATGCAAGCATTGCAAGCGTAGTACTGCATATCCCTGTTTTTGGCAGTGTACATGCCTGCTCTGCAAGAGAATGGTTAGATTGACTAAAAGAAAAATTATCTACCCTCTCAATAGTGCAGTAAGCCTTGGCCATAGAAGAGTTCCTTGGCCTGAGGACAAATTGGGTCCACTCTTGAGAGTGAACAGCCCTGGGCTAGAAGCATGAGGTCATTTAGTCTGCAAAACCAAGGGCAGCACTGGTATCAGAATGGTGAGACAAGGAAGGGGAACAAATTCCTTTCACGGCTGCCTGTTGTGCTAGCTCCTCGGGTTGATTCTTTTCATGGCTGCCTGGTGTGGTAGCCCTTCTGGTTGGCTCCTTTCAAGTCTGCCTGGTATGATAGTCTCTCTGGTTGGCTGGCTTTAGAATGAGGTCAAGACCTATGGCAACAGGCTAGTGGTTGGCAGGCATGAGGGGTAAAGGACATAGAAAAGTAAGAAACCTCACTAGGAGGAGAATGAAGAGGCTGGTGGGTATGAGTAGAGTAAAGGTAAAGGCCATAGAGCATGCAGATAGTTAAGAACAGTTAAGGTTAAGGTCGATCTATCCAAAATAAAAGAGAATGTCATGAGGGTCATTTAGGAAAAAAATCAAGTAAAGAAAAAAATGGAAGGCTGGAGATGGCAACATTTTAAGAATTCTACTGTTGTTTAAAGTTGAGAAATATGTCCTTTCGGAGGGTCAAATGTTTCTCTGATCATTTGTCATTAGTTAACAATATAAGAGGAGTAATCCTTACTTTTTTTGTAAGACAGTATGGGCCACAGAAACAAGATCAAATGAAAATCATATGGGCAGTTTACAGTAGACAGTCAAACACATATTTATAAGACATGAGAAAAGACAAACTACCCAGAGAAACCAGACAGAGCTCTGTTAAAAGGTAAGCAGAAATTAACCTTAGAGGGCTATGGTTTAACAATACTGTCTTACCCACAGAGCCTTCTAACATAGGTAAAGCCATTAGCATAAATGTGATATTCTGAAACAATAAAAACAATTGTATTAACTAATATGCAGTTCTGTTGGTACTTAAACAGGTAAGTCAGAAATTATACCTGGACAAGACAGAGAAAAGATGCCAGTCGAAATGGTAGTTTAAAGGAAAAGAATGAAACAGTTATAAAAGTCAGTTGTGCTGTCGTATCTTAAGCCTGTGAGTCACGTATTTATCCATTGTGATAATTAGAGAGGGCTATACATTTTCAAGTATGAAACTCTGACAGAAGTGTTTGGCATAAGAGACGCTGCAATAAAATCCTATTGGAAAGCTGGGCAAACAAGTTATCACATAATGGCAGTCTGCATAACAGATGCAATTCACCAGGAAAGCATTGCAAGTAAACCATAGGGTGGAAGGTTTGTGGCAATGCTTTTACCATCCATTTGCACATGATTTCTACAAATATTCATATGCTCATTCATCTGAATTGAGAGCTTTATATCAAGCATGACACATTGACTGACGGAGCATAAAAGTACTTCTAAGTGAATATATTCTTACAGTGCTATTGCTAAAGATAATGGATTTGAAAGGCTCTTGTTTGATAGTATGTGCCCTTGACAAAAAGCACTCACCATAGATGACTTTAATGATGTGATTCTATCATTTACTAAAATAAGTCTGCTGTTAAGGAATTTGATCTGGGGTTCTGCCATAAGAATAATTACTGCCAGTATTATGAATAATCATTTAAAAGTGCAAATCCCTGTACTTCCTGATTTAGTTTCAGAAAGCTGCCTTCTGAATAAAGATCAAAACAACCAATATTTGTCCTCTAGAAGGTGCCATCAGCCTTTGAATATTGTATTTGCTGAGGTGGTATTTATATTAATTTGCTTCCAAATCCCATTGTTCAGGTGAGCATGTCAAGTCTAGGAATGGCAAAATTGAATTTACTATGCTCTTTGCCTTATTCCTTGACACATAAAGCTAAAGATATCAGTCTCTTACTGGCTCTTCTGTGCAACAGTTATTGGTATGTGAGACATGCACTCATCAAGGTCAGAGCTAAAGTTTATAAGTCAGTCATCCCTGTCTGCGTATTGTTTATTCATTTCCTATTCTTATATCTGAACATACGGGCTGTTTAAAAAAGCTTCACCACTGTTGTAAAACCTGACAAAAAATGCTTCGGACTGTGTATAAAATGTTTTTCCGTATCATAAATTAGGATTCCTGACATTTCAGTAGGGAAATGTTTTTCATACTAGCAGCAATGATTTTCCCCATCCTCTCTCCATACATTTCTGTTCTATTTCCACACTGTCAGAACTGTGAACCAGCTTTTATGCCTTTTACTTAGATTTTAATGCCTTGCTTCTTTCATATGATTTATTTATGCATTCTCAGAATGATGCATTAAATTCATAAAAAGATGCCTACTACAGTCTTCTTTGTTATGAATTTTAAGGTACCAGGTATTTTGGCATGGAGATATCGCATGCGGTTTGCTTACAGAGCTCAGAAGATGAATGGCTAATACAATACTGCTTACAATTGAGAATAATCACTAATAACATTCTATTCATGAGTCTGCCCCATAACAGGGCACCAGATTTAATGTACATTTGCCAAGAATCAGTCATGTAGACTGCAACCTACAGTAAGCACATTAGCACTGAAACAGAGAACTTTCTGGATCATGGTGCAATACAGGTGTGGCACTTCATATGAAGTGCAGTAGGTCATGTGATCTAAACTAGTTCTTTATCTATCTGAATTTTTTACTTACGGTGCCTCAATATTTTATTTGTTGTATTTCACAACGCAGTCTAGACCAAAAATGGGTTATCTATTGATCACTGCCCTAGGCTGGTAAACAAGCTTCAGTTACTCAATCAATAATAAAGTATGTCACACAATAGCAACAGCAGCATTGATATGGGCCACCATTCACCAAGACAAAAGTAAGAGTTACTATAGAATCAGTTTTATTTAAAACTATCTGAAATCTAGAAATCAGAATAATTAAAACAATGTTGCCCCCCCCCCAAAAAAAAAAGTCTGGACACTGGAAATCAATAAAAAACATGGACAAATGTAGCTGCTTCTCTGGCATAGAAGGTTAGATCCCTGACAGGGACGCTGTTGACCAAGATTTGAGCAGCTAGACTAAGTGCCAGCAAATTGTCTAGGAGAAATAGAAGTGAGTAGCTGAGATCAGCTCATTTATCTGAGGTGGGAGGAGTGTGTCATTTTACTGTATAGGGAACACCTGGTGGGGGCCAGGTAGTAAACCAGCAGGGAAATCTAAGTATAGGAGTATTTATTTGCTGAACAGTGCAAATGACTGCAGCTGTTAAACAGTGTATGACAAAGCGGACACACCACTGGTGCTAGCATTACAATGTCCACTTAGGTGTTGCACCAGTCAGCCATCTTGGAGACAAAGTGTAGTGAACAAAAACTGTTCTGCCAAGATGACAGCCCTCTGTTGTCCAGCTGTTACTTTCAATGTTGTGTTGTTACAAAATGCCTGATAAGATAGGGGAAAAGAACTCCTGATCAGTTACCGAAAAGAGGTGGTTTATTATCCTTGAGGTGATAGACAGAAAAAGTTATAAAAAGGGGTATACAGGATTTGATTTTGTTACAGGAGTCCTACACAACTTTAGGAGAAGAAGTTGGATGCTGGGTTAATGTTTTAAATGGCTGCACAACAAAACCTTTTTTTTTTTTTGTAAATATTCTTGCAAAATGACCCTATAAGCATGATTCCTGTAGATTCAGTAAAGTGCAAATCTGCAAAAGGTGCTTGGATATGAGATAACTAAGTTTACTACATCAAAGTAAGATGAATGATGTGATATACTCATCATAGAGAACTTATCCTGAGGGAGGAGATTGTATAAATGTTCAAAAGCTGTCTAGGTTTAAGGTTTTTCTTTAGTGGAGAAGTCATTGCATAGGAAGGACACTGTTTATGTTGGACCCTTGCACAGAAAGAACACTACACAGAATTGAGAAATGAGGCTGAACATGGAATGGTTGTGTTAGAGGGACATACACAAATGTAGCAAGATACAGGTTTGGTGATGGTATCCCTGTGTGGAGCTGGTGTGACAGAGGACCCCTACATACATAGACACATCTCTGCACAGGTTTGTGAAAAGCGAATTATGTAGTCTTAGTGTTTATAGACACAGCTTTGTGAGTGCTAGTTGGATATGGGATGATTGCTGTTGCAGGATGTTTCAACATTTTTGTGAAAAGCGGTTGGATCTAGAATGGGTGTTTTTAGCCTTCCTCAGATTTAAGGAAGTTGAGGTGTGAAATGTATGTTTTTGAAGACCCTGCAAAAAAAAAAAAAAAAGGCATATGCACAGGTTTGGGAAAAGTAGCAAAATGGGGAGGAGTGATATTAGGGTCTGTATTAGGTGACTGAATGTTTAGTTAATCGAATAACTAAACGTCAGTCACTAATAATTGAACACACACAAACCGCAAATGGAGGTTTCCACTCAGGGAAAAAAGTTATTTGGCTGTTGTGCAGAGTTTGCTCTTTTTTCAATGTGGAGTGATCTCACAGTTGGTATATTTAGTAGAGGGGTTTGGGGGGCACAGCCCCCCATTTTAATTGTGTTTATTTATTTATTTTCGTTGGGCAACGGCATTGTTTCCCTGAGTGGAAACTGCCATTCGATGTTTTGCGTGTGCGATTATTAGTAATCGACATTTAGTTATTCGCTGAACTAAACATTCGATCTTCTGATATAGACGCTGATATTACAGGAGGGGAGAGGCAATACTACAGGAGTGATTTATGTCTAGTAGAATACAATGAGATATGACATTCAAGAGTGGTGTGGAGAAGGCTGATTCATACCTGCATGTTTCTGGATTCTAATCTAGTGTGTATAAATGATCATTGTCATACTTCAAAGAGAAGATGTCACTCTTTGAAAGTCAATTTCTTCGGGTAAAATGATAACTTTATTTTCTATTACTTTTGAAGTGTACTATGGCAAATGGCACTTTGAGCTGTGGGATTTCTAAATGGTCACTAATAAATTGCATACTTTGTTAGATCTTTACAGTTATACCACAACACAAAGCATGTACATTTTCCATTTCTGCATTATACTTAAATTATTTGATATAGCAGCAAGACTGTTATGCAGCGAGATACAATCTTCCATTCTGTATGTATCAGTTCAGTTAGCAGATACATTTCTTGAGCTCCGTGTTTCACAGATGTCTGTTGAATCTGTCACTGTCTGCACACAGTACCTTACATGGCTCCAGTATTTTCCCTGTGATGAAATTACCGACATGTATGACTCTCAAACTACAGCATTACATTTTCATAATGTTTCCTCATTATATGCATACTACATTTTCTATATCTCCAATTGCTATTTCCAATAGTGAAACAATTTCACATTCTATAAATTAAGATACTCAGGGACAGTCATTTGTGCTTCAATGCATGTTACTTAGAGCAACAAGACTGACAGAGTCACAATAAGTACATGGTCATGCCACTAGTCACAGAATAAGGCATGAGCTATATATCTCTAATTTACAAAACAATGCAGTCCAGTGACATATAAATGGGTATGATTCAGAACTTCAGCAGGTAATTATTTATTCTTTATTTTTCGTTTTGTATTTTAATAAATGATAATGAACATAGTTACAGTACTTTGAGCTCTTGAGTGAAGAGAATTCATGATGCTGATTTTCTGCAAAGCAGAATGACAGTGAGATCCCGAAGGTACAAATGGGAGCCAGGCCTGTATGAGCAACGTTGACTTGTGCGAGCACTTGTGAGCCAGGCCTGTATGAGCAATGCTGACTTGTGTGAGCACTTGTGAGCCAGGCCTGTATGAGCAACGCTGACTTGTGTGAGCACTTGTGACCCAGGCCTGTATGAGCAACGCTGACGTGTGTGAGTGTGAGCACTTGTGTGTGACCAGATGGCTTTTTCTAAGGAAAAACAATTGCCAGTAAAAGAGGGTTTGACCTTTCCCTGTGTTGGTGTATCATCAGAGTTTTATATAGAGGATAAGTAACAAGAATGTAGCGATATAAACTGACTTGCTGCCTAAAAAACATACTTTTCTCAGTAAGATTTGTTTTACTTCTAAATAATAATTGCAATTTCACATATTTGTTTTGGTAACTGTATGAAACGATCACTAATGAGTTAGTTACTTGTCAGGGAAAGTGCCCCCCTCTTCAAAAACACTTGTTTACTTAAAATATTTCAAAGTGTGGGGGAAACTGTGCAGTGTCTTTAGCCTTTGATCAGAAGTTGCAGCCCCTCACTTAATTCTGTTAAACTGTTCTGCTGTCATCCAGGCTATCACTGCATACTGCAGATTATTTTGTGTTGGAAAAAGCATACAGTATCATGGTAACTCAGTGCTGTATTAATTTTATTCATAATTGTTCAGATTTAAGAAATTATTCTGGAATACAGACTTAAACTGGACATATAACCATTTTATTGCTATGATTCAATGGAGATAGTAATCCATAAGGGGTCTTGAATTATACAGTGCTGTCTAATGACATGAGTGAGTTTATTTGTTAATAACACATGCTGTAATGGATATTATAGCATTAAACCACATTTGGGTGTAGGTAATACTGGATTTACCCATTGTTGGAGGGTTTGCCCTCATGACCAAACAAAGCCAATCACTGGTAAATCCAGCATTACCCACACCCAGCTGTAGGTTATTGCTATTATACAACAACATTATTTAAGAAAAAAGTTAGTTACTTTTCTTAAATAATGTAATTTTTATAAGGGTACCATGCTGCTCTTCTGTGTTTTTTCCCTGGTATCCTGGGGCTTTCCTGATGTACTGCACATGCTTTTGGGACTTATGTTTCCTCACTTACACAATGCATCCTATCACCACTGCTTTCTTACCAAAGCATGGAAGATCTCCTTTGCTTCTTTGTTTGTTTTGTTTTTTTAAAGGTGTAACTCATTAAATAAATCACCATGGCTGCCCTTGACTGGATATGGAAGTAATACACAAGTACGAAATTCACATTCTGGACAATTTACAGGTACAAGACAGATAGGGCAGAAATACAACGAAAATCTGCAATTTTGCAAATTTGCAAAACTAAAGAAACTTACCTGATTTTCCTTGTATTTCTGTCCTGCATCATCATCTGTCAAGAAAACTGAAAAATTGTAGCATATATTAATAGAAGAAAGTCTGGGTGACCAGACTTTTTTTTTGTTACTATATACTTAATTTACAACAGGCACTCTGGTTGGGCTGACCACTTGGTGTGCTCATATTTGAATATTAATGGCCACTCATTGTATAATAGTAGATAGAACATGCCGGTAACTTTTTATACAGCCCTGTAAAACATAACCACTACATTCCAGTTACTTTCATTGTCAGCAACATTATAAATCCTGCATCACATTAAATGAGTAACTAACTCAGTGGGCTCTAGACTCAGCATATCAGCATACCAGATGAAGTGCATCTTAATATGGTGGCCACCTTTTTATATGCTTAGAAACAGCCATTTCTTAAATAGATGCCTGTGGTGGTAGGGCAAACCAAAGAGAGAAAATGGAAAAACATTTTGTGCTTTTACGAAGATAATCATTATTAATAAATTAAGTTATTTCTGCTGCTGAATATCATATCAAGTTAATTTTCCAGGAATAACATATACGTTTTCTGCCATAAATAGGAAAATGTGGGAAATGTGTACATCACAAAAATTCACATGGTTAGTCATTATTCATGTTTTATCTCAAAACATAGGTGTCACCTGTCAGAAATCTCCTGTAAAAAGAGGAACATGTAGTAATCTAGCTTGGCAAAGCTTGTTTATGTTAATGGATATGCAGTTGTAATAAATCATTTGTCTACTTAAATTGTCCATTTAGGTAGACAGTTTCATTGGGTACAAGGTATTCACATATATTTCTCTTCAGCTACAAGAGCTCTGAGTTTAAAACTTCTGTTTGACTCCAATGATTTTTGGATTTTCTTCATTTAAAGTTTGGATATTTCCATTATTTATTTATTTATTTTGGTATTTATGTCGTGTTTTAAACTTTGTTTTACTGCAAAGTGTTTTTTTTTCTGGAAGTCTTAAAAGTTGTTGATTAGGGTCAGTTAAACATTATTTTTGCATTCATTGATTGGACAGGAATTCCAAATTCTTTCTCTGAGCTTTCCCTAACGAATCACCTTACCTTCCCACTGGATAGTAATTGCTTTCTTCCCAACCAAACATTAACAGCCCCTGGAATCTGGCACTGAGACTATATTATAGTGTTAATCAGAAATAAGCAGCAAATGCATTCTGTCTTAACCACTCTGGCTGAGCAAGTACTGCAGTGCACAAGTTTACACTGAATTGGCTGATTGTTTTTTTAGGAAAATAGAAGCACACTGAGGGCTAGCCCTGCTCCATTTGCCCTAGCTGCACTCAGTCTCACTCCGCTCCCCTACCCTACCCCCATTCCCACCCACCCACACATCAATTACATTTAAACTTACTTTAGCGCCTCCCCTCTACTGCAACCATCCAGTCACAACCCTCTACTTCACGTCCCCTCATATTACACTATTAACCTAACTCCAGCTAACCTCACACATACTTAACATTTTTACTTACCTCATTCATTACCCTCACTTTACAACCTCTATTCTACCAACTCACCTCTGTATAAAACATTAGTGTTCACTTCTACAGAGTCCCACATCCCAAAATAAGATGTCCATCATCTCTATCTCTACTTTACTTATCTTGTCACTCTCTTTCAATGTCCTACTATATCTAACCTCTTTGCAACATACTCCCACTTCCCACTGCCCATCATCCACTCTCCCCATACAGTTAGAATACACCACTTCCTTCTCACAAATTTCAGCTAGCCTGTATAATACAAGCATATTATTATGTACAAGAGTAAAAAATCTTCCCCCACCATCACTGTGACTATAATATCTTCTCTCCAAATTATCTCATCAAAGTAAAACAAAAACTGGACTATACCAATCTCTCATATCCAGTAACAAACTTATCCTGATGTGGAGACATACATCCCAACCCTGGTGCCATCTCCTCTCCTCTTCAACCCCCCAACTCCTATAAATCAAAAACTTCACTACAATTAACCTACAAAGTAGCAGAAATAAAATAATAGAATTCCATGCATGGATAGCCCACTACAAACCTGATATTATTGCTGCAACTGAAACATGGCTAAAAACCTACATTAAGGAGATAGAATTCCAATCCCCAGGCTTCACCTGTCTTAGGGATGACAGACCCCGAAAAAAGGTGGAGGCATCTCTTTAATATACCACACTTTCTTCACCATTGTCCCATATACAAAACCCATCCCACAGTTCTGCACAGCCGAACTACTAGTTTCTTTCCTGAAAATGAATAATTGCAAGAACCTGTATGTGATAGTCATTTAGATTCCCCCAGGCAATAACATCCCAATTCTTGAGGAAATCATTGCCTGGGCATCTACCAACTTAAAAAGATGAGACAATTATACTGGGAGATGTAAATATCAACTAACTGGACCTAGCCCCACATCACCCTACCTGCAATATCAACCTATAGAAGTTCACCCAGCTTGTTTACAATATAATGAGGCCTAATAAAATAATACTAATGACTCACTCATAGACTGGATCTTAGTGTTTAATCCAAATAAAATCACATCCTCTGGTATGCTGTCCAATAGTATACGTAACCTTTTACCTGCCTTAATACAATGTGGATGTGCCAAAACAATTAATAGACATCGGTACAGGCTTACCAGAGATTAATCCCACTTCTTTCCCACTAGCTTTAACCAAACACTGCAAAGCATCAACTAGAATGTACTAAAATCACTTCCCCTTGATGAGATAATCAAGTTCTTCAACTCAACTCTCCTCAACATCCTAAACAATCTTGCTCCCCTTAGACAAAAGAGAGTAAAGAACTATGCCAGTTGGCTAACAAGTTCCACTAAGGATCTTATGAAATGCAGGGACAAATCATGGAAAATTTGGCAAAAAAACAAAAACCCATCTGACCTTGCCCAGTACAAACTGCTACAAAACCAGGTCAAGTGCCTAGTATTACTAAACAAGAAAGAACACTACCTTACTTTACAGGATCAACATAGGCAAAACCCAAAGAAATTCTGGAGTTCTCACAATTGTTTATTAACCCCAGGCTCTAGCAATAATCCTTGCCTAGACCCAAGCAAAGCACCCACTGGAATTGCTGCAACCTTCAACTCCTGCTTCATAGATACTCTAGCCTATCTAACCTCTACCTTTCCCCTGACCAACTTGTCCACCACAGACCAATCTACTGCAAATACCAATACACCCTCAACTCCCAGCTTTATTCTATCACCTATACCCACCTCAACTATTAAAAATTTGCTTCTAAAAGTCAAACCATGCAGAAATGCTGCAGACAATATACCCCCCAAAATTCCTGCAAATATCAGCCAACTCTGTCACTTACCCTATCAGCATACTTCTTAACAGATTTATTCAAAAATCCTATATGCCCACAGTTTGGAAAAAAGCTTATATCGTCCATCTACACAAGGATCACTCCAGCATAGACACTACCAACTTCCACCCCATTGCTATACTATCACCTATCTCTAAGATTCTGGAAAAATGCATTCATACTCAACTTCATCATCATCTGACTCTCAACCACATCCTCTCCCCCACCCAACATGGATTTAGGCCAGGACACAGTGCCACCATTGCCCTTGTATCCTTCATGGACACAGTCAACCTAGTCCCTGATGCTGGAAAAATTGTCTGTTCTCTCTTTCTTGATCTTTCCAAAGCCTTTGATACTATATCTCATGCTCTCCTACTAACTAAACTCTCTGACTTGGGTACCTCACCTCACACTCTAAACTGGTTCTCCAACTACCTTACTAACAGGCAACAATCAACTAAATGGAAAACTTACTGCTCCCCTTTCCTGAACACCTCTTTTGGTGTTCCTCAAGGCTCCATTTTAGGCCCTCTTCCATTTAGCAAATGTATCAATAACTTTCACACCACACTCACTCAAGGCTCAGTCATCCAGTATGCAGATGACTACACTATCATCTGCACTGCAAACAACTCCTCAGAACTGAATCAACACACCCAAAGTACCCTCACCTCAACCGAAATCATCTTGCCCTGAACCCCAAAAAAACCAAACTGGTAATCTCTGTCCCCAAAAAGTCCGGACCCCCTACAAAAAGAGGACTTTACCAAGCAGTCCGTAAATGGCACCACCATCGACATTGTACTTAGTACAAAACTACTAGGTATCATCACAGAAAACCTCACATTCGACATGCACATCCAGTCCAATGTGAAAAAATTTGGCTCCCTCTACCGACATAAACATCTGCTCAACACATCAGCTCAACTATTCCTTGCCTCTTTTTTTCTATTACCCTCTCTTTTATACAGTCCTCTCTAAAATACAAACTTGATTCATGTTCCAACAAAATTGCTATGTTTGTAACTAATACCTCCTACACATCCCACCACAGCTTATCATTACACAAACTAAATTGGCTTGAACTCCCGAAGTATCTAACCTTTATGTAACTAACCACAGTTCATAAACGCATCTACAATCCATCAAAGTGCCCTGCTCTTTCTTCTATATTCACTCTATACCATCCAAACAGACCTCTCAGATCCAACAACCAACTGCTCGTAAATGTAGAAAAAACTAAACTTAAATGGTAAAGGAGTAAACCAGATGCTTTATTCCTTTGCCATTATGAAAATGCAGAACTCCCTCCCTCCAACACTTGGAGCCACCTACTCAGCAACTCTCTTCAAGAGATCCCTGAAACAGCACCTCACCTCATTGTGGCTGTGCACATGCGCTAATACCATACCTCATCTAACCTAACTCCAACTATCACAACTACTACACTTCCCCATCTCTACTCTGCTGGGATCTTCCTTCATATCCTTATGCCTATTTACTTACTCTGCCTCTCCTCCTGTTTAGCTCCTTCTCTTACAAACCCTTATAGACTACTTCAATAATAAATTAGTCCTACTATTTATCCAGGCATACTCATTCAGGTACCCATGTAGTCTACCTCACTTTCATACCACCACTTATATCTGCTACAAAGCCAACTGACTTTAACTGATTGCTCTAACTACTCATTTAGCCTATCACTCTGTTATATCACCACCTGTGTGTGTAAAAAGTTCAATTACCTAGACTCTAAATAATTCATGCACCACCTGCATGAAGTGTTTCACTTACATCTATATGAGCTAAAACTATATGTTTGAAATGTTCATAGGTTCATAGGTAGGTAGTAGGCTATTGGCCCTAGGGCCTATACAAGCCTAGCCAAGAAAGTACCCTGGCTTTCGCCACCCAAGAAAATTATTTTCCTGTGCCCCTGTCAAGCAGAACCACAGAAGTGATCCCCGGGATGAATTTCCTATTACCCATCCAATCATCAAGATTTTTCTTGAAGAGTGCTAATGAGGAGCTCTGTTTGATATAGATAGGTAGTCTGTTCCAGAGTATGGGAAGTATATGGGACAATAATCTATCCTTCCAGCATGTTCTGTTTATTGTGGTGACAAGGTTTATGTCCCTAGAGCATGTAGCTTGGAGGGATTAGGATTTCTTTAAGTGGAGCATGTCCAACAGTTCTGGTTTTGACATAGCTTTGTATGTTAGGCAGAGATTGCCTCTGAGTAGGCGATATGTGACAGAGTAAAGCTGGATTTTCTTGAGACGGTCTGTGTAAGGCATCTGTTTGAGGCCAGTAATCCTCTTTGTGAGGTATTTTTGCTGCCTTTCCAGTTGTTGTAGATGTCTTGTGAGGTACATAACAAAAGGGGCGTTGTTCTCTATAATGGGTCTAATGAGTGATGAGTAGAGGGGAACAGTGACTTTTTTTTTCTGGTTGAGAAACCTTTTGTGATGAGATATGCCACATAGAAGGATTTCCTGACCACTGTGGCGATGTGATTATCAAAGGAAAGACTACTGTCCACCTGTGTCCCAAGGTCTCTTATCACACTTTCGGTGTTAAGAAGACTACTGCCTATGTGGTAGTTCATGGGTACAGAGTTTTTACCAAAGGAGATGACAATACACTTTCTGGCATTGAGCTTGAGACCGTGGCTTTGACACCAGGCATCTGTCTCAGTGAAGCCCTTTTGTAGGATGTACACATCATTAGGAGCTTTGATTATGGCTCCTTGTTTGCAGTCATCTGCGAATTTAGTTAGCCAAAGACCTTCTGTGTTAGCCTGTACTTCAGAGAAGTAGATAATAAACAGGAGAGAACCCAGGACTGAACCCTGTGGTACTCCACTTGTCACTGGTCTGAAGTCTGATTTGGAGTCTGCTACTTTCACAGTGTGGGTTCTGTCAGTAAGCCAGTTGGCAACCCATCTTGTGACATAGGTATTTATACCTAGTTTAGTGAGTTTATCTATAATTCCAGAGTGGGGGATGGTATTGAATGCCTTAGCAAGATCTAGATAGGCTGTGTGAACCACCTTACCCTCATCTATGGCTTTGGTGACTACTTCAAAGAAGTCTATCAGGTTTAGGAGACATGATCTGCCTTTTACAAACCCAAACTATGTGGGGTCCAGAGTTTGGAGATCTCCAATGTCTTTGTTTCTGAGTTCAATGATGACATGTTCCATGGCCTTGCAGATCAGGCTCATCAGGCTAATTTGGTGATAGTTCTCAGGGTCTGTTGTGGCCCCCCCTTTGTGGAGTGGGATAACTGTCACTGTGTGCCATTCAATGGGCACAAAGCCTGAGGTGAGGCTATGACTGAACATGGTACTTAGGTAGGGTGCCAGTTCATTCTGTAGTTCATGTAGAAGGCAGCCTGAGATGATGTCAGATCCCATGGATGCTGTGTTCTTGGCTTTGGAGAGAGGTTTTTACCTGTGCAGCCATGATTACAGGAACTTTGCATTCTTCCAGTTGGGCCCTTTAGGGGGAGAGAGGGGTGTAAAGTTAGTACTGAACCTATCTGCCAGGATGTTGGCAATATCAATTGGTTCTGTATATTTAGTGTCATTGTGCTATAACTCAGAGAAGATCTGAGTGTTGCCATTGAGATTCTTAGCATAGCTATAGAATGTTTTGTGGTTGTCTTTAATGTTTGTTTGTGTCTTTCAGCTTTTCCCGGTTAGGGGTCGCCACAGCGGAACTCCGGTCTGCTAATGATTGGCAGTTGATTTTTACGTACCGGCTTGCCAGGCCTGACACACAACCTTCAATGAAGGTACGCCCATTCACGCATGTCTCCATGCAGAAGACGCTCTAGCTGAGAATTGAACCAGACCGCGTCTTACTGTGAGGCGACAACGCTACCACAGCACCACCACCGCGGGTCCTATATAAGCCGATAATATTATGCACTAAATGTCTTTCAGTATAAAATCAGTATTGTATGTATACTGTCTTAAATGTGGAGCTTTTCTCTCCAGTCCTCCACTGAAAATGGGCAATTCTGGCCCAGTGGACCATCCTGGTAAACAAATGCAAATAAATAAATAATTAATTAAATCTACCCAATTTGTGGGAGGAGCTGAGGAACAGCTTTCTTATTTCAGGTATTCCCATACATTTGTCTTCAGCTGCAAGAACTCTAAGTTTAAAACTGCTGTTTGACTGCATAGATTTTTGAAATTTTTTTCTAAACCATCCTTTTAACTTTTGTTGTGCTTTTAAACTTGATGGCTTTGTAGTTACCCACCCCTAGTATAAATTAGAATTTGCAAGACCTCACAGTGGTTTTTCTTACTAGGCACTGATAGCTCAAGCAGATAAGGCACTCCCAGCAGCCTCTTAAAAATTGAGTTATCCTCTGTTTCCTATAACTGTGAATTGTTGCATGATCTGTGCCTCATTTATTACATTTTTACTAATACGTTTTACTTGGTCTGGAGATCTTAGTCTTATAGTATCACTCACAATAGTGCGAGAATTGTGAATTTCTGCAGTATCTGAGACCCATTTAATGCATTTCTACTATATTTTTTCTGCTTGCATTTTACATGGTCTGGGGACCTTAGTCTATTTTTGTAGTATAACTCACAATAGTGAGAGGATTGTAAACTGCTACAGGATCTAAACCTCATTTATTACAGTTGTACTGCATTTTTGCTGTTTGCGTTTTACTTATACCGAGAACCTAGGTCTTGTAGTATCTCTTAGAATTGTGCGAGAATTGTAAATTACTGCAGTATCTGAGCCCCATTTATTACATTTCTGCTGAATTTTTCCTGCTTGCATTTTAGTTGGAGTGGGGCTCTTAATCTAGTCTTGTAATATCACTCATCATAGTGAGAGCATTGCAAATTGCTGGAGGATGTGAGCCTTATTTATTACATTTTTCCATTTGCATTTTACTTAGTCTGGTAACCTTAGTCTTGTAACGTCACTCACAATAGTAAGAACTGTAAATTGCTGCAGGATCTGAGCCTTATCCTTACACTAATATTGCATTTGTGCTGATTGAATTCCTCTCTAGCTCATCTCCTATAACCTGTAATGAGCTGTGCAGCAGTGGTTTGCAGTACCCTGTACAGATGCGTGCACCTACATTTGTAACTTTCCATGTAAAACATCTTCTGTTTTCTAAAGTATCTGACAGTAATGCAACTAGTTTGCCCATTGAGAATTATTCCAAGAGTCCTGTTTAGGATTAAACCTAGACCTCTCCAACCACCCCAACAACTCCAAACTCTGATTGCACCACCTCTCTTAAATAACAAAAAAAAGAGGGTCCGTATCCATGGATGTGCACTTTCCTACTGGTTTTGTAGCCAGCTTAGTGTTAATGGGAATCTTGAGACAATGTCGCAATTGTGTCATGCTTACTGGCAACTACCTAATTCTTAAGCAGACTAACACAGTATGCAAAAGATGTAATTACACTGTTTTTAGAGGCAAATCTGTAACATACAGACACTGATATCTCCAAACAGGTTGCCAGTAACACACACACACTACACCTACTATGGATGAGACTCATAAACTCACATATGCTAAGATTCTTAAATGCAATCTATCCAGACCTCAAAGGTCTGCCATACATTTCCCTCAGCAACCTCCCAAGCACACTACAAAGACAACACTTCCCAGGCTACAAACAACCACATCTCACAGTGTCTTGACCTCTAAGCTCTTGGCAAACTGACACACAACCCAATATTCTGATTATTGGAGACTCTATTATGATACACATTGATGCTTCCCTGATGGGAATGTCACAGTCAGTTGCCTATTAGGGTCAAGGATCTGCCATATCACACATGCACTCAGGACATTGACACCAAGTACCAGTAAACTCTGTCATAGTCCATATGAGTGTTAATGGCCTGAGACATACCTCTGCCTGAACTATATAAAGAGGGACATGACAGAGCTTTCAGATTGTATCTCAGGCAGGTATAAGCCTAGCAATGAGCAGTATTCTATTTTCCCCAAGGATAATAACACAATATAAACAGAAGATGATTGAATTTAATAATTGTCTGTTACTGGTGTCTTTCTACAGGAGTCCAGTGTTTGTCAGCTTGGGAGGACATTATCAACAGGCCACACTGCTTTGCCAGGGATGGTCTGTACCTGTCCCCTCTAGACTTTTGGATATTGGCCAAAACATTATCTACCCCTATAGCACCTTTTTTAGCGATGCCTATCTTATAAATCTTCCAGCTGAGAAAATTCTATGCAAAATATACTAAAGGTGTTCATAATCAATTCTGAGAGTCTCAAAAAGAACCACTTCACCCTAGAGACTGTTGGCATCTGTCCAGTTACTAAGACATGGTTTAAAGCTTCAGAAGGCACCCTGGCAGTACAAAGCTCTAATGATCTCCACACATTCAGATATTTAGACCAGCTACCACTCAAGACTGGTTCATAGGTGTGTACTAGGCTTATGGCCCTGGAGCCTTTACAAGCCTAGCCCATAGGATTACCCTGGAATCTTGCCACCCAACATTAGTTTCAAGTGCCTCTGTTGAGTAAACCCACTGAAGTGATCACTGGGGTGAATTTTCTGTTTCCCATCCACTCATCAAGATTTCTCTTGAAGAGGGCCAGTGAGGTGCTCTGTTTGACATATATGAGAAGTCTATTCCATAGCATGGGCAGTTTCTGGGTTATGAACCTGTCCCTCCAGCATGTTCTGTTGATTGTGGTAATGAGGTTGAGGTCTCTGGAGCGTGTGGTGTGGAGGGGTTGGGATTTCTTTAGATGTAGCATTTCTAGCAGAGCTGGGTCAGACATGGCTTTGTAAGTGAAGCAGAGATTACCTCTAAGTAGGCGATATGAGAGAGTGCATAGTTGGGGTTTCTTGAGTATGTCCATATAGGACAACTGTTTAAGGCCCAGGATCATCTTTGTGAGGTACTTTTGCGGCCTCTCCAGTTGTTGCAGGTGCCTAGTGAGGTACATGCCAAATGGAGCATTGTACTTGATGATTGGCCAAATGAGGGAAGAGAAGAGGGAGTCAATGACCTCTTCTTCCTGGATGCAAAATCCTTAGTAATAAGATGTGCCACATAGAAGGGCTTTCTGACCACATTGGCAATGTGGTAGCCAAAAGAGAGGTTGCTGTCAACTGGTGTTCCCAGATATCTTATAACGCCTTCTGTATTCAGTGGACTACCATCAATGTGGTAATTCATGGGGACAGAGTTTTTCCCAAAGGGGATGATGACACATTTTTTGACATTGAACTTAAGGCCATGGTTCTGACACCAGTCATTGGTCTCACTGAGGCCTTTCTGCAGGATGTCAAAATCATCTGGGGAGTTGATAATAGCTTCCAACTTGCAATCGTCTGCGAACTTTGTCAGCCAGAATCCCTTTGTGTTGGCCTGGACTTCAGAGAAGTAGATATCAAACAGGAGAGGACCAAGGACCAAACCCTGTGGACCTACACTTGTGACTGGTCAGCAGTCTGACTTGGAGTCAGCTACTTTCACACTGTGGGTTCTATCTGTGAGCCAGTTTACAACCCACCTAGTGATATAGGGTTGATGTCTAGCTTAGTGAGATTTGCTGTGATTCCTGAGTGGGCAATGGTATCAAAAGCCTTGGCCAGATCAAGGTAGGCTGTATGAACCACCTTGCCTTCATCCACAGCTCTGTTGACTGAGTCAAAGAAGTCAACCAGGTTGAGCAGGCATGATCTACCCTTAACAAAACCAAAGTGTGTGGGATCCAGAGTTTGGAGATTCCCTAAATCCTTGTATATTAGGTCCATGATGCATTCCATAGCTTTGCATATCAGACTCGTCAGGCTAATGGGGTGATAGTTTCCAGGATCTGTGGTTGCTCCTCCTTTGTGGAGAGAGATGACTGTAGCAGTGCGCCATTCAGTAGGGACAAAGCCTGAGGTGAGGCTGTGATTGAATAGGGCACACAGGTGTGGTGCCAGTTCATTCTGTAGTTCATGTAGAACACAGCCAGGGATATTGTCAGGTCCCATAGAAGCTGTAGTCTTGGCCTTGGACAATGCTGTTTTAACCTGTGCAACAGTAATATAGGCTGCCTGGCAATCTACTGGTATTGTGATTGGTCCTTTGGGGGGTAAAGTTGGCACTGAATCTATCAGCCAGTATATTGGCAATATCTGTTGGCTGGACATAGGAGGTACCATTGTGCAGTAGATTAGAGAAAATCTGGGTATTGCGATGGAGATTCTTTACATAACTATAGACGGCCTTGTGGATGTCTTTACTATCTACTGCAATTCTGTTTTCATAGCTAGCTTTAGAGGATTTGATGAGGGATCTCAACTTTTGTTGAGACTGATAAGGGAGTTGTTCCAGTCCTAGGACTTCACCTTATTCCACAGCAATTTCTTCCTTCTGTTGTAGACTTTGTTTATGGCAGGGGACCACAAGCTTGGCTTCCTTTTTTTGGAGGAGAGCATCTTGGTTCTTTTGGGTATGGTGAGATCCATGCATTTGTGTACATGTTCATACAGTGCATTGGTGTATGATTTGGCAGAAATGCAACTATTCTCCATTTGTATGGCTGTCATGATGTCATCCACCTCTGTTTTTAGGAGCCCAAAGTTAGCTTTGGAAAAGGTTTTCATGGTGGTTACCTTTGCAGGGGGTGGGGGGATGTGGATTTCCAAGGTGATTAGTTTTTGGTTGGATCTAACCAGGAAGGAGTTGACTATTGGTGTAGAGCAACATTTCCTCATGTTAGTAATGACCATGTCAAGGATGTTGCTACCTCTGGTGGGGGTAAAAACAAGCTGGTTCAGGGCACTGGAATTAAACATGTCAAACAATATGACATGTTTGAGCTACTCCATGTCCAACTGACCTTAGATAAAACCCAATGCCATACTTTTGGGAGCTATAGATTCTTGTCTGTGGCACAGGATAACCATACCACATACCTGAATGTACTGGAGTCACTCACAATTCACTGCATCACCATATTCATGGGTGGCTTCAACTATCTCACCATAAACTGGGATCCATACACAACCACTAATAAGCAGGCTCAAATATTCCTGTATTTTGTAATGCAAACACCCTGGAACAGCTAGTCTGCACACCTACAAGGGGTACAAATATCCTGGATCTGGTACTCACAAATATGAGGGCACATTGCACACCCCCTTGTGTAATCTTCTCACTGGTCAGATCAGATCACAAAACTGTAACCCCTGAAATAAATATAAAGGCTGAACTTTCAGAAAACCCCAGAGCCTTCAAGAACTTTTCTAAGGCCAGATAGGACACAAAAAGCTAGGGATGGGGATTCCACTTTACCAAGAGACCTGTTACTAGAGATGTTCCACAAAGTTCAGTAGTAGAAACTATCTTGTTTGGAATATACTTCTCTGAAGTCAAGGAAAATGCAGAGGGCATTTGGCTGAACAAAGTTGCTGACAACTGCAAGCTGGATGCAATCACTGAATCCCCCAAAGATGTGGATATCTTCCACTAGGGTATGACAGAGACACATAACTGGTGCTAGAAACATGGCCTTAAAACTCAATGCAAAAAACACAAAATTATACCCTTTGGGTAGAAATCCACCCCTGCAAATTACAACATTGATAACATTCCCTTAAGAGTACACCCATTAGTAAGGGACATGTCTTCGTGGCCGTGAGAAAGTCCTTCTCCATGGTGTAATGTTTAAGTAAGAGCATGGCATCCAGATCTAAGGAGATTATAGTCCTACTATACTCAGTCATCATTAGACCAGTAATCAAGTATGGCAGACTCTTCAGCATGTACCTGACCAGGCATTTGCAACACCTAGAGTGGCCACAGAAGTTCCTCGCTAAAAGAATACAAGGTGTAAATAATATGTCCTATCCAGACCACCTCAAAGCTTTGTCTCCTACAGACTACTAAGGTGTGATCTATTCTTAACGTACAGGGCATTCATCAATTCAACCCTGATGGATCTGCTACACATTCATAAAACAAACTGCAATAGAACTGCACAGTCTAAGGGTCTAAACCTTGTCTGTGACAAACAAAATCATGCTGGAGAGACAGGTATGTGTCTCAGAGATTGCCCCTTTTCTGGACCAGAGTTCCTATTCATATAAAACTGAGCTCTTTTCTAAGCCTAGTCAAAAGCACTTTGGACCAATGAATGGAAGATCACAAATTCACCCCTGGTTTCTCGCCTATGGACCTTTGTGACAGGGGGAGTTTGTAGCTGCCTTAAGATGTAGGCATATACCAAAGTTTTTCTAGCCAGTGGACACTGATAGTTGGGAAAACTGGAACATGAATGGCTAGGCTTAAAAGGCTCTAGGGCTATTAACCTAGTAACCTATGATGCTGTTATTTAATGGGTTTTATTTAATTTAAAAGCAGTCATTCTGATCTTGAGGTAAATACATTGGTATTAAGTGTTCTGTCTGTGCTTTAAGATTAGATGATGATTGCTCTGCAGGGTGTCCTTCCATGTCCAGCTTTTCATTAAACCATCAAATGGTACCCTTATCAAGACCTGAAGCATATTTTAGTATGCACCTTACAATGGCATACAACATACCACACTACAGGATTTCTAATCATAAGTTTCCACAATAGCTGTATGAGACTGCTGCCTGTTGGAAGTTTGAGACTGGATATTGTGAGTGCCATAAATTCAAACAATAAATTGGGAGTCCAACATAAAACAGTGCATTCTGAAGCTCATTGCTAAATCTAAAGTATTTTTGAGATATAGAGTGCAATAATGCTCCTAGCAACATCAACAGCCTTCCACATGGAGGCTAACATACCTCCTACTGCCATTTTACAGGAAGTAGAAGTGATGCTTCTGCTGCAGCTGATTGGTTTGCTACTGCAAAACATAATAAAGAGCAGTTTATTAATCTGCCTGAAATATTCTTAATGAAGTGAAAGGATAATGCCAGGTGGTAAGGTTGTAGACAGAGTCCAGTACTGAAAAAGAACAAAAACCGTGAAGCACAGAAATTTGTTAATTTGAAAATAGTATTTGTGTTGTTTATTTTTTGTCTTTTTTTTGTTTTGTTGTTTTTTCCAGTGCTGCCAGCCTGTGTTTTTTTTAACTATAATTCCTGCTGTATACTATGCTGTCATTATTAATATTTATGTGAGTCAAGAGAGCTTTAATTTGGGAGCCTGTAGCATTAATTAAGGGGGAAAAAGAATTTTATTTTTGTCAATACTATACTTTTTCACTTGAATTAAATATCCTAGACCATAAGCCAGAACGTGTATGTTACAAGTTTCTTCTATAGTGTTTGATTAAAAGTGCATAGCTGCTTATATCCCACTTATTTGTTATGTGTGGTGGTACATGATGCATCTCATTTTTTACATAACTTGGACGTATGCGTAGACAGGATTTGGAAGACCGACTTCCTTAATTGTATAACATGGTGTGCACTGTTTCAGCCCTGTGGTTTTATAAGATGTATATATAGCCTTTGATATGTTGGATTGTCTTAACATAGCCAGAACTACAGCATTTGAGTAACTTCAGTCACCATACTGTATTGTGTCCAAGAGGCTGATGTATTTATATGCATTTTGATTATGCTTCCTTAGAAAGTAAAGTAAATTGATTTATTTTTAAGAAGTGACTTGTGTTTTGCAAATATAAAGATCATAGAAACAGTGCACCAATCTGTCCACAGTGATAGAAAACATCCTTTAATCAATATAACTTGGTAAAGGGCATTTAAGCAGTAATTACTATGGCAACTGCATCAGTGTACATTTTATGGGGAGTAAGTAAACCACCACAGTATACTTGTATTGTTTGAAACAAGCCAGAAAATAAAAAATGGGATGCCACATCTGATTCAAAATAAATGAATGTACATACTTGCATCTCATAAATGTATGTATCTGTATCTTCTGTCAAACTGCAGGATTTACTCTGGCAGGTTTACAAAACACATGGCATACAAATCTAATATTTTGCCATTATTCATTTACATTTCTTTTATTGAAAGATATACCACAATAATAAAAGACAAAGTATTAAAATATGGGTTTGCTGTCACAGTCTTAAAACCCATAAACCTAAAATCATAATACTGAATAATCAAATGCCGAAGTTCAAAAAACGGAATTCCTTTATTTACCTCCTGCAGGACCCATGTTAGCACTTGCTCCTGGGGTTCATATAGTAAGGAGATTCAGTTTTTGGCGTTTTTTTAGACATTGAGGTCTTCAGAGTTTTGTTTTTCAATGTTATTGACCTCTGGATATCAGGATTGTGATAGTAAAACAAAAATATGATACAAGATTATTTGTGATAATATTTTTCTTTAAAAAAATGATAATGGCTTAATGACTGTGATACTTATCGTGTTATAAAAAAACTATGATTTCATGAGGGCAAGGCAAGATTGTAAGGCAAAATCATGTGCTTGAACATCATTTCTGAGATTTATTATAATGACTTTGTGATGGTATCTCAATCCCAGAGCAGACAGGATCATGTACATTGCATTCATCTTTCTGTGTTTTCTTGTATTTGCGTATTAACAGGAGAGAGACGTCATAGAAAGGAGAATAAAGTTAGATGAAAACATATCATGTGAGCTTAGTAACTACTATGGGGAAATAGTTTTGACAGAAAGGTGACGGAAGTTGCCTAAAAACATATTACATATAGATATATATATATATATATATATATATATATATATATATATATATATATATATATATAGATATATATATATATAGGTATGTTTGTTTGTATGTTTGTATCTATTTATTTATTTTTGCAGATCTACATGCTTAAAGTGAAATCAGGTCTACTTCACATTGTTGTAAGCTGACAATATCGAAAGTGAAGAACATCGTGCAAATAAATCTCAGTAAGGGGAGATTTCCGTTTACCTCAATGTAGTGCGGTCTCGGAGTTGGTATATTTAAGTTGGGGGGTGCCGGGGGACTTGCCCCCCTGCCTACACAATTTAGTTTTTTTTTTTCAATTTGTTTTTTTTTTACGTTATTCGATGTTTTACTTAATTGATCAATAAAGTTCGACCATTATTGATTCGATTAAGTAAACTTTCGATAACATGATATAGACGCGTGAAATCAGAGTCAGGAAATTAATTCATTATTTAATATATGCAACAGTATATGGAAGTTATTTGTATTAAGTTGAAGCCTTGTTGTCAGCCCATCCTAATACAGCCTTCCTGCACTCTGCACTGCATTTAGCCCCATTGATTCGATTGCTTTCATTAGTTTACTCTTCCTTTAATGCCACTCAGTGTCCTTAGAAAGTATCTGTATTGTAGCCTTACATGACTGGTAGAACGTGAATAAGGCTATACTGCATGTATCTAAATTAATAAATGCTTTCATTAGTAACTTTTGTTTCAGAGTACCCGTTTTTATATTTATGTTTTTAGTCAGAACCATTGGATGAGTTACATGATGTATCGGTGTGACCAGAAAAATTGTGTAGCATTTTAAATTTATTAGATGAAAGACAGATTGCTGTGGAATGCCAATTTCTTTTTAATTAAAGTGATAAGATACCCATAGAGCTATTGAAACTATGTAATTTCACACAGTCACAGAGAATTGAGGTTATGAGCTATTAACAATTTTTTTTTTTGTAATCTAAGAATGTATTCCCAGAGCCCCCATCTGCCTTCTTGATTATGAGTGGGTCACATAACTAGGCAGCACTCCCAGGCCAAGTCTGAACAAACTCCATATGCATTAGTGTATCAGTGATGTACCCATGGTCTCACCCATGTTAACAAAAACAAACATATAAATAAACATCTGTACCCCCAGCCCCACCTCCATTAACAAAAACAAACATAAATAAACATCTGTATCACCAGCCCCATTAGCATAAACAAACATATAAATAAACTTCTGTAAAAGAGCTCACCAAAGAGTTTAAATACACAGCTTTGCAAGTCAGAATGGACGGTTCAGTTTGGCTGAGTATAGAGTACAAATGAGACATGAAAAATGCGAGATTAATCAGTTGTGCAAGATGTGTGGTTATAAGCCTGCTATAAAGAAATTTCTTGAGTTTAATGAAAAGTTTAGAAGATATAGCAAAAGGGATCAGTTTGGTAAAGTATCTAAAAAGGGGATGCTCTGCAGCTAAATATAATGCATGTGGGCAAAAAATCTTCTACAATACAAATAATACACAATAAACAGTGAAAAGAATAAATACTGTATAAATCAGAAATCTGTGCAAAGAAGCTAAAAATAATCAAAGTACAGTATTTTAACTAGGCACAGGTACAGAGTACACTATAATGACCTTTTTAAACATTTAGAATGTTCACTCTGAAGTGTAGTAAATAAAAAGCCTTTTATGTGTAAGATATGGACTTGTTCAGGTCACCAAGTGTTGTTACTGGGTCAGAAATGTATTACTTCATATTTCACTGTTTACTGTCTTGCTGAGATTGGGTTGTAAATACCACTATCATGCACTGGCTCTGTTCTTTGGAAATACATAAACTATTACAATGTCTTACTTTAGCTGGCAATTTGTTCCATAATACAGCCAGTCAGTTATTTCTTTGTAATTTTGGTGTTTGTCTTTTCAGTTTTTCCCGGTAAGGGGTCGCCACAGCGGAACTCCAGTCTGCTAATGATTGGCAGTAGATTTTTTTTTTTTTTTTATGGTGCCGAGTTGCCAGCCCAACCTTCTGCAAAGGCATGCCCATTCACGCATGTCTTTTGGAGGCCACTCGACCGCGGGAAGAATATGCAGACTCCACACAGAAGGCACTCCCCGCACGCTAGATGAGAATCGAATGGGAGAACCTCTTGCTGTGAGGCAACAATGCAACCGCTGTACCACCACGGCGTCTCTGTTCTGTTATTTCTTTATAATGATGTAATTTATCTCTATGTTTCTGGAACATATTTATTATTCCTAGAAGAAAAAAATGTAAGAAATAAATTTTAATCTCAGTTTTGCTCCTAAGGATGAATCTTTCAATCATTAAAGGTCAAAATAAGACCTCCTTTTAGCAGTCTTTAGTACACTAAGCGGGTTAGTCATAGTCAGGGTTTGTATGTACACTAGGCCAAATGGTGAAGAACACTGCTATGCCTATATGCAAATAAGCTCGGCAACATTTACTGATGCTGTCTATTTGAATATGAAGGGTTGTGCAGATACTCCCACAAGCATCTTGGCTGTCTGTAAATACATAAAGTGGAATAAAACTACTGTGGTTTTTGCAAATTTAAAGATTTGAGTGTTAGCAGGCTGTTACTTCCAACTCTTTTCATAAGCAGGAGCTGAATGCAGGCTTGTGCAAGCCTCTGAAGAGTTTGGGGAGTTAATTAAGGAGAGTGGTACCCAGTGCAGCCATGTAGAAGAGAATTAAAAAAAGATAATAAGATGTCATGTATTGAATGTAGAGGTGTCCTCATGTGGAAACCCTTATTGGTTCTTTATGTTATGTACTGAAAACTGCAGTGGTGGTGCTGCGGCAGCATTGTCGCCTCACAGTAAGACATTGTCCTGTTCGATTCTCAGCTAGAGCGTCTTCTATGTGGAGACATGCATGAATGGACGTACTTTCGTTGAAGGTTGTGCATCAGGGCTGGCAACTCAGCACGTAAAAGTCCACTGCCAATCATTAGCAGTCCGGAGTTCCACTGTGGCTACCCCTAACCAGGAAAAGCCGAAAGACACAACAACTGAATGTATAGGTTTACTTATATGGACACCCTGATTGGTTCCTTATAAGGCTGGAAATCAAAAGACAGGACAGCTAGAAATAGGGTAGTACACAAAAGAAAGACAAAAACAGGGTTGTGCTGGAGGAAGTAGGAGAGGATGGGTACTATATTTTTCATGAGGAATTAGATCCTCTATTTTTCAAATTGTTTTATATAACATGGAAGGGAAGATGGGGAAGTAAGGAAAAAAGGTGTAGGAGAGAGGTTTAGGTAAGAATTAAGGACAACACACAGTGTAAAGATATCCAAAGCAGACAGGAATTCTATGGTGGGCTGACACATGGGGGAAACTGAACATATACATGGGACACAGATACAAAAGGTTATGGGTGAGGAGATGATGGATCAGGTTGCACTCTAGTCTGGAGGATCTCAAATATTGCCACTGGCTGATGAAACTCTGGTAAGGGACCCTGGTAACATGAGGCTGGAAACCTCCAGTAAATTATTGGATGAAGCCAACCAGTTCAGTGGGACTGTAACCCACTGGAAGAGTTCTTGCATATGACAAAGGCATCTCTCCACTGCCCACTCAGCTGTATCCTCTACCAAGTCCAGAAGCTCATACCTTTCATGGCTTTCCAGGCTATGCTACACCAGGTTACCTACAGAACCAGAGGCACACCTCTGACCCTGACAGGACTTTCCCGAGCAGGCAGAGGGAGATGGTGAATGTTCCTTGACCTAGCGGTATGAAGCTGAGCTGCCCCTGGCATCTCTTCATCTGTGTAAAAGGAAACAGAAATGGCAGAAACAAATAAAAAGAGAGTGAGACAAAATGTAGACAAGAAGGACTCTTAAGTTGCTGTTGGCAGTATTTTATTGACAGTGTATACTGACCATTTCTTATACAGGTTTACTTCATAAATTTATGCTACATATTAATGCTGCCAAATGATAAACTACTGTTGACTCTGGTGGTAACTCCATTATTTCTGCAGTTATATTTGAAGCAATCCAATGCAAATTGTAACGCGTGTATTATTTTGTTTTTCCGGGGAGGGGGACTTTCAGTGGAACAGATTATGAATGACTATATTTTTGTGCTTCTATAATGAAATAAGTAATACTTCTGTGCACTGTCATTCAGTCCCTTAAACCTCTTATGTGCTTAATATTTATTATTGGAAATGCCCTCCTCAACTGAATGACTAAGAATGGAAATGCATATCTGTTTACCTATTCTGTGATTGTGGCTATACCTTACCATATTAATGCAAAGTTCAGCCAGTTCATAACTTTATTTTCTTGGTACAAGAAATTGTTGCATGATGTATTCTGTTCCTTTGATTTGATACATTGAGAGGCACCAACATGTCTGGGGAAAGGAGAGAGTTGTTTGTTACTAAAGTATTCTTTACATTTCTTTAGAGTATTCTAACTTTAACAATAACATACATTTGACCACTATAACCTGCATTATGGTGTGCAGAACGTATTTGTGTTTTTCTAACTTAATACATTTTTAATTACCTGTAAGGCATTCAGTCCCTATTTAGTGGTAAACTGAATTAAGCAGAACAGCAAGCAATAAGTTGTATGCATGCCAAGCACTTACTGCCTTGTCCCCTACTCACACTGTGCTTAAGGTGTGGTGGCTAGCTCTGATCAGTCATTTTGTATGTGCAACAACTATTCTGCAAGGAAGCTACATACCCTACAAAAACATGCACTTTATATAGCAATCAAACATAAAGTCCTTACTTCTTTGTACTATCCATTACAGGATCAAATACTACCGTATTAATAGCACAGAGAAACACATAGAACATTCCTGCTATTCTTTCTTTTGTATACCCCACCAATCCTTACAAACTTACAAACATCCATTCAACAGAAGTTGAAGCAATGTTACAATAAGGCATTAAAATTTGCTGTCAACCATAAACATAGAACTCATATAAACTGGCTAGAGCTCAATAGTTCTCTAACAGTGTTCTAGCTTTTAATAACCTGAAAACACGTGTCCAGCTTCAGAATGACACATTCAACCCTACACTCCAGACAGGAGCTGCATTCAGTAGATAAATTACTACACACAATCACAAAATCGAAAAATTGTTCTGGAGTTGCTCTATTTTCAAATGATGTCTAAGGCCTGGAATTCAATACCTCTTCCTCAATAATTACCATAAAGCTTTTAAGGTATATCTAAAATATCATTAGATCAAAATCTGGTGTTACTCCTGACTATCAAAACAAGACAAAGCCAGCACAAAGTATGGTATGATAATTTAATATATCAAAATATATATTGGTTTTGCCTTGCTTTGTTCTTGTTGTTGGCGTTCTGTGTGGTCATCATCAACAACAGTAGATTGACTTTGGTTACTGCTGACTACCCTTGGTTAATTTGCTCCCTTATTGTATTTCTACCTAACATCAATCACTCAATCCCCTTATCACATAAAATGTTTTTCTCAGCAGTCTTTTTTCCTAATCCCCATCCTTCAAACCACTGACATTCCTTCACCTTAAACACAGTTTGTTACTGTTTGTCAGGTCTAAGCCTAACTGCATCTCCATTGTACTTTTTACCCTTTCTCTTCTCAAACTTGCTGCATTAAACTACCCATACTCTGTCTCCTCTGACTCACAACCTTTTTCTTCTTTTTACTTCAATTCAAACACTTGTGTCTTCTCATTCTCACCATGTATAGTCCTTAGGAAATGATAATTACACCCCAGTCTTTACCAATGGCTGAATAATGCAAGAGTATCAGCACTCTGCAATTATCAAATTGTACCTGTATTGTATTATTATACTGTACTGTACTTGTTTTAACTGTAGACCTTTTCTCCAAAGACTTCTGCTGAAAATAGATATTTGAATCCAATTGTGCTTCCCTAGTATACACAGGCAAATGAATAAATAAATACTAGTAACCACAGTAAACCATTTCAACATTCATTCACAATGTCTTTATACTGTCAAAAATATATTTTCTACAGATTCATACTACCTATATGTGCATATAAATATTAGTGTAGTCAGTCATACATGCATATACCTGCATTGAGTTTGCCTAGTTATAAATACACATAATATTTTACATTACAGAAAAATTAAAAAATACTTACTATAGAACTCTGGCCTTCTCTCTTGCACCTGCTCCATCCACTGGGCTAGCTGCTCCCCTCTCCACCTCTGCAGGTCATCATACCTATGCCAACACTGCTGCACAGAACAGGGCAGTTTTTCTCTAGGTATTATGCAATAGATAGAAAAGTATCTTGGCCTCTTTCATAGAACAGTTTGAGGCTCAGACTTGATCTTTCACATGAGTCATCTCATGAACTGCTAGTGAAAAAGTAAAGGATGTAAATACATGTCAGGATGTAAGGAGGAGCTAAACACACTCTCGGTAATGTCACATCATCATGCCCAACCCATGAAGCCATTTTGGTATAACACCTATGAAGCCTGTCTGTCAAGGTCAGTTTACTAATTGGATGGAGCAAGTCACAAGGACTTCATCTTTTTTACTAATTGGCATTACTACCTTATTTATGTGTCTGGAAAACTTTCAGCATTGTGATATCTGCAGATGGCTGTAGTGCTGTCTTTTTTTACAGCACATTAATTAAAAAGGCTGTAAGTATTTATTTTGTTGGTTAATCAAAGAATTTATGATAGCATGGCTTATAACATTGTTAATATAACATGTTTCTTTGATGCAGTCATTTCTGTGTGGTAAAGCAGTTTATTGTTAGACTTTCAAGTGTTTTGGCTCACCTTCAAGAAAATCATTGCTAGCTCTTTTTAAAGCTTATGTACAACTATTTTTTGGTCTGCTTTTGGAACTGTTGGTAATAGGTGATCCCAAGTGATGTACACTTAACCACTCTGCATAATGCTTTGTGATTTGTGTTTCTAATAACAGAGTCAATGCACGTTTCTAATTCTTCTTGGCTAGTTTTATATTGAAGTGTTTGTACAATTCTCTGTGCAACAGTCTTACCACATTGTTGTGCCTTTCAGTGTACAGGCCCTCTGCCATGAGTGTTTCAAACCCAGCAACAAGATGTGTGACTGTTTCCACTTCTTTTTTACAGAATCTACATTTGTCTGTTTCTCCCATATTTTCAATTAACTTTGTAAACCAATTTGTATGCTGTGAATTATCCTGGGTTGCCATTATTAATCTTTCATATTTGGTTTCAAATCACATCTTCTTAACCATTCCTATATCAAATCCTGATTGACATGAGTCTATTCCAGGAGATCTCTGTACTTGTCACTTTTCTACATTTCTTTCCTTCTCAACTATGTATTATTTCTTTAGTTGTTTTTTGGCACACTCAGTTGCCATCTGATTTTTGTCTATTTCTGATTTTATTTCCATTCCAACTTAACACCAGAATGCTTCTGCTAAACTAAGCAGAGAGGGCATCTTAGATTTCCACTGCTCGAGTGTTTTAAAACTTTCACTGTGATTTGATCTGATGAGGTAAGCAGATAAGTATGCAGTCCCATTACTGCAGATCTATACATGTAATCAATTTCAAGAAGGCCCATACCTGCTTCAGAGTAAGTAATATACAGTTTTGGTATGCAATGATTTTTATATATCATTTAATAAAGGTAAAGATTTTTGTTGTTCTCCTGTGCAAGTGATCCAATATCTTTTGGGCCAGCCAGTCACCCCCTCCCCAAAAAATATATATACATTGGTTTATAGCTTGGACTTTATAACTTAATGTCAAAGTAGTTTTCAATATTAGTTTTAATCATTTGAAGTGTTCCTTACTGAGGTTTATTCACCTTTGTTGATGTTTTATTGATGATCCTTCATCATTTTTCAAATATTTATGTACTCTCTCCTGCTCAAGTTCCTTTTTGTCATATTCTTGTTCCTGGTTGATATTTTCGGTCTGTAATGCAACATTCCTGCATTAAACATTACTTTTGCTCATTTATCAAGACCAAATAAAATAACCACTTGCAATTGTGCTTTCAGCTCCTCATCTGATGAGCTATGCAGTATTAAGTTGTCCATAAAACACAAATGAGAAGTCCTTGAACAAGGTTGTTTCCTGAGAACCAAATTTTAACAATGATATAATCTGTTGAGAGGTATGGAGGTGAGGTATGGTATGTAATGCCCTAGTTGGGGGGGTGGGTAGGTTAATCAAGTTGATCAGGCTTGACCCTGAAACTTGGTTACTGGAGACAAGAGCCTGAATCCTTTATGCCAATTACCACACTACAGAAAGAACTGCGAGTTTCAGTTTAAGTACATTTTCATGGAATTATGAGTTTTAGTGTATTTTCAAGGGATTACCAGTTTCATTGCATTTTCATTGAATTGTGAGTTTCAAGGGAAGAGATGTTTACTGTTGCTCATGCTAAGTCTATTTTCAATGTGCAACTAATTGTTTTGTTTAGCAAATGGTAGTCAGTGTTTGTGCTGTAGAATTTGAAAGCAGTGTTAGTAGCATAATTGCCATTGGTGCAGAAGGCTGTGGATTCTACGCCCACACCATGCAAATGGAGTGCTGGTATTGTAGTGTCCTTTCGATTGCTGATTATTTAGTGCATTTTAAGTGTGGATAGGGATTTTGCACTTCTGAGTATGTCCTCCTTTGTATGAGAAGCCTATTAACTAGGAACATGTCAGCGTCAGTCATTCTCTATTGCAATATTACCAGCTTACTATTTTTTAATGTAATATTGGCAATTTAATTCTTCAAGAGCAGCAGACACTAAATTTGTAGATGAAAAACTGAAATGTAAAGTTGTTTTCCAGTAGCAACCTCTTCATTAGTTGCAGTTCTCTTTAATGTGGAATTATTCAAATGACTTTTACTTCTGCAGAGATTCTGCTTATTGACTGATATTGGCAGATTGTAATAACAGATGTTTGAGTGGCCTTTTATGGTTGAAATTTTCTGAAATGGGTAGTTTTGTCATTATTGGTTCATACATTTTGATTTATTGCTTACTGAAAGAATGTTGAAAACTACAAATTGAAAACATTCAAACAAGTAGTGTTGTATTATACAAGGAATATAATTTAATACAATCAGGGAGATGAATCAAAGAACACAGAAGTGTGTATGGCCCTAAAAATGTGTGCAAGGGGCATATGGTTTAAAAACAGCCCAAAGGTAAATGCAATCCTCCAATGACTAGATGCATTTTCTTTGAATTTGAGTTTTAATGCTGTTTCAATTAATGTAAGTTTCAAGGGCAGAGAAGTTTATTGCTCATGCTAAGTCTGTTTTCATTGTGAGATGGTATTGTTTGTTTAGCCAATGTCTATCAGTGTTTGTGCTATTTTATTTCAGTATCTCTAATCATTGTAGAAGTAAATAAGAAAGTAGTATGCACACTGACAGGTTTGAACAGTGTTTATGGTAACTGGGGAGCAATATCCAAGTAATGAAACACTGGAATGGTTGGGGAAGGGGCCGCTTTGAGGAGTTAATGGGTTGCCACAGGAGGGGCTGCTCTGGGGGGGCCCCAATTTGTTACTCTGCCTAGGCCCCACTTGACCTTGATCTGGCTCTGCCCATAGTGATGTGAGTTCTGGTTTGGTTTGTAAGGTATTTTACATTTACAATGCCAATATGGCATTAAATTGCAATATTTTTTCAGCATATATAAATATATTTTTCCTGCGGGTGCTTCATTGCACTTATTTTATCATTTGGTTTCCAGCTGTGATCCAACTTTTGTGGAATCCACGTACCTTCTTTATTGCTGTTCTCGCTGTGTTATGTTTATGTGCTATAGGTGAATTGTTAACTTTATAAATTTGCCCCCCAACGTGGTTTTCAACCTTCCCTCTTCAAGACTGGAAGTTGGAGCACTTCCTTATATACCTACAAACTGTTTGTGATTTTGACTCTGATTTTAGCTCTGTTAAAACTGGTAATGCTTGGAGAAAAGATGGTGAATTACACAATTAATAATGACAATAATTAGAGTTATAGACTTCTCTTACTTCATCTTAATATGTCAGTAGTTTAAGATAATAGTACTAATATTTAAAAAATGTTCCACCTTGGTTATTTTTAGATTTCTCAGTGATTCTTTTGAGATTTGTCCCTGACTGACTTGAGAGCTGTGGTTCCTTAACAACTTCAGTTAGGAAGTTCACAGCATGGTTAATAACTTTATTCATTCATGCAAACCCTTCATTTGATGATGTAATATGGTTTGATATTACTTAAGGTTAAAATATATACTATTATTCCATTTATTTTACTTGAAAACATAGCGTACTGGGTCTACAGCATGGTAGTCTGCCTCCCAGCTCTATAGATTTACCAGCACCCCTGTGAATAATTTGGCTTATGAACTAAAATATAGGAAAAACAGCCTTTAAGATAAGGAGAAACTTGGTGAATACATCAAATATACTGCAGTTTAGCACTAAAATACTTACTGTGTATTTTTTGGGGTTTGGAAAGTTTGTGCTCTGGTTTATCCCTGCTCCACTTGGCCTCGCTACGCACCCTACCCTACCCCCAATTCCCACCCACCCCAGTACTACCAAATTTATTCTCCTAAAAGCCACACCTCCATATCTATCCAGCCAACCATTAACTTACACATCACAAAAGGATTCCCTCCAATTTTCCATCTAACCCAACCTCTCTCCAGCTATTCATCACAAAAATGTACCCCCTAAAATGTATTGTCTACTACTATCAATACTGCAAAACAAAATAGCCATAATTTTCTATTATCCCTATTATTTGTTTTCTACCTCCTCACCATCTATGAAAACCAAGAATACCTAGGTTTCCACTATCCAAAATGTAAAACCTCCTCCATAGTAAATGCTAGTACAAATGACCAATTAATGCACCCCCCACGTACACTACCTCACCCCCAGTTATCAAACAACCCATTCGGTATAAAAATACTAGAACCGACAATTCCAAAAATTAATATATAAATTTCTAAAGCTGATAGTAAGTCTGCACCTCAATCTAATAAGAGATTGTGATATCTAACCTTGTCCATCATCACCTAGCAACAACAGTTCCCACTCTAACAATCACACTACCTGCCAACCACTTAATAAACATCCTAAATCACTTCTGGCCCTCCATTTAAATATCAGAAGCATAGCTAATAAAGTCCATAACCTACATGCCTTTTCAGCCACCTATTCTCGTGACATATTATCTGTCACAGAAACCTGGCTAAAACCAACTACCAAAGATAATGAGGTTCTCCCTCCTGGGTACAACATAATCATACTAGACTGCACCACTAGGAAGAGAGGAGGGGTAGCAATACTCTATAAAAAATACTCTTAATGTCATCAGAGACTCTCAACAGCCACCCCATTCAGTAATGCTGAAATTCTGACCACCAAGCTACAAATTAATGAAACCAAAACAATTAACATAGTATGTGTCTATATTCCCCCAGGTAACAACACAAGCACCTTAGAAGATTTTCTTTAGTGGCTATCTAACACAAACCCTCAAGAAACTATTGTCCTCGGTGATTTCAATATAGACTGGTGCACCTGCTCCTCTACTTCTTCTACCTCCCATATTAACCTATATGGCTTTACACAAACCATATCCTGTCCCCACAGGATCAGTAAATCCTCCAATAAAGAAAGCATACTAGACTGGATTCTTATCAACCGTCATCCTAATACATATAAAACAGGGACTCTCCCCGAAGACCTAAGCAACCACCTACTAACCTATATTATTAAAAACAATACATGTAACTCCTGCCAGTCCACTCTTAGGACAATTAGAAAAAAACAAAAACTTCAACCCTATCAGCTTCCAAAATGAACTCAAAATATGTAACTGGTCAAACTTAAAACACCTGCCACTAGAGGAAGCTGTCAAATGCTTTAATACTGAATTCCTTAGCATCTTCGAAACCCGTGCCTCTACTCGCACTATTCGAACTAAAAGAATAATTGCCCCATGGCTCACTAAAGATACCAAATTAAAAATTAAAACCAGAAATAAAGCCTGGACCACCTGGAGAACAACAAAAGCCCCTTCAGACCAGATCAGATATCGTCATCTTAGAAATGACACAAAAAATCTATTCTGCTAGACAAAAAAACTACTACCATAATCTTCAACAAAAACATCAAAATAAACCCCAAAAAGTCTGGTCAGGTATAAATAGACTTCTCCACCCAGGGAAAATTACCACCCCAACTCCCTCCACAGCCACAGAAAAATCCCCAGATGAAATTGCTAACACCTTTAATAACTTTTTCACCGACACTATTCCGTCTATTGCTAGACAACTATCACCTATGGGCTCTAACAGCCTCATTAGTACGTCTACTACACAAGTCCCCTTTTGCTTCCAACCAGGCTCAACCTCACTTATTAGGTCCCTTATTAACAAGCTAAAGCCACCCACCCTATCTGCAGATCTCCTCCCCACAGAATACCTATAAAATTCTGCAGATGTTATACCCTACTCGGTCTCCATCTTAATTAACAGAACCATTGCTGAAAACAACTGTTTCCACCATCTGGAAAACTTCCCATGTCATTCCACTTCACAAAGGTGGTAGTTCCACAGAAATGTCAAATTATAGACCTATTGCCATCCTATCCCCCTGGCTAAAATTATGGAAAGGTGCATTCATAAACAACTGTTGCACTTCCTAATTCAGAACAATCTCTTGGCTGACACACAACATGGCTTTAGACCACATCACAGCACCACCTCTGCCCTCCTTTCCTTTGCCAATACCATCAACCTTAACAGAAATAACAACTTACTTTCCTCAGCCCTTTATCTTGACCTCTCCAAAGCCATTGATATGGTTAACCACCAGCTACTTCTCCAAACTCTGACCACTTTATCTCTGGATAGCAATGCTATTCACTGGTTCAAGTCCTATCTGAGCGGTAGACAACAAGCAGTCCTATGGCAGGATAAACTATCTACTCTACTTCCTCTCTCTCTAGGAGTCCCACAAGGCTCTATTTTTGGACCCCTTTTATTTTCTATCTGTATCAATAACCTTCCTACTGCCATCCCAGATGCAACTTGTATTCAATATGCTGATGACTCGACACGGATCTGCTCTGCCTGCTCTCCAGCAGGTCTTCTGTCCTTAACTCAACAAACGTTCAACATAACAAAACACTGGCTCTATAATAACTGTCTGATCCTGAACCCTAATAAAACCAAACTATTGCTTTTCTCCCCCACCCCTATGTCCACTGCTTACACCTTCACAATAACTTCCAACAATGGTACAACTATTTCACCAGATACCCACACAAAACTCTTAGGGGTAATTGTTGATAACCTTAAATTTGATATGCATGCCAATCATACTATCAAAATAATTAAAAAAATCAGTTCACTTTATAGAAATAAACCTTTCCATAACCCATTAGCTAGGTCAGAAATTGCCTGCATAAACCTACTCTCTACCGTCCTGTACGCCTCACCTGTCATTATTAATGTGAATAAATCAGTACTTGGTAAACTCTCAAACTGTTACAACTATATTGGCAGATTTGCCACAGGTCCGAAACATTGGACACATCATTGCCAAAACCTAAAACTTCTAGGGTGGCTAGAACTTCCCAATTTATTTCATTATAATCAACTTATAGTTATGCATAACGTTCTCAACCACCAGGAAAACAGTCGTGGTCTAAAAAATCTCATCCACACCTATTGTACTCCCAGGCCACTTCGTTCCTCAAACAAACTGCTTGTACAAACAAACAAACCTAATAACTCAGCCGGTGACTCCCTATTTTCTAATTTTGTAGGTAAAGTCTGGATCTCACTTCCAGCTGACCTCACACAAATAACCTTGCACTCTATATTCAAGAAAAGCTTCAAACAGTATCTTATGGCACACTGGCTATGTCCATGTACCAATTCAGACTAACTCTGTTAAGTCAAGAACCCATCTCTCCTCTCTCTGACAGAAACATATGTAACTCATGACTTTTCACCTCGTCATACTTTATATCTTCCCCTCTCACTCAACCTCCTTGATCATATATTTCTTATTCCTTTTCTTTATTTTGGCACTGCCATACAACTATTTCTAATTCATATTTAATCAGGGGATATACTGCACTAATTCTTGCTTTTCCATACATTTCCCTCTCTACTGGACTAACTAGAACTTTTCCTAATGCCCTATAACCTCAGAGTCTATTAATGCCTAATTGAATTGTTATTAACAGTTGACTATTTGTTAATATATGAAGTTATGTTTACTCTGTTTATTATCTGTATGATTGGAGCTTTTATTACAATATTCTGTATGTATCAATGAAGCATATTATACTAAGATATACCATACAATATTATTAATATGTGAGATGGAGCTTTTCTCCCTGGGTCTCCACTGAAAATGGACATGTATCTAGTTGGAATGTCCTGGTCAACAAATGTAAAATAAATAACTAAATAAATAAATTATTAACAGCAAAGGCCCTTTCTTTGTGGAATGGCATGAACTTTTTAAGATTCTAAATGATGAATATTGTTCATAATGAGGTGTAGCTGGGATGGTGTATTCTGTGATGGCTTGGCATCCTCTCCATCGGTTGTCTGTTTTATTATTGCTGGTTAATGTTTACCACACAGCACATGTGAATGTTAGGATAGTTTCCAGATTTTCCATACCCTAGACTGACTAGATTAAGGGGTATTAAGAAAAATAAATAAGTGAAAATACTGAGCCAGCTTCACATTTAGTCATAGGCCTAAACTTACAGCAGTATGTTCAGTTTTTGTTTTTAAAATTATAGTTTCCAAGAAACTTTATATTTACATGAATGAGTTCAATATTACAGTTCCATTGAGGTTCATAGCACTATAATCCACAGAGACACCATCAATTTCTGTACTACAGTGTGGAACACAGCAGAAGTTCTTGGTTATCCATACATGAACAGATATACGCCAGAGCTCTGGCCACTGGGTCTGTACCTCCCCAGGCAAAAAAAACTGCAGGTGCCCATGACTGTAAGTTATAAAGCTTGAGAAATATCCAGTATTATTTCTTTTACTAATTATACAATTAAGCATATATTTTATATTTCTGTAAATATCTGAATAAACATGTACTTATAGAATCATTTCTTGTTTTAATGTGAAGGCTTATGTCTGGTAAACAGCGTTAAACTGGGTAGCCTTTGCCACCTACAAAAGTAAAAAAGAGTGGCAGACAAAGAAATGGGGTTTACTACTAAGCAAAACATTTACCAAGTTATACCTACAGAAATTGATATGACTATAAAAGCTTGCAGTTAAGACAAGGCAGTTATAGAGTGAGCATAACAAAGCAATTATGCATTGTAAACAAGCAGGAAAGGACTTCGTTACACAAGTTTGTCAAACAATTTTTCAGGCATTGCTCCTTTTAATCTCATTATAGTCTCATTTGTATAAGCTTTACTTAACCTGTCTACAGAGACTTCGTCTAAGATCAGACAACGTCTTTGAACTACACCAGAGCAGAGCTTAGCTGCAACTATCGCAAATTCCCGCTACACATAGTGATTATGAACACTACCATTCATGTAGTTCCAAATATGCAAACCACTCGGGTGAATGCATCAGCTCAACAGCAGGAACATTATATTAATTTATTTTTGTATATTTGTGTGTGTATGTATGTATTTTTGGTACAACCTTTTTGAATTTTCCTTAACTTGTGAATGCCGCTTTGATTATAAATTAAAAATGCAGCACCATCTTCAATTTGTTGTCTTATCAATCTTTTTAAACAAAAATAAAATGACCTCATGATATCTTAATGTCACCAAACACAATGTGGTTTTAATGATACAATAGCATTTCCTAGCTATTGGTTAAATATTAGCACTGAAGCTTAACTTTTTAACTACTGCAACACCCATCTCCTAGAAGTTATCTACTGCATTTAGCAGCACATTGTTTGTTTATGCATTCCTTTTTACTGTTTCCTTATATATTTTTGAGTACCTAAAGAATAAAATATTCTTGACCATGTCCTTAGAAACATAGCATTGGTCAGTCAGTATGACCACAAATTTATACACTTGTCCATTAAAATCCCCAAACAGACAAATGGAATTATCACAGTATTTAAAGACTTCAAACATACAAACCTCTTACACTTCAGTGATGAAATCTCAAAATTCCATTGTAAGTGTAACCCCCCCCCCCCAAAAAAAATGCTGATATGCAAATCAATTCTTTGTTCAGCTAGAAAATTTTATTACACTGACTGATCCTACCAGAAAAAAAAAGCAAAAGTTATCCAAGGTGCTACCATCAGGAAATTAAAAGCATCCCATAAATTTTAGGCTGTCATCCAAAAATAATGAAAATTACAAATCCTTCTTTGCTTAAGTAAGGAAGTTAAAAATAACACCCAGCATTGCTCTGAACTTATTTATAATGGCACAACTTACTCAAATCCAGTGGATATTGCAAATGTATTAGTACCAAATTCTGTGAAAATTTCACCCTAGAGACTTTTACACAAAAAACACATATCTAGAAAGTTCTCAACCTAAACCCCCCACCCCATTATCATTAATGAACACCCGGTAAGAATACTCTACTAAGGAAAAAATAAATCCACTTTGGGATATGCTAACATACCAGGCTGTCTGCCACTTCTATTCAACCTGAGGTTAACCACAAGCCTTGCCCCAAGATGTGGCACACAGCGGTTGTGATGCCACATAATGGTGGCCCCAGCATGGGCCATGGAAATTATAGACCTATCAGCCTGGTGGACATACCTCTCAATAGTCCAGATTTTGAAAGAACATCCAGATTTTTGTCTCATATGTTTGGGCTGTTCCTCATAGAATTTGTGGCTTTCTGGCAAACCACTGAAGAGTGAAGTCATGAAATAATGACAGACATTTGAGTTTCAGACTTTATATTCTTCAGAAAAGTATGTCCTCACAAACCTGTTATTCTATCAAGTTTCTGAGTTTATAAGAGTGATATATAATATTTTTCTCATTTGGGGCCTTTCTCCCACCTTTAGTTATGGCTTTGCCCAGATTTCTTACATGAAGAAGATGAGAGGTATGCAGGCCATGGAATGGTCATTTCTGAACTGATAAAGACTTGGTTCTCACTTTGGAATCTGGTAATTTTTTTCTAAAGGAAATACAAGCTATGGGTTGTGATCATATTGTCAGTACAGTATATTTTGACTGTGCCAAGGTGTTTGATACCTTACCACATGCTAACGTAATTAACCAGTTAGCTGCACTCCAAATAGATCCTTCTGCAGTTAGGAGAATAAAATGGCTGAAGGACCCACACAACAAGAGTGGCAGGTGTATCCTCAGAGAGACCATGTATGTAACCAGAGGACACCCTCAGGGATCTGCTATTTGATATATACTTATCTGATCTTCAAATCAGAAATAGGAGTTTCTGATTCATCAGGGCTGCAGATAATTGCAAACTGGGTGTCATACTCAACTTCCATTCTAATAAGCAAACCCTACAGTGTTAACTTACACATCGACAGTGGACTAAAACTAAATTTTCAAAAACTACAGTATTATTGTATTTGGTAAACAAGTCCCCCACCTAGCTTATATTATAAACAATGACCCCACTACAAAATGAAGATGATGTGAGTGACCTTGGAACTTGGGTAGATAACTCCTTCTTCTTTGACCATCTTATTAAAACAATAATAAATAAAGCTTGTCTGGCATACCTGATCACAAAGTGTAGCTTTTCTAGATCCAAAGAAGTCATTATCCCTCTGTATTCTACACTAATCAAGTCTAGCGTCAAACGCAATGCCCCATTTGGCATGTATCTTACTAGACACTCCAATCAGATGAAAAGAATCAGAGAATCAGGAAGGTTCCTGACAAAAAAAATCTCACAGATCTCAAAGACTTGCATTACCTAGAGAGACTGTTGGCTTTGCCTCCTTAGTTATTCTCCTAAAGATAACATAGGAATGATCTCGGCCTTGCTTTCCATGCCATTAAGGATCCATTTGTCCAATACCTCTTAAATCTCCACAGTGAAAAAGTCCAGTTAAAACTAGGATGAGAGATTTGAATAGTCTTCTTTTAAAAACAAATCATGGTGGAGAGAGAGGCATTTGTCATTGATGACTGCCTCTTCTGTAGCACAAACTTTCACTTTAGATCAAATAATGTGACACATTATCTTCCTTAGAAAGGAATTAGACAATTGGATGAGGATTCATAACTTCACCCCCAGTATGACTGGATTATCAATCCTTGAAAAACAGGTATGGCCTGACATTGGGTACTGGCAAGGAGCAAATGGCTATCCAGTTGCCTTGTATTTTTTGTAACTCTTGTCATTCCATGATGAATGGCTTATCTTTATGGGGTAGATTTCCATCCTCATCAATTCCTCTTATTACCAGCAGAGCAACATCCTTCTGACTGAGCATGTAATTTCATCTGTTGATTTACCTGTGGTTATGTATATTTTGATTTTTTGGTACCACCACTGCTGCAATGGTCTTTACCTGGACCTACCAGTTTCAAGCTTAACTGCCACAAAGCTCCTCTGTCCTATCAACTTACAGGACTATCTAGTTATATTCATATTATGCTATCTTGCAAAGATGCACAGGTTAACTTATTATTTCTGTCATCACTTATCAAGCTCTCACCCAGGTCTACTTAGCCCTTTACAACTTGGGTCCCCTTATGGTAGGGAATTTCTAAGCTGGTATCAGCCTGCTCACACACTTTATCAAAACATGGCCTGCTTGATTTTCCTAGGATTCAGAAAAATAGTTCAGTGTGGCTCAACTTTGTATGTCAGAGCTGTGTTTTTGGACCCTCCTGTCAGAGTGGATTAGAATAATCTTAATTCTTGATGGCTTCAAGCATTGACTCAGATGTTGTCTTTTGGCCTTGTCCATGTGTTGTAGCCATATTTTATGTTTTTACATGTATTTCAAATTGAAATTAGATTATTTGTGTTAAATGTTTCAGTTTAGGTACAGGGACCTAAATATGTTTAAATTTGCATTTGAAAAATGAAGTAAGAATTTCTTCCAAGTTGTAGCTTCTCTTTAAAGAAAGAATAATTCCTCTCTCTGTTAGTAAGAGCAGGATTGATTAATGAGCTACTGAATTTAATATAAAAATCTAAGTTAGAGTATTTGGCCTTTATGAAAGGGGGACATCTCATCCAAAGTAGCAACTTTCTGAGAAATAATCATCCACAGTGAATGAAGAAGGAAAAAAAGATGGCTACAAACACTTTCCAAATATACAGTAAGAGTGTGTGTGTGTTTATATATATATGTATATATATATATATATATATATATATATATATATATATATATATATATATATATATGTTTTTATATATTAACATTCATTTAGTCATAGCATATGGGTCTATATCAGTCCATCAAAATGGCTGACAATCGAACACCAGATGTTCGAACTGTGAAGTTCAAACACTGATTATTGCGAAGCCACGGAACACCAAATTCTTTCCCAGGGAAAGAATTCGGTTGGCAGTTTCTGTGGCTTTGTGATTATCAGGACTGTGGTGGGAAGTTACGGGTTGGGTTCAGGTAAGTGTGCGATTGTGTGGAAGTTAGGGTTAGGGCATGGATTAGGTGAGTTAGAGTTAGGGCGTGGGTGAGGTGGGTGTGCGATAGTGTCAGACTTTAGGGTCAGGGCGGGATAGGTGAGTTAGGGTTAGGGCGCAGGTCAGATGAGTGTGTGATAGTGACAGACCTTAGGGTTAGGGTTTGGGTTAAGGTAAGTGGATATATAGTAGTGTATGTACAGTTTAGTGTAGGGTTAGATGTAGGATTTTAAGTGTTTGTGTGTGGCTTGCTGTTTTTTTGGTGTGCTTGTGTTGTGTGTGTGTTGCTTGGAACAGCATTTTTTTTTCCCTGGGAAAAAATCGCTGTTCTAAGACTTCGATGTTTTTGTACTTCGTGGTTAGAAGTTCGAACATATGGTGTTTGAACATCAGCCGTTTCGTTGAACTGATATATACCCGTAGCATACCTTACATCTTTAGTCGAAAATCAAAGGTTTGGCAAGGTGTACCTTCTGTTGCCATCCTTGTAACAATTGATAGCCTTCAGTAATGTAAGAATTATCTGATGTTAACAGATAATGATCATTTACTTAACTCATTGCTGTCTGCTTGTGAGAAATACAAGTACCTGGTCAACTTCATTGCCACACTCTCACAAACAAACAAATATATCCTGCAAACATCACTCACCTACATCACACCCCATTTACCTGCACTAAATTTGTATACGCTGAGGCACATTAAGATCATTGCCCAAATCGCAGTGGACTAGAAAATGGAAGATCCAGTGTAAACCAATCACTGCAACATTGATTAGTGATAATCCAGCTTAGAGTCACCAGGAAACAACAAATCTTACATCCATAACACCAAATAGAAATATGTTAGTTGTTGGTCACTCCATAGTCAAGCACACAGATTCTACACTAATGAAGCCGGACAAAAGCAGGGTGACCATGAGCTGTCATGCAAGGGCCAAGATTGCCAGTATTGAAACGGTCCTGCGGTCACTTAAACCAGACAAATGACAATATGCTGTTGGTGCCCATTTATGGAGTAAATTAATTGGTGTGCAAAATCCTGAAGATATGGAGAAAGAAATAACAGAGGTTGTCATGCACATCACAGATGCAGTAAAGACCCAAATATTGAGTGAAATGTTTCCATCGCAAGAAATGATATCAAGGCATAAAGAAAAGATGACTGTTTATTAAATACCGTGGATCATTCTACGGGGCTCCAATATGTGTAAGCATGCAATGAGAAGCTTAACAACCACTCAAGGACAGTTTGAATCTCTCACTCCAAGGCTCCCACATAGTAGTGAAAGCTGTTTCCTGCTCCAATTGTGCCTTTTTTTAAGCAGAGTCTAGCTGATGGACCTCCCAACATAACTTCTAAAACGTACCAGTCACTGGACCTTATCAAAGTGGCACTACTTAATGTTAGAAATCTAAACAATAAACTGCTGTACCTTGAGGCCTTCCTGCATTTGGAACACATGCATGTATGTGTTCTTAAAGAAACCTGCTTTAAGTGCCCAGAAAGCAGTACCTCAATACCTGGGCTTTATCCCTACCACTCAGATCTGATGGATACTGTAGATGTGTATTCATATTTGTTAGATACAACAGTACTTTGAGACAGATACCTAGAGGCACATAAGCAGAGCTTATAGAGATTAATTCCATGTTAAAAAGAATCAGCTGTCAGATAATGGCATGCTATAACCCCCGCCCTCCATGTCTCCAAACAACATGCAGCATTCCTAAATATTTTTGATGAATTTTCCGTAAGTAGGAACACTTTTATCCTATATGATTTCAATTACCCAATGATAAACTGGGGGACATAATACCACAAAAATAGAATATGCACAAAAAGTCATAGATTTTGCAAACAAGAACTCCCTGGACCAGATTACCCTTGACCTGGTCCTAACAAACTTGACATTTAAATATTCTCTTGGACACATTTTATTATTTCCATTAACTTAATGTACTGAATTCAGTTGAACAGTGAATGAAGGATTTCAGCTTTAGACAAATCTGAGTTAAAAAACGTGGCTACAAAGATTTCCAATCACAATTAATATGGAGACAGGAATGTTTATATCAAGAACTAAAAAACAAAATGAAGAAAGTAAGATATTACATACCTTCTGAGACTAAAACTTAAACATTAATTAAATCTGCCCCTAATCTCAGAAATTTAACAGGAGTGTAAGCATGTCTTTCTAGAAAGAATTCCCAGCAACAAGAAGTTATCCTGATGTGGCCTTTGCAGGGCTGTGGAGATTTCTAGAAAGAATTTTCATTTACACTGAGCTATCCTGATTTGGCCTGTGTGGGGCTGTGGAAATTTCTACAAAGCATTTCCATCTGCAATGAGTTATCCTGATGTGGACTGTGTAGGGCTGCAGAGATTTCTAGAAAGAATGTCCAGCTAGACTGAGCTATCCTGATGTGACCCGTGCAGAGCTGTGGAGATTTCTAGAAAGAATTTCCAACTCCACTGAGCTATTTTGGTGTGGTTTGTGCAACACTGAGCAGATTTCTAGAAAGAATTTCCAGCTATACTGAACTAACTTGATATGGCCTACTGACAGGGCTATCTTTCTTCCATGTACTGCTATCGGCTTGGGAAAAACACATGTATCATGGTGGTATAAAGGTAAATACTCCGCCCACCTATATGAAGGAAGAGTGAAGGTTCCTACCCCAATGGCTAAAGATGTATGGTCAGTCTATTACTTTCTGTCAAACCCTTAAGTCAGACATCTACTCTTCACTCTAACTGCGTAGTACAAGTTGTGACAATCAAGATTCTCCCTTTAGAAATCTGTAGTACCTTACTTATTTTATTGCATGCAAATCGTAGTCTGTAAATACACTGCATAAATACTCCAGGGTTCAGAGTCTGTTGTCTGTTAGCAAAGCACAAAGTTACTTCATTGAATACATTTGTAGTTACTTTTAAGCTTTAAGCCCTTAACTAATGAAAAGAAACAAGACCTGAATGTTAATAAGTACTAACATATACTATTATAAAATGTCCTTATAAAAATAGATTTTCCATTTCTTCTTTTTTTTCTAAAATTTCACAGAATCCTACAAGTAAATGTAGCTCACATCATAAACATGTCCATAACTCTGTCAGGAGAACAGAAACCCTTCTTTTAAGACACAAAATATAAAGGGTAAAATTTTAGTTAAAGACCATTTCTTTGCCTCTGTAAAAAATAAGTAATTTTGTACAGTTATCACAGAAAAAAATCCATTAACCTTTCAGCAGCATGTTTTTCATGGTGCTGTTTTCGGAGAGATAAAAGGAGTGGGTCACTAGACCTTATGCATATTTTCTTTCATCTCTAAAATGTACAGAACATTGAAAACATCTGTGGAGAGACTAGATATGCAACATTCAAAAATTGATATATTCTGTGTAATCAAATGTCCCACAGCATTGGCACACAAACAGCTAAGAAGAGTACTGATATACCAGAAGCTTCTACAGAGAGTAAGCAGATGCATCCGTTGAAAGCAACACAAAAGAAAATAATAAAACAGAAGCGTATTAGGCCTGTGTTTCTCATATGGTGAAGCCAACCTCCAACAGGAATCAAACATGTATTCCAGTTGAGTATGAAGCAACTATAAAAAAGAACTATTTATGTTAACATGCATATCTTGCAGTGAGGATATACATATAAGTAAACTGTGCACTCATAAACCAGAAACAGGGTGAAGTGTTTTGAATCTACACTGAAGCAGTTGTCAGTTATTGAAAGCAGCCGATTGAGTTTTACACTAAAAAGGTAGAAGAGTGGCAGGCAAGCATAGAATTTTACTTCATGCATATTTTTATAATAAATTATATTTTCATAAGGGGAGGTATATTTTCATGGAAACTCTGAGGTGCAGTGCAACTGGAATACGTTTCCCCATAACAGCATATAATAATGCACGGATTAGTAAGCATCCATGATAATTGCTATAAAAGTAATTGAGGTTGTGGATGTAGGAATTCGGAGGACACTTGGTTATTGGTTAAAGTCACTTAAGTTGCTCTGAAGAAATCCTGTTTTCTTTTTCTGTTAAATAAAGGCCGCACTTTTGCTAGCTTCAAACAGAAGCACTTTATTCATTATGGTAAAATGCATAGCCTGGTAGTGCTATATATATATTTCTGTTTTTTCAAAGGTTTGGCTAACACTTCCCTGTCTCACTTCTCCCCACTTCAGTGCAATCTCGAAGATGATGTATATAGTTAGGGGAGGTAAAATGCTGCCATTTGTGAGATGGAGAAATGTTGGCCAACTAGTTACTTTTCCCTTCTCACAGGTCCAATGAAGTGCACATTCGATGGATGGAGTTTCAATGCTTTGCATTCATTGATGTGCCAATCGATGGTTATTCCTGTTGACAATTATGCGTAGACCCATATGTTCCAATATGTTTCTACTTGCCTTCAAATTGCTATGTCAATGCCAAACTTAAGTCTTCGTGGCATATGCTACATTGAAGTATTACATACAATTCTCCCATAACTAATTACACCGTCAACTAACTACATAACAATCCAACTTTCTTCAAAAACCTTCATCCTAGTAATGCTGCTTGTGGAATAATACAGAATGGTAACCCCTCAGCTAAACTAAAGCCTTCCTAACCATTACACACTATGTGCTTCTATTTTTCTTCCCCCTAACTTATCTCTGTGATGTCTCCAAAAGCTACAGTCTTCATCTACTTCCTTTTCTGTCCCATCAGCTATCTTGTTGTAGCACTGCTATTATGTACAGGTATCCATCAAGTAAAGATGACAACTCAGTGTAATGCATATATGTCAGCTACTATGACAGATATGTGCTTGTAAAAGCATTGCTTTAAAATATCAAATTTTACTAATACACAGATAGCTGTACAAGCCTTTATTATATTTCATCAGATTTATGTATACAATAGGAACAAACTCCACGCACTTCATTTTTAACTCCTGTCTTTTTGTACTTTTGGTGCCTATCATCTTCCTTTTAGCGACGTTCTGAAAGGGGATCTTGTGTAGTGGGATTAATCCATTTGTGAAAATATAAATAAATAATGACATGCAAAAATGGGAAAAGGGTAGAGGATGGATGAATGGATGCAATAAATTATTAGTGTCACTATAATATTTCAGATATTTTGTTGACCCCCCCCCCCCCCCCCACACACACACACAGGGCTGTAATAATATTTAACATACACCATAAATTAACAAGAGTTCAGTAGGAACATTTTTAAGTTCTTATTTATGTAAGTAATAAATTTATTAACAAGAGAAACTTATGTTTTAGATTTGATGCTTTTAGGTGGTACAGTGTAAAGATTTCAGAGTCCCAAATCATTACCATGTTGATATTCCACCTTCAATAATAATAAAATTTACCACATAGAAGTCAGTTGTATATAAAATACATTTTATTTATAATACAAATTGCTGGTGAGTTTGATTAAAATAGAAAACAAGGAAAAAGGTCATCAATGAGTACCATTAATTACAAGTAAAATCAATGAAAGGTAATGACAAATGTAAATCATTAGGTTAAATTTGGGATTCCAAAAAGAAACGGCAAAATAAAATATGTTAGGGGTGGGCTTTGCCTCCATACCCCCAACTCCAGGGTTGCATAAACACAAAGAAAAGGGAGAAGCCCAGAAATTAGGCAGAGTTCCTTATAGTGATCTTCAACCATTACATAATTTGATCAAATGTACCATAAACAAAAAGCACCAGAACTGCAGCGCAAGATGAAATATGTGCAGCAGTAATTCAAATAGCAGTTATACCTGTGTGTGTGTGTGTGTGTGTAATATGCATACATACACACAAATATATATATATTCACTTCATAACACTGAAAGCTCAAAACTCTGAAACCAAAACACTGAAACTTCAAAATCGTGAAAACTGAAAACACTGAAAACACATATCATACATATACTGAATTTCAACAAAATAAATCATAGCACTTTCCACAAAGTGTAAGCAGGGGGCAAGCCCCCCACATCCCCTACTACTTATATATATCAACACCAAGATTGCACTTCACTACACTAAGTACAATCTTGGAGTTGATATATTTAAGTAGCAGGGGTGAAGTGCAACCCCACATGGGAGGTGCAGGAGGGTTTGCCCCCTAACTTACACTTGGTGGAAAGTGTTAACATTTATGTTGTTTAAACTCAGTATATGTATGATATGTGTTTTCAGTGTTTTGAGTTTTCAGTGTTTTGAAGATTCATTGTTTTCGTCTTCTATATTATGAAGTTTTCTCATTGTCAGTGTTTTGAGCTTTGTGTTATGAAGTGAATCCATATTTATATATATATATATATATATATATATATATATATATATATATTTATTTATTTAGAAACAAACAATTAGATGTGTGAGGGGGTGTATAGAGAGAAACATTATAGCTACACAATTTCTCAAACTCAAAAGTTGTGTAAAACAAAAGACAGCAAGGAAAGTATTACTGTATTGTTGAGTAGAACACTAAATGAAACAGTTATGAATACAACTAAGCAAAGATGCCGTCTGCTCTTGATGCCATACAAGGGGAAGTTCTCAGACAGCTCCTATTAAACCCTATTCATGAAATGCTTATCTTTAAGAATGATTTTCTCAGACAACAAGAGAAAAATAATTCTGAAACGAGAGTGCATGGCCATTTGAGAACAAGTGATCACCACTGAGTATGATTTATGATCAGTAGAGGATGCATTCAATTTCAGGAAGGGCAAAATGAGCAGTTGCTATGAAATCCTCTATTGAAAATGTATAAAAGAAATTTAGAAGAATAATGCTCCAAATCCAAGCTTCCATCAAAAAGCAGCAAGACTTTTACATGATGCAAATACAAATTAAAAATAATGAGGGCAAATCTTAACTTTCAAATAAGGGTACATTAAACTTTTGTGCTTACAATATGAGAGATTTTAGAGAGATCACTCAGAAATTACTTCTGTTGTCTTAACAGATTAAAACACTGTAGTGACATACATTTAAGTGGCACGGATTAAAAACTGCTTTTGCACCCTAATGAACCCCAGACTTATTTATACAAACTCCACAGTTGTGCAACTTTTAGAGAAGAAACAGTCTCTGAAAAACAGCATGCTGAGACCATTTGAAAACACACTTTTTTTCTCAGACACGCATGAGCAAGTGATTTCTGGGCAGTTGTGAATTGAGTAAACATAGGACAGATAACTTTAGTACAACATAAATACCATTTTGAAAATGAAGAGGCATAGAAGCAAAAAAGGCAGATGTTTATAGAAATTGAACAAAAATAAAGTAAGAAGTGTATGACCAGCTTAGTATAACATGGGGAAAACAGTAAACGTAAAGAAAGACAAATAAGGCTTATTAAGAACATTCTGTAGATGTTCTCAGGATAAGATGACAATTCTCTGTTCTTTTGGAAAAGGAAGAGTCCTGAAAGGTCCTCAGCAACTTAAAGTGCACAAGGCAATGGGCCCTGATGGCATTCAGTACAGAGTTCTTTAAAAAATAAATGCTGAATTATTAGTGTAACTAATTTGCTGTCTCACAAATTATAAAATGAAGATGCAATTCTGTAACAAAGGAAAATGCAGATGTGTTCTTATTCACAGGTCTCAAAGTTATGGAAGAAAAACAGAAGTTAGAAAGACACATTACCTAAGCTGAACTTAACTGTATTGAAAACCATGGACTTACTGCTATGTTTAATAATCGTGGAACATTTGTGAGCCAGAGGAATATAGGACCCCATGGCAACATGAATTTTTGCTGGAATGTCATGCCACACACATCTGAAAGAGCTTGAGAAGGGTGATTTGTTTCACAAGTAAGATGTTTGAAACCGCATCATACAATTAGTTCATTGATCAAAACTGAAAGGATTAAAACAACCCTTACTGTGATTTATAGCAGATAGCATATGTATATTACCTTTGTCAGTAGCTGGGCTATTCCTTTACAAGGTCTAGGTGAGCAACCTTGCCAAAGGTTTATGTTGAAACACAAAATGTTCATAATGGATGAAAAGAGCCTTCATAAAACTGAAGGGATACTGCAAAACACGGTTGCTTAAATGGAATGTAAAAATGTAAAGCGAATGTAAAATTGTTAATTTACAAAGCAAGAATCAATGGCATATGGTCACAACTGTAGCTATAGTAGTACTGTCAGAAAATGAATGGCATATGGGTGTGATCATATAAGAAGGGATAAAGATACGTTGTGACCGGATAAGGCAAAGCAACTGGATTTACATATCCCTGGTCACAAATTCTGCAATCCACTCTCTGTAGTTAAGATTGGGGTCATATCTTCATTGAGCTGTATGTATTTGGAACTGACTTTTGTTTGGGCGTATATTTATGATGAGTACTGTGTAGATTCCTCTGTTCTGACTGAAGGCATAATGTCCAGTGGTACACAAGACTATCACTGTAACATTGTATTAGGTGATGGCCTTGGTGTGCCACAAAAATGTCATTGACTTTCATTCTCTGTGATAGTCATATGCCACTGCGCACCTGCACAGATTTCATACACTGTGTATAATACCTGCATACACTCAGATCTGCTCTGAGTTACAGCACAATGGCACTAAATATACAGAACTAACTGATATTGCCAACATCCTGGCAGATAGGTTCAGTGCTAACTTTACCCCTCTCTCATCCCCTAAAGGGCCCATCTCTATACCAGAAGAATGCAAAGTACCTGTAATCACGGCTGCACAAGTAAAAAACACACTCTCCAAAGCCAAGAACACAGCATCCATGGGTCCTGATAACATCCCAGGCTGCGTTCTACATGAACTACAGAATGAACTGGCACCCCACCTAAGTACCATGTTCAGTCATAGCCTCACCTCAGGCTTTGTGCCCACTGAATGGTGCACAGCAACAGTTATCCCACTCCACAAAGGAGGAGCCACCACGGATCCCGGGAACTATCTCCCCATTAGCCTGACAAACCTGATCTGCAAGGCTATGGAGCATATCACCATGGAACTTATAAACAATGACATTGGTAATCTCCAAACTCTGGACCCTACACAGTTCCGGTTTGTAAAAAGCAGATCATGTCTCCTAAACCTGATATACTTCTTTGAAGCGGTCACCAAAGCTCTAGATGAGTGTAAGGTGGTACACACAGCCTATCTAGATCTTGCCAAGGCTTTCAACACCATCCCCCATTCTGGAGTTTATAGACAAACTCACTAAACTTGGTATAAATCCCTATGTCACAAGATGGGTTGCCAACTGGCTCACTGACCAAATCCACACTGTGAAAGTAGCAGACTCTAAATCCAACTTCAGACCAGTGACAAGTGGAGTACCACAGGGTTCAGTCCTAGGTCCTCTCCTGTTTGATATCTACTTCTCTGAAGTACAGGCTAACACAGAAGGTCTTTGGCTAACAAAGTTCACAGATGACTGCAAACTAGGAGCCATAATCAAATCTCCTAACGATGTGGACATCCTACAAAAGGGCCTCACTGAGACAGATGCCTGGTGTCAAAGCCATGGCCTCAAGCTCAGTGCCAAAAAGTGCATTGTCATCCCTTTTGGTAAAAACTCTGTACCCATGAACTACCACATAGGCAGTAGTCTACTTAACACTGAAAGTGTGATAACAGACCTTGGGACACAGATGAACAGTAGTCTCTCCTTTGATAATCACATCGCCACAGTAGTCAGGAAATCCTTCTATGTGGCACACCTCATCACAAAAGGTTTTTCATCCAGGAAAAAAGAGGTCATTGTTCCCCCTCTACTCATCACTCAATAGACCCATTATAGAGTACAACGCCCCTTTTGGTATGTACCTCACAAGACATCTACAACAACTGGAAAGACCACAGAAATACCTCACAAAGAGGATAACTGGCCTCAAACAGATGCCGTATGCAGACCATCTAAAAAAACTCCAGCTTTACTCTGTCGCATATCGCCTACTCGGAGGCGATTTCTGCTTAACATACAAAGCTATGTCAAACCCAGAGCTGTTGGACATGCTCCACGTAAAGAAATTCCAATCCCTCCGAGCTACACGCTCTAGGGACCTAAACCTTGTCACCACAATAAACAGAACATGCTGGAGGGATAGATTCCTATATCAGAGACTTCCCATAATCTGGAACAAACTACCTATCTATATCAAACAAAGCTCCTCATTAGCACTCTTCAAGAAAAATCTTGATGATTGGATGGGAGATAGGAAACGCACCCCAGGGATCACTTCTGTGGCTCTGCTTGACAGGGGCACAGGAAAATAATGTTCTTGGGTGGCAAAAGCCAGGGTACCATTTGGCTAGGGTTATATAGGCCCTAGGGCCAATAGCCTAGTACCTACCTATGAACCTATACTCTTAACACTGGTTTCATCTAGTCCTGCAGTGATGTTCTTCATCTCACATTGCTGCAGTCCTTACACTTGGGTAGTCCGCTGTCCTCGGTCGGCCCGAATATCAAAGTATAAGGCTGACGTCGGTCAAGGCGCATTAGACTGACATCAGGACGTCAGGGTACAAATGCGCATGACCGACGTCATATCCTCAGTCTTTTTTGCCGCATGGTGCGATGCAGAAGCAGCGTTGCAAGTGCCGTTCGGCGTTCTGAAATTTTTCGAATTCGGAGTTTCAGACCGAGTCAAAGTTGGCTAAGTACCCCGTTGGGGAATATTTTAGTTTTTTCTTGCCTCAGTGGTTTACCGGATGTCAGAAAAAGTGAATAACTGTATTTCTTGTGGGAAACAGATACCGCATACAGATTATCATACTTTGTGTATTCCTTGTTTGGGGCCTGAGCACGACGTTGTTGGAGTGTCGCTTTTGTGCTAGATTAAATAAGCACACTATTAAGAGAAGGTTAGATTGTGCCAGGTTAGTCTTCGGGAGGCGGTGCAATTATAATATGCCGTCGGATGCTCCGGCGTCCGCTTCTTCGAAGCGCAAGGATAAGGCAGCTAAGCTCAGGTTAGGCGAGTCATCCGTGCGGACGCGGTTCTTTAGAGGTGTCGGTGGAGCCGGTGGTTCCACCGGAGGTTTCTCTGGAGTCCCAGGGGGAGACCTTGTTATTGCAAGATGTGGCCTCTCAGGAGGCAGGTCAGGCTGAAGGGGCTTCTCAGGTTACTGTACTCCCTCCCTTCCTAGGGTGGTTAGGCTTTCTCCTTCTGTTTCCAAGGCTTCTCCCAGAGGCAGGCCAGGTTTAGCTTCAGTTGGTGTCACTCCTAGTTCTTCAGGATCTGTGCCCAAGAAGCATATGCTTAAAATGGCAGAAGATTTGATTACCTTGATTAGGGGTTCTTTGCCCCCTCCTGATAAGAGGCCTAGGGTGGAACCTGAGTTGGGGAGTTTTGAGCAGGCTTCAGATGTTTCAGAGTCTTGGCTGAAGACTTGCAGGAGTACTCTCCTTATTCTGATTCTGATGTGGATGATTCTACTCCTTCTGCTTCTCCTCCTGAGGATTTTTCTTTTTCAGAGACTCTTCATTTCATGAGGGAGCATTTTAAGTGGGAAGGTCAGGACTTCTCTGATTCCAGGAAAAGGCTTAGGGAATTTTTGTTTTTACCCCAGCATAGGCCTTTGGCTATACCTCCTGTTCTAGATGTTGTGGAGGATGTGTTTGCAGAGGCCTCTCTTAATCCTGATTCTTTGCCTCCTGCTCCTGTTAAGCCGGATAGGTATTATAGGGTGCCTGAAGCTCATAAGTATCTTTTAAGAGTCCTAGGGCGGACCCAGAAACTGTTAGTCAGGGGCCTAAGGGTGTTAAGGCTTCTGTTGTTAAAAATCCGGTTCCTCCAGATAAAGAGGCCAGGGCTTTGGATAGATGGGGAAAGAAAGTCTATACTTCTTCCACCCTTGCTATGAGGGCTCTGAATTGCCAGTTTCACATGTTGAAATACCAAAACTATCTACTGTCTCAATTGAAGTCTAAGGTAGATGCTCTGGCGGAAGGTATTGAGTGTAAAGAGTTGCAAGATTTGGTACATGTCTCTGAACAAGTGGGTAAGCATTCTTTGCAATGTGGTTTTGATGCTGTACAGGCCTCGTCTAGGGTGGCTGCCACTGGGTCAGTTCTTCGCAGGCACGCCTGGCTACGGGATCAGAATTTATCTGACCATGTTAAGACAAGGATTTTAGATGCTCCTTTGCAATCTGATGTGTTATTTGGTTCTCCTGTTGAGGCAGTCTTAAAGAAAATGGAAGACAAGGCTAAGTCTATGCAGACTGTTAAAGATTTTTGCAGGTTCAGCCTCCAGTTTAGCAGAAATTGGCCTACCAAGGGGTGGACGTATCCTTCTTATGATTCCCAGTCTAGGGGTAGGTCTAGACGTGGTAGGGGCAGAGCTCAGGGCTCTTTCAGGCCTAGAACAGGAGTTCACCTGCACAGTCTTGGTGAGGGCAGGGGTCAGTCCTTTCGTAAACAGACCCAATGACCTACCTTTTCAGCTGCCAGAGCCTTCTCGTCTGGCAGCACCTTTGGGAGGAAGGTTGGCACTTTTCAAGGAAAATTGGAGTTTAATTACCCAAGACAGATGGGTATTGGATATCATACACCAAGGTTACAGGTTTTATTTCCATACCTTGCCTCCTTTCAAAGGCATGCCAGACGTTCCTCCTCAGCAAAGAATAGAGGCTCACAAACAGATTTCTCTGCTGCTTCAAATAGGAGCCATACAACCGGTCCCTCTGTCAGAAGTGGGCCTAGGATTTTATTCTCGCCTGTTCCTAGTACCAAAGAAGGGGAACACGTGGAGACCAATTTTGGATTTATCTATCCTCAACACTTATCTGGACATTCCCAAGTTCAAAATGTTGACGTTACAACAGCTTTTACCTCTGCTGGGCAAAGATCACTGGATGGTGACTCTGGATCTCAAGGAAGCTTACCTTCATGTTCCTATCAGACTAAGTTGCAGGAAGTATCTACGTTTTCGGGCTGGGACTTCTCATTATCAGTTCTCTGCATTGCCCTTTGGCTTATCTACTGCGCCCAGAGTGTTCACGAAGGTTCTGGCTCCAGTGATAGCTTTCTTCAGGCTAAGAGGAATTCAGATATATCCTTATTTGGACGATTGCCTGATTCTGGCTCAAGGAAAGGACGAACTTCTTCATCATCTACACTATGTGATAGCAGTGCTAAGATGCCTGGGGTATTCTGTGAACGAAATAAAGTCCAGTCTAGTACCCTCTCAGGACATGTGCTTTCTGGGTGTGAGACTGAATACAGCATCCCAGATGGCCTTTTTGACCCCGGACAAACAAAAGACTCTTTCTCTTTACTTCCATCAATTGTCTCATCAGTCCAGGCTGACTGCAAGGACAGTCCTTCAAGCCTTGGGGTTCATGGCATCTTGTATTCTGGTGCTTCCCAATGCCAAACTGCATATGAGGAAGCTACAATGGTATCTCAAAATGTATGGACACAGCACTGCCAAGATATGGACACTGTCATTCAGATAATACCTTGCATTCAAAAGGAATTTTTGTGGTGGGCTCAGGAATGTCACCTAAACAAGGGACTCTCTGTGACCCGGCCAGAGGCGAGTCAGATTCTAACGACAGATGCCTCAGACAAAGCTTGGGAGCTCATCTAAATGGAAAGTGGATACAAGACACGTGGCCTGCCAGACTTCTACATCTACATATCAACCTGAAGGAGATGTTAGCAGTCCAATTTGCATTGATAGCTTTCAAGGATTTACTTCTTCCAGGGCAGGTGTTGATTCTAACAGACAACACAACTGTCATGTGGTACATCAACAAGCAAGGGGGAACTCATTCTTATCCTCTGTGCAGACAAGCAATGATTTTGTGGGAGACTGCTCTCAGTTTAAAGCTAAATCTACAGGCAAGGTTTCTGCCGGGAGCACAGAACTCCTTAGCAGATGTGTTGAGCAGACAAATTATGGATCCCCACGAGTGGAAATTGGATCCTCATGTATTTCAGAAATTGACAGTGTCATGGGGAACTCCAGACATAGATCTGTTCGCTTCTCCACTAAACTACCAGCTGCCAAAGTTTTGCACAAAAGTTTTCATCCCACAGCTTGGAAAGTGGATGCTCTTTCCTTCAATTGGAGCAATCTTCATGTGTATGCCTTTCCACCTCTGCCTCTCCTCCCAAAGGTACTTCTGAAGGTCAGACAGGACAAGCCAAAGATGATTTTAATAGCTCCAGATTGGCCTCGACAGCATTGGTACCCACTACTGAAAAGTCTGGCAGGAGCCTCCATGGCCTTTACCTTGATTCCACACCTGCTGTCTCAGGAGAACAGTCATTTACTCAATGTCAAACTTCACTCTCTTCACCTGACAGCCTGGCATATTCTGTTTTAAACCCTGGAGGGTTTCAGCTTCCACAGCAAGTTTTGAATGTTATTTTGGAGGCCAGAAGGCCTAGTACAAGGAAAGTGTACGCAGATAAATGGAAGAGATTTTTATTTTGGAGTGCAGCAAAAGCATTTGATGTTTCTAATCCTAATTTAAGTGTGGCTCTTCAATATCTGACTGAGTTACTGGACAAAGGTTTGTCCTTCTCTTCTATTAAGATTCATGCTGCAGCAATTTCTGCTCACTATGATTGTGACCCACCATTGTTTTCTCATCCTTTGTTTAAGCAATTCCTTAGAGGGGCAAAGAATATAAGACCCCCACGGAGAGCTCCTACTCCTGCTTGGGATCTCAATTTTGTGTTGGAGAAACTCACTCTACAACCTTTTGAGCCTGCAGCTACTGCTGAGTTGAAATATTTATCATGGAAGACTGCTTTTTTGTTGGCCATTACCTCTGCGAGAAGGGTTTCTGAATTACAGGCCCTTATGGCAGTTGAGCCTTTCTTAATTTTCCATAAGGATAGGGTATCTTTGCGTACTAATCCTTCCTTTATGCCTAAAGTGGTTTCTAGTGTGGCTTTAAACCAAACTATTCATTTGCCTACCTTTTATGCAAACCCCCAAAATAAAGGGGAAAAGATTTTGCACACTTTGGATATACACAGGCAGTTGCGATATTATTTGAGCAGAACTAAAGGGTTCAGGCAGTCTCAGCAGTTATTTGTTTCTTTTGCTTTGAGTTCTCAGGGCAAGCCTGTGTCAAAACAAACTATTTCTAAGTGGATTGGGTTGTGCATTGCTTTCTGTTATTCCCATCATGGCAAGGAGGTTCCAGCTGGGATTAGGCCTCATTCCACTAGGGCTACTGCCACTTCAACAGCCTTTTTAAGGGGGGTGGCAACTAAAGATATCTTAAAGGCAGCTACTTGGAGTTCAGTGCATACTTTTTCTAAGCATTATCACCTTCCACTTTACTCTAAATCTAGGGCTGGTTTTGCCACTGCTATTTTACAGGGCATTTTGGCAGCTCCTGCTTCTTTATAGTTGTGCCATCCTCCCTTACCTCTGCTTTGGGATTCTACCCAAGTGTAAGGACTGCAGCAATGTGAGATGAAGAACATAGTACAGTTTTGTACCTACCATAAATGTAGATGTTCGAAGATCCACATTGCTGCAGTCCAATTTACCCTCCCTCCTTCCCCTCTGTAGTTAGAGGCGGTTGTGTGGGTTGGGTTGTAAATATTGTGTATATTGTATATATTGTACATATTATTAGTGCAAGGGTGGTTGGTTGGTTGTTTGCTGTTTTTTGGTTTTGACCTTTCTTTGTAGGGTCTTCTGACATCTGGGGCAAGAAAAGACTGAGGATATGACGTCGGTCATGCGCATTTGTACCCTGACGTCCTGATGTCAGTCTAATGCGCCTTGACCGACGTCAGCCTTATACTTTGATATCCGGGCCGACCGAGGACAGCGGACTACCCAAGTGTAAGGACTGCAGCAATGTGGATCTTCGAACATCTACATTTATGGTAGGTACAAAACTGTACTTTATTTGTCCTGAACTGCAATTAACCTTCTTCTGGAAAATTTTCATTGTGCTACCCTTAGACACTGGATCTCATCCTTGGATATTATGGAAAGGATATAGAAAAAAAGTAGTCACTAATTAGATCACTAGAATGGCTATAAAATACAGCATTTGTCCAAGTACTAGAAAAAAGTAAAAGGTGATAGACGCTAATGCAGTGACTACCAAAATACATTTTTGTATGTGTAGAGAATGGCTGGTAAGAAAAATCATGGAACTATCCCTATGAAAAAGCTGAATAGCAGGGCTAATCATTCTGATTCTTTTTTCCCTGCTCAGCATTGGAAGTGATCTGGTTGGGACTCTGGGGTCAATGCTACAGCAGGAAACTACTGGACAGTGCCCCTCCACTACAATTCTAGAGGATTCTTTCCTAGTCAAACTCTTGCAAATACTGTGACCTAGACATACCAATGCATTATTATTATTATTGGTATTATTATAAAGGATGCTGATGTAGCTGTGCAAGGCCCTCATATTTTTTGCATGTATTTATTATTCAAAGTTAAACTACATGTAAAGGACACTGGAAATTGTGTGACCTAAAAATAACAATGCAGTAATTCGACCAAAGTTGCTGCTTTATCTAGATAGAGAAGCCTCCTCTACATCAAACATCTTGTTACAGTAGAGAGTCAATTATCTGAACGTCACTTGTCAGAAACATCAGTTATACAAACACAATCTTCCAAACTTTTTGTGTAGGAAAAATCATAAACTCTGAATATGTAAACATTATACATATTTGCTTGTGTATCCGCGGTGGTGCAGCGGTAGTGTTGTTGCCTCACATCAAGAGGTTCTTCCATTCGATTCTCGGCTGGAGTGCGGGGAGTGCCTTCTGTGTGGAGTGTGCATGTCCTCCCCATGGCTGGGTGGGCATTCGAAAGACATGCGTAAATGGGTGTGCCTTCATTGAAGGTTGAACTTCGAGCTGGCACCTCGACGTTCGTGAAAATCTACTGCCAATCATTAGTGAACCGGAGTTCTGCTGTGGCGACCCCTAACTGGGAAAAGCCAAAAGACAAACAACAACAACAACATACATATTTGCTTGTGTGTGTTTTTTGAGCTTATGTAAAAAACATTCTTTATTGCCCACTGGAATTACTGAATGGTTGAAAAGTCTATTCCCTGCATGCAGAAAAAAACATGATTTTATTAAGTTTTTATCCGATTCAATGTATGTTTGATTATCTGTCAATTTGGTTATCCGAACTACCCTAGGTCCCAATTAGATAAGATAATCGATTCTCTACTGTAGTTAAATGTCAAGAACATCAGAAAGAGTCTGCAAATTCTGTGACTCAAAAATAACATTCCAGCATTATTATGAAATATAAATATTTTTAAACTCACCACCATATAGTGATCTGGAGTTTGATAAAATTATGCACAGGAACATATGAAGCAAAAAGTCACAGGGACCATAAGATGCCAAAACATATACACCTCTAAGCAGTCAAAGTTAACAGTTGTTGACTCCATTTGCAAGCACTTAATACTGTTATTCTCCAAAATCAAGCAGGTTCCTACATGATAACCCTGTTGTAAATTTGTGTGTACTCATCCAGTCATCAAGACTAGCCTTGAAGTTAGTTAAGTAGTACTTTGTTTGACCTGTACTGGTAACTTATTCCATAGCCTAGGAATATGTTGAGGTATAAACCTGTCTCTCCAGTGTGTCTTATTTGTTGGGGTAGATTCAAGTTCTTAGTGCAGATGTTTATAGAGCTACTGGTTTTGCAAAGAAATAGGAGGTTAAATAGGATGCAGTCTTTCATGGCTTGAAAAGCAAGACACAGGGCACTTCGCAGCAGTCGGTAGCTTACTGAGTATAAGCAGAATTGCAATAATCTATGAGGGTAGTTAAAGGATTTAATACCTTTAATATTCTGGGTGGAAATCTTTGGGGCCTTTTCAGCTGAATGATATGCTAGGACATACCAAACGGGACGTGGTATTCAGCAATGGATGGGGTAAGGGAAAACTGCAGTGGTAGGATGTCTTCTTCTGGATCTTGAAGATATTCCCTTGGAAATTAACTAGGCCATATAATGGATTTTCTGACTGTGGTGGAGACACATAATGACCACAGTCCATAGACCCTGTAACCTTTTCAAAGAAGCTTACCAGGTTCAGGAAGTAGAATTTATCCTTCTCAAAGACAGACTGATTGGGATCTATATCAGTTAAGTTGCCAACATTTGTATACATGAGTACTTCTGATACAGGCCATTTTTTGCATATAAGGCTGGTGGGTTTTTAATTACCTGGGTCTATGGAGGGGGTACCATTGTGTAGGGGAGTCACAGTGGCTGTTCTCCAGGCATCAAGAGCAAACCCTATGGGCAGGCTGAGGCTAAACAGTTTGAGTAGAGGCTCAGAAAGTGAATACTTGGTACTGATGAGAATGCAGCCTAGTATGTTGTCTGGACCAATGGAAAAAGGAATTCCAGCCATGCTCCCACCCACAGGGGATATTAATCCCTTATGCCACCACTAGACTCCTGTATTTGGTACTCTCTGTTGACCAGGTTAGTTTCACTAGACCAATGTCCTTTTTTCAAGGGAGACCCAAGGTGGTATTCATGCTGACTAGGGGGCATTTGGCAAGTGCAATGGGGAACTTCCCTTACTCTTTGAAGGGAGGAAGGGAAAGACTTTCTGGATCTGCTAGATGGTGCTTGAAAGCTGCTACTGCAGTTCCAGGAACTCCTAGATGAGAAGAGTGCTGCAGAGTCTTAGAGGGTAGTAGGAGAAAACTTACTCAATAAATAAGGTTATAAAATAATAACTATTACAGAGCTGGAGGACTGAAGACGTAAGTGCTGGTACATTTCCTTAACTAGGCAGAGTCAAAGGAAGTGGAGGAAGTGTGATGGGGAGACATGGTGGAGAGAGTTTTACAGGAGGAAGAAAGTGAGAAGCTGGACACAGAAGGAACATCTGGTAAAGGGAGGACACTGGGGGTTTATTCAGCTGGTACATTAGCCATTTTTAAGGGTTTAATTCTGCAACAGGGTTTTGTTACAAGAAAGAAGTAGTTATGCAGATGCAACAAAGCAAGGAATAATGGGAAAAGGAGATTAGTGGGCAAAAAATGTGCAGTTTCTCATCAGCAGCAGAGAAGATGACCAGTGGTAAGAATAAGAAGTATAAGTGATGGCAGAGTGAACAGGTATGACATTATGGATAATAATTTGTCACTAGGGTATGACATTAAAGATATAAGAGCATTAATTCATTTGGGAGTTGAAAAATGTTGTGAAGTGAAATTGAAAAGCTTCCACATGCTGGAAAAATGTATGGCTGAAACTGAAAAAGGAAATACAGTAGTACCATGGGACATACCTCTCAACCTCTACATGCAAGAAATCTGGAGAAAGCCTGAGAAAATGGGAGACAAAGGCCCAAAAATAGGGACAGATTTTAAATATCGCTCTTATAAACTTAGAAAATTGCTGGAGTAATAGGTTTTCTGTTACCATGCATTTTCTGAAGGATGTAAAGTCCAAAACTCAAATGTATGTCATTATTTAGTGACTTCAGTCCTCAGATCATCCCAATCATTTGCCAGAAAACCACACATTTTATGAGGAATAGACCAAAAATAAGAGGCAAATATCTGGACATTCTGTGAAAATCTGCACATTTGAGCTGTATGCATGGAAAGACTATTTATTTCAGATCTTGGGACTTTAACTGAAAAAGAAAATAAATATGTAATTTATGACTTGAGATATGGATGAGCATGAGCTAAAACAGTTTATTTTACTATGTAGTAAACTACACAAAGTTAAAAAATATGTGATGAAAGACATGTATCAGGTTGGGAAATGTGTGTAACAATAGATGTTAAGGATGGGAAATTCGAAATATTTCAAATGCAGTAATTGTAAATTGGAAGAGAGGATTTGTTATGTAATGGGGCCAACCAAGACCCTGTCACTTCTGTGTGGATGAAAACCATTTAGTACAGAAGTGTGGCAAATGTGGGGAATGGGGACATAGAGAAGAAATGTAAGTCTTTTTGTAGAAAATGTAAAGAATTTGGGCACACTTGGTTTGACTATCCCATAATAGCAAAGGAAAGAGCAGAAAAATAGGAAAGCGCAGAATAAAGACCTACAGTAGAAAATATTACCACGGAAGATGCTGAAAGTGAACATGGTATGGCAGGAGACACTGAAGGAAGGTTAAAAAATGATGAGGTAATTAGATGAGAAGTACTTCAAAGTTAGGTTATTAATATACAGAAAGAGAACAGAACAGATTTGCAGTTTTATAAAATGGAGCAGAATAAAATGATGGCCAGCAGTTATAAAAGTAAAACGTCTTTAATGGAATCCAAACATAAGCACTTTCACAGTTACAAAGACTGCTTCTTCAGACAATACTATTAGTCCAAAACCTTCATCCCTTAAATGCAGCGATTAACATTCAAATGCACTACTTTTTTTGCAGTAGCAATGATGGTGTTTCTTTAAATATATAACAAGCAATCAGGAAGGTAGTGCATTTGAATGTTAATCACTGTATTTAAGGGATGAAGGTTTTTGACTAATAGTATTGTCTGAAAAAGCAGTCTGTGTAACTGTGAAAGCGCTTATGTTTGAATTCCATTACAGATGTTTTGCTTTTATAACTGCTGGCCATTGTTTTATTCTGCTCCATTTTATGCTTTTCCTGTTGGTTGTCCCTGGAGCAGGTTATTTATCTGGTGTATCCTTGTGCTGTTGTGCTGCAGTTTTATAAAATGAAGAGAAAAAGAAAGAGGGTCTAGTTCAAGTTGTCGTAAGCCAACAATACTGAATACGATATTGTTGGCACGACAATGTCAAAAGTCCAGAACATCGCGCAGGTAAACGTAAATCTCTGTAATTGGGAGATTTCCATTTACCTCAATGTAGTGCAGTCTCAGAGTTAGTATATTTAAGTAGGGGGTGCAGGGGGTCTTGCCCCCCTGCCTATGCTAGTTAGTTTTATTTTGTAGTGATTTATTTTTTTTATATGTTATTCGAAATGTTACTATTTCGATTAATAAAGTTCGATTTTTATTGATTCAATGTAGTAAAATTGCAATAACGTGATATAGATGCGAAAAAGAAATGGAGACAGGAAAAAGAGCAAGATAGTGAATAATCAATTGGTGCGAGACCTAGGAAAAGGGAAAAAACTGGAAGTAAAACAGTTATAAAAAAGGATGATATAGGACTTTTGGCATTAAATGTGAATTGTATTATACATCATAAAAGAAGTTTGGTAGTGGTTTACTGGTGCAAAAAAAAAAAACAAAAATGGATGTTTCTGCCTACTAGATACCATATGTGACAAACAGAAATAAAGGAGAAGAATAAGGCAGTTTGGGGGTTGTGGGGGAAGGGAAGTTGCTCGGAAGAAAATAAGATGTTCTGGAATACTAATTCTTATAAACAATTAAGATACAAGGATTCTAGATTTAGCAATAGTGGTACAAGAAAGGGTAGTGATATGAGAATAAGAAATAAATGATAAGTTTAGCAGAGATTTATATGTATACTAATATGATGGATAGAAAACGATTGAAGAAGTTTAACAAAAAGTGTTATTAAATATTTAACTATAAGCTGTGGAAAGGGAAAATAGCACCAGATATTCAATTTTTAAGGAAATTAATAAAATATGGAGATTTAAACATAGGAAAGGATAGAGAATGAATGGATAAAAGCAGACTTTTTAAGATTGAAATCAATTATATAATTTACTTTAAAGGCATGAAAGAAATAACAGGGAGTACAGAGAGAAATAACAGGGAGTGCAGAGAGAAATAACAGGGAGTGCAGAGAGAAATAACAGGGAGTGCAGAGAGAAATAACAGGGAGTACAGAGTTTTCAGATCATAGAACAGTTTGGGCTAGAATAGGGGAAAACAGCAAAATAATGAAGTAGCAAGTGGATAAAGAGATTAATGCCATTTAAAACTTCTTCTTCTTTCGGCTTTTTCCCGGTTAGGGGTTGCCACAGCGGATCATTTGTCTGCTCATGATTGGCAGTAGAGTTTTACGGTGTCGAGTTGCCAGCCCGGCACCCAACCTTCCACAGAAGGCACACACACGCACTCACACCTAGGGCCAATTTACAGTGTCCAATCCACCTACAGCATGTCTTTGGAATGTGGGAGGAAACTGGAGCACCCAGAGGAAACCCACGTGACCACAGGGAGGACATGCAGACTCCACACAGAAGGCACCCCAGCCGAGGATCGAACCAGAGACCCTCTTATTGTGAGGCAGCAATGCTAACCACTATACCACCGTGGTCACCCTTTTAATGCCATTTAAAACAAAGGAAGAAAAATAATAGAGAGAAATATTATGGAACGATCACATGACCATGCGACCATTTTATTAAAAATTGACATAGTGGTCATTAGTGTACAAGTAGAAGTATAGAAATATACTTATCTGTGGAAATAACGCAAAATATAAAGAAATTTTATGGAATAATGAGAAAGAGAGAGACAAGGAAATGACTAGGGGAAGTATAACAATAAATGTTTAAAAAGAAAAGTAAAGATGAAGATTTATAGGCAACAATTGTTTTCTGAAGGTGAAGAAAGAGGAGATTTCCACTTATTTAGGACAAGAAGTAAAAATGAGAGAAGGAGGAAGGATGGAAAGATGCCATATTAGATGGTAAAGGAGACATAAAATGCAAACAAGAAGATATTAACAGATGGTTGAGAATTTTGTAGAAAAAATGTATGAAAAAGATGGAGTGGATGGACAAGAAAAAAGTGAAAAAAATCTGACTAAGCAAATAATTTTTAGAAAATGATATAACAATAGAAGGAATAGAGAATGCAATAAAAGAAGGTAAGAATGAATCGGTATCAGGATTGAAGGGTATAAGCTGTGTGTACTATAAGGGAAGGATTGGTAGTAGGAGAACAGCTTTATGATACAAAAGGAAGAGAGGTGAAAGAAATGTTAGTTATAGTAAAAAAAGTGGCAGACATGATACTGATACCAAATAAAGGAGGAAGACTTGCGGCATATGGCATATCTAAAACATTTGTTAATATGGCCCATGAAGCACCGTGGCAGACTTTGAGACATATGATATAGAAATGAACAAATAAACATTCATGTAGTAAAGAAATGTTATGAAAATTCATGGTTACATGTCATGATAAATGGATCAATAGGAAAAAATATTGAGGAGTAAAACAGGGATGCCCAATAAGTATGTTCTTACGTGTATTAGAAGTGAATGAAGTAGTACTGATATATATGTCTGAAAATGAGTCAGGCAAAATGGGAAATGGAAAGAAATGTTATATTACCAAGATGGATGACATATGTGGATGCTTTAGTTTTGATAATGAAAAAAACAAGGAATGGATAAGTGAGGTTGTAATAAGGATCAAAAAGCTGGTCTGCAGTTAATCATAATAAAGTGTAAGGGATTTGGTGAGGTAAAAACATAAATGGAATATATTTCACAGGAAATAGAGATTTTGTGACTGACATTTGATGAGTATGAAAGAGTAATACTTCAATGGAGAGAGATACTGGAGCAAATCAAGTGTTATGTTTGCAAAAGGTTTTATTTATCATTTCAGAAAAAGACAGGCATGTTAAATACTTATATAACTTAGGAGGAATATTTTGTTTCCCAATGAAGTGAAAAAAAAAGACTTGTTAAAGATTTTGTTTAGCTTTATTTGGAGCTCAAGGCTGAACCCAGTAAAAAAGGGAATAATTTATAATAAAAAAGAAGGTGGTTTGAATTTGTAAAAAAAACAGTTGTGCGTTTTGCATCTATGCATTTATTTTGGGCAATGAGAAACGTAAATGAAAGACAAAAATAAATAAGTAACATTTTATATGCCAAATATAAACATGTATGAAAAGAAAAACAGTAAAAAGAAAGGACAGGATAGAAGAAAAAAGTATATGAAAATAAACTAAGAAAGTTAAAAGTAAGTGAAGTTGGTGAGCAAAGGAAAAAAGAACGATGTAACATGATTCTGGATTTTGTGTGTGTGTGTGTGTGTACACCCAATGGAGAAATTAAAATATGAAACAAAAGGAATAACATGTAGAAGGAAAAGGTTTGAAATGCTTATGACGCAGAGGGCTTTTTATAAAGAATTGTGTTAGACAAATTATTGGTGAAAGGGAATATGAAATATCAGGTGATGGAAAGAACACATATTGAATGAAATGAAAAAGAAACATTAAAGCATCGTCTTTTGGATTGCAAAAATAATAAAGAATTTGGGAAAAGTTTAAAAATGCATATAGATGGGAAGGATTTCATTGTATAAACATGAATTTGGTACTTTATGGGAAATATGATAACATATAAAAATATATTGATACATAGGATAAAGTCTGTTTGTGACAATATGGGTGCTGTGGAAAGAAAGATGTAAGAATTTGTTATATAACCAAAAAAATGGAAGAGGATGATGTATTAGCTGAAATAAGAAAATTGTCATCGAAGAAAGGGTGAGGGATATAGGGTAAATATAAAAGAAAGAGTGAAATAAAATTGTTTATTGAAGCTCTTTTAGTTGACAACTTGTAAATAATTATAAGTGCAAATAATTGATGTAAATGTGAATGTATATTTTAATAAAGCATCCCTACTCCTTTTACCATAAGTATATTGGATCTTTTACATTCACCTATCTATCAACAACTCAAGTGGATGGAACCCCCAGTTTAATATCTTATCCAAATGATGGCATGCTCAGGAGAGCAGCTCCCCTCTTACACTGCACTGCAGTGTCAAAACAGGAAAAAAATCAAGCCAAGAATCTGGTGTGGGAATAGAACCCACAGCCTTCTCATCCTCCAGCATCAAAGGTTAGTATGTTGCCTGCTGTATATTAAATAATGGGTCCACTGTTAATATTTGCATCACATTTAATTGACTATTCTTCAACCCTGAAACATCTAAAACCTTTTGAAGTCACTAGCCAAAACAGTACTAATCCCAAGGTTATGAAATGCACATAACATGCATGTATTTATTTTTATTTATTTTATTTTACATTTGTTGAATGGGAGTTAGTTGGTTGGTTAGTTAGTTAGTTAGTTATTTTTGCATGGGGTAAGTCCCCTTCCAAACATTAATCACATAAGATGAATAATGAGCTAAACCCATATACATAACTGCTTATGCGTAGGTGGGTGGGTATTCCATCTCTAAAACTACACAAATTTGGAGCAGAAAGAAGAGTGATAAAAACACAAGAGTCATCATCTTGCATTTTTCTTAGTCTGTCCACAGCAATAGACGACTGGCAATTTTGGTAGGTTTGATGTCCTGCATGTCAGTCAGCTATGTGGCAACAAACAATAGTGCTCTCTTAAATAGGGCTTTACGTATTTTGCTTCTACTTTTCTGAAGGGGCAGCTTTAAGTGTGGTTTTTCTTCTCTTGATGAAATAGTTTTTAACTTTTCAATTGGAGTCAGGATTATGTTATTAGAATTATTTTAACAGGACAGTGAAGGTTATGTTGTTATATATAAGTTGCATAGTTAGCTATTATTAGCTACTGTAATCTTGTTTAGTTTACTTATTTAGAATTCTGATTGCTTTCTACATAATGTAATTTTCTGATTCCCTGGTTCTCTTATTTTCTTTTTGACTGTATTATTTTAACTTTTATTTGTTAGTATTGCATTTATTTACTTACTTTTACAGGTCTTTGATTTAGGTGGCGAAGTTATCTTGGGAGTTGCTGAAGTGACAGTATTAGAGTTAGCACCCATTACTAAGGTGGTATGAGGTTGGGGAGAGACCCCTGCCCACCTTAGTAATGGGTGCTAACCTAACCATAATGCTACCCTTCCCCCAACCCTAAACATACACCTTAACTTAATAAAAACCTGCAACTATTTGGATAAATTTGAGGCAAGTGATGAGGCTTATTTTTGTGTGAAGATCGGGAGAGAAAATACTTTTTCTTTTTTGATCTTTTGTTTGTTTGATGTTTAGGGCATTCAGTCTTCAAAAAGTCGACAGTGTGAATGCCGACACACTTCTGCACAAGTGCCAAGCAACAGTCTTGGGGCATGCAAAACATTAATTTAAAAAATAGAATAAAACATTTTTTTTTTTGCAGGGGGGCAAGCCTCCCTGCTTCCCCCATACCCTCTGCTAATAATATGCAGTAAATCCGAGATCACACAGTGTCATGGAAAAGGGTATATTTATATTTCCAAACACCAAGAATTATGTTATCTCACACACCTGTCAACCACATTTTGCTCGCTGCACAGATGTCGACCAAATCGGGATTCAGTAAGTGTCAGTTCCCCAGTTATATTGATGAGAATGAAATGGATACAAACAGGGGATATAAAAACATTTATTTAAGCTAGAATACAAAACAGTTTAGTTATTACCACTGTGCCGTGAAACAAAAAAATTGTGAGTACTTAACCACGTCATCAATTACTGTAGCTAAGTCCCGTTCATGCAGAAGGAAGAAAAAATATCTAGAAGACCCAGGAGTTCTTGGGATTTATTACCATCTGTAGAACAGAGCATGTGTGTGTAACTTTAAGAAGCATTTCAAGATGTAGGCATGTGCATATAAATTGTGAGCACGTGCAGGCAGCAGTGCTATTTTGAGATAACCAGAGTATTAACATGTATGACTATAGTAGTCAGTTTGTTTATAAGTTTATTCATGTTTAAGTTACTAAGCCTCAGTCCTAATGTGTTTGTGTATAATAAAGCTACTTGAACCGAGCCCACAACTGTTCGTCTCTTTTATCCTGACCGGACGAGCAACATAATGTCAAAATTGGTATTGACAGTGCAATTTCTTCAAGCCACAAGATGCAGAGTTGACAGGCAAGGTATATTGAACAGGTTGGGTGATACAGTGCTCAAACGATCAAAAAGGGCCAGAAACAAACTTCATGTAACCAAAACATGCACAGATGATTTATTTTGCAAAGAAAATGTAACTGAGCATTTGGAAGGCACAAAACACATTATTAATCAAACAAGTAGCAAAAAATGCATTATTAATTAAAGTGTTTGAAACCACAATACTTGATAAAACCATCAAAAATAATTATATGGGGTTCAGAATTACTTCCGGTTTGCATAATGAGCATGTTTAAAGTGAAACGAGCACAAGAAAATTAAATTACAATGAGCATGATAAGAGGTTAAATGGACATAATGAGTACAATAAAAAGGGCAAAATAAGCTTAAAGAGCAAAGCAACTGCATGTTTTTTTTAGTAAAAGACCATGTTTTGGGCATAAAGTACTATTTTGCATTGACTAAAGCCATTCAGAGCATAACTAGAGTTGTTCGAAGTATCTGAGTGTGTGAAGTGTTTGCAGATTGTGTGCTTTATTACAGTACAATTATTTCAAAGAGTTCAGTGTGTGCAAATTATAGTTATTTTGCAAAGTACTGTTGAAGTACAGCCATTTCGAAAAAGTTTCTTGTGTTGTGTATATTTATTTGCAGAGTGCCACTATTTCAAATTGTTTTTAACACTGTATAGAGTTATTTTGCAAAGTACAGCCATTTTGAAAGGGGCCTGTGCTCTATACAGTTTATTCGCAAAGTACAGTCATTTCAAAGTACTACTTAAATTAATAATGAGTGATTTCCCAAAGTACAGTGATTTTAAAGTGTTCTTGTGCTATGTAGAATTATTTGGCAAAGTGCAGTTATTTCAGAGAGTTTGTTGTGCTATTGGGCATAATTACAAGTTCTGGCATAATGTTCTGGCATATATTTACATGTGTATGTTTGTACATAATTCCAAGCACCTTCACTACTGTGTGTTGATATGGCAGATCCAGTCCACTTGTGTTGGATCATAATATTGCAGAGAAATGGAGATTTCTTGAGCAGGAATATGATATTTTCATACACACAGCTTTTTCTGATAAAGATGCACATACTCCTTTTGCTTGACTAAGCTGGGTTAAAGGCAATTGAAAGAGAGCATTCATTTGTATATGCACCAGCAGTATATGCAGGAGAAGCAGAAAACTGCCATATTGTTGTACCGGCTGAATCAAGAGAGGACCCAGATTTTGCTTTGTGACACTGATTTAATGAGGAGCAAAGTCACAGAGATTTTTCAAATCCATGAGCTCACAGAAAGGTACACAAGTATGCTTGCAAGTGATAAGAATTTAGTTTCAGCAGCCTGTAGAGCAAACGCAGACAGCATGCAACATGTGGCAAGCAGAAGCAGGCCTAAGCACATGGCAGCTGCAGCCCTGTGTGTTCCCCTGGGAGGGCCTGTAATTTTCTAGAAAGTTCTAAGACTAGCTTAGCAAAACAGATGTGCTCAATACTGTATAAGGGTGAGTCAGCAAAACCCAGGTCAAGTCTTATTGTTAGCTGTTGTAATTGTGGTGCTAATCATGAGTCTAAAAAAGAGAAGTGCTTAGTATTTGGCCAGCAATGCCACAAGTGTAAAAAATTTAACCACTTTCAAAGGTTTTGTAAATCAGGCCTTCTTCATTCAGTTATTATGAAAGGTCACTCAAAAAGCAAGTTGATCATGTGGAAAGCTGTAACCCTACTTTCTATGTAGATGGTGTATCAGTGGTAGCTGAAAAGGTTAATGCAGTAGATCTGTTGGCAGACAAAGTATTTTGTTCTGTCCTAATCAATGGTAAACCCACAGGTGGACACTGGTTCAAAGTGTAATGTAATGTCAGCAGAAACATTTGCTAGCATAAAAGTTGGTGATCAATTTAAGTTGGCTAATTATGTGAAGCTTGCTGCTTATACAGATGAAGAGATCCAGACCGAAGGCTCAGTAGTGCCTTCATGCTATTCGGCTGGGAACAGTTACAGCTTGCAATTTTATGTAGTCAGAAGACCTGTGCAGTCATCATTAGGCCTCTGAGACAGTTTGAGAATGAAACTTCTTGCTTTTGTCAAAGAAGTCCATCATGTAAGCACATGTCCCAGTTCCATTCAGTTCTGCTATTTTCTTAGAGTATGCTGATGTTTTCAACAAAAAAGCTAGGCAAACTTCCAGTTGTGTAGTCCGTGAAAGTAGACCCAGAGGTGAGTCAAGTTGTCAGACCGGTGAGAAGAGTTCCAATAGCTATGCAAGACAAGGTCAAGGTCCAGTTAATCAAGATGGTGCAGCAAGGTGTGATTTTTCCAGTCACAGAACCAACTGAGTGGAAGTCTTCCATGGTAGCTGCTCATAAGAAAAGTTCAGATGAAATCAGCATATGCATTGACCCAAGAGACTTGACCAAGGCATTGAAGAGACCTTATCATCTTATGTGTACAGTCAAGGAGGTCGCAACCTCATGCCAAATGCCACTTTTTTTTTTCTGTCTTAGATACAAAGGGTTCATTTTAGCAAGTAATGCTTGATCGCAGATCTTCACTACTGACTACATTCAGCAAACCGTTTTGGTAGACAAAGATTTCTCAGGATGCCTTTTGGAATAAAGTCTGCCAATGAAGTATTTCAGTGTGCAGTGGAGCAAATTTGTCTTGGTTATCCATGTGCTATAATAGTTGATTTATTGGTTGGAGGTAACAGTGAAAAAGAGCATGACAGACACCTCAGGAAAGTTCAGCACAGAGTGCATGAAGTGAACTTGAACTTTAATCCTCTAAAGTATAAATTCAGACTACCAGAAATTACTTATCTGGGTCATTTATTTACCAGTACAGTCTTATGACTAGATCCTTCCAAACAAGCAGCAGTTCTTGAGATCCCGGCTCCAGACAATGTCCAGTTCCTACAACATTTCCTTGGTATGGCTAACCTTTTGGGCAACTTTATCCCTGACTTTAGTGAGTTATCAGTGCCTTTAAGAGTGCTGGCAAGCAATAATTTTGCTTGGTCATGATTAGAACAACAACAGAGAACATTTGATAACCAAAAACAGCAAATTGCCAACCTGCCTTCATTGAGATACTATGATGCCCACAATCCTGTAGTTCTTTCCTGTGATACTTCAAAGTTCGGTCTTGGTGCAGTTATTCTTTAAGAGGGCAAACCTGTTGCCTATACATCTAGAACTCTTACCCAAACTGAGATGCAGCATGCTCAAATTGAGAAGGAACTTTGGGCAATCGTGTTCACATGTTCAGAGTTCCATGATTATACTTATGGCCGAGCTATCCAGATCGAGACTGATCATCAACCTCTAGTCACTATTTTATAGAAGCCTATGCATACCACTCCAGCAAGACTACAAAGAATGATGCTCAGATTACAAAAGTATAATTTCAAAATGGCCTACACAAAAGCAAACTTCTTTATCTGGCTGATACCTTATCCAAATCATCCAGAAATACCACGGAACATCTTTATGCAGAGAATTTTGACTTTGTCATGGAAGTGTATAACTTTTCTACCATGAGACTTGAGCTAAGAGATCATACAAAGACTGATACAATTTTGCAGAAGCTCAACCACTTCATCAATGTTGGATGGCCGTCAAAGCAATATTGTGTCCTCCAGAAGTGCAACTTTATTTTCCATACAGAGATGAGATGCTGATGGAAGATGATATCATTTTCAAAGGTCCTAAAGTTGTTGTTCCTACTTTCTTACAACATGAATACATTCAGATTCTGCATCATGGCCACCCAGGTTCCAAATCTACCAAAAGAAGGGTGACAGGACAAGTATTTTGGCCTTCTCTGTCAAAGGACATTGATAAAGTGCTTTCATTGTATTTAGTACGCAATAGTACTAAATCACATTTACAAAAAGAGCCACTTCAGCTAAGCTAGATTCCTGAACTACCTTGGATTTGCCACCAAACCTAACATCCAGTGCTGCTGTTATTAAAATGAAATGTCATTTCTCAGTCCCTGGTAGTCCACATAAAGTTATTTCTGATAATGGTACCCAGTTTACCAGTCAATTGTTTCAGAAATTTGCAAAAGAGTGGGACTTTACCCATGTTACTAGTAGTCTGGAATACCCACTGTCAAACGGCTTTGCTGAACATGTAGCACAGAATGCAAAGTAATTACTAGAGAGGTCAAAGCATGACAATACGGATATCTTCTTGAATTTACTTAATCTGAGAAATATATCTCGTGACAACTTACTAGGCTCGCCTGCTCAGAGACTTCTATCTAGGTAAACCAGAACAACTTTGCCTATCAGTCCTAGTTTGTTGCTGCCTAATGCTAAAAACACCAGAGCAATCAAAGTCCAACTCTTTAAGAAGTGCTCCTTTCAGAAGTCCAGCTATGATAAAATGAGCATATTTCTTTGTCCATTAAAAGGAGAGACAGTGAGGATGCAAACAGTGAAAGGCTTTGATCAAATTGGTCAAGTGAGAGGCATATGTGCTGAGCCAAGATCCTACTTAGTGGAATCTGAGGGTATAGAATACAGAAGAAACCGCAGGCATCTTCTTCCTCTGTCTGAAATATCACAGCATCGTACATGTGATACAGACTCTAGATCTTAGAGCAGCCCTGACAATGTTCATACTGAAGAACATGTCTCAATATTCATTTCTGTTCCTGATGATGTCCCAGATGTCTCCAAAGTTGAATATTCCTTGAAGACAGTCCCCGTTGCTAGAGCCAGTTCTGATTTTTATTTTAAACAATCAGGTCGAATTTCTGGACCTAGTATAAAATACACAGCAACCTGGATATGATTGTTTTATATGTGTCTAATTTTGTATGATTGCATGTCAAAGAATTAGTTCTGTATAATTGCATGTCAAAAGATCATTTCTGTGTAATTGCATGTCATTGAATATTGTCATTTGGTGTATGATCTATTTCTCAAAGGGGAGGATGCAGAACAGAGCATGTGTGTATATGTGTGTTTGTAACTTTAAGAAGCATTTCCAGATTTAGGCACGTGTATATAAATAGTGAGCACATGCAGGCAGCAGTGCCATTTTGAGAAAATAGCCAGAGTGTTAACATGTATGAGTGTGGTAGTCAGTCTGTTTATAAGTAATTTAAGTTTAAGTTACTAAGCCTCCGCCCTGATGTGTTTGTGTGTAATAAAGCTGCTTGAACCAAATCCACATCTGTTCGTCTGTTTTATCCTGACCGGACGAGTGCCACCACCCTTTCACTTCTGTGATTATAACAGAGACTAAGGAGAAGGCTTTCTCAGTAAGTGTGTGCGCATGTGTTTTTAATATGATCTCATCAGTAAAACAGAAAAGTGCTCCCATAGACATATAACATAATGCCATTCTTTTGGCTTTTCCCAGTTAGGGGTTGCCACAACGATTGGCAGTGGATTTTTACGGTGCCGAGTTGCCAGCCCGATGTCCAACCTTCAAAGAAGGCACACCCATTCACACACCTACTTGCATGTCTTTAGACCACATTTGACCACAGGCTGGATATGCAGACTCCACACAGAAGGTGCTCCAGTTGAGACTCGAACAGGAGAACCTCTTGCTGTGAGGCGACAATGCTAACCACTGCACCACCACGGCTATAGACTTGTACCACAATAAGATATTCAGAAATGAAAACTACAATAATTTAAATGAAAATATAATAATTACTATTTAAAACTAAAAGAAAACCATAGCAGAAAGCCGACAGTTTCTGAATGGCAAAACTAACAAATCAGACTTGACAATGACTACATAAAAGTAAACTGAGACACACAACTTTGCCCTGCTTCATCCTGAACAAATTGTGTCTCACTGAATTGTAGAAGTGTATACCTATAAATTGTTCTGTGAACACAAGCATTTTTTGCACTACTCTGTATACCAGTTGCATAGTATTGACATCTTTGAATCACTTTACTAGTCGGTTTACCCTACAAAGCATGCATCAGCTTGTTAGTGGACTATGTCAACATATGACGTATGGTCTCACTAGCACATTTACAAGCACCACTTGTTCTTGTGTAAAGCAGGGCTACATTACTTAGCAAGTTGCTTTGTGAATCATGACAGCTATGCCTTGCATGCTAAGCAACTTGAACACAATTGTGTATTAGGCAAGCTGTCAATGAATTCTAGCCCTCATCTTGTGGTAGGAGAGTAAAATTAATGTCTACAAAAATATGTTTATACCTTCTAAGCTTATTTTCATTAGTATCCAAGATGTGACATAAACTCATTATTTTTCTGTTGCAACACTTGGAAGCAGTGGCGGCTGGTGACTTCAAATCACAGGGGGGCTGCAGGAGACGCTGAATGGGCGGGGTCAAAGGGAAGGGGTGTGGTCAACCACAAAGGGGAGGAGCTATGCACAAAACCACAAAAAAACTAACTTTAATTAAATACGCTGCCCTGGGTGGCAAACCATCATTATGAAAGTCCAATCAAGACAAAAATAAGTGTAGAAGAATAAAAATATTTCAATGCATTGGCTGCATGACAGCTTACTTAATATCTAGATGGAAACAAAAGGTTGTGAGGCATGAAAAAATAAATTACTTTTTAAATACATTACTGGAATGCCAGTCAAAATCAAGTATAAGAAAACCAGAAGCACTCAACTCAAACTACTTCTCCTTGCACTGCAGTTCTAATTATAATATATTCAGCTTTATTAAAGTACCAAGCAACATGCTGAAAGTAGAAATCTATGTGATGCCCCCACTTGTAAAAATGTTTCTTATCCAAAAAGACCTGCTGCCTGACAACGTTTCATGGGGAAAACATGATAAAAGTAAAAATGAAAAGCAAACAAGAAACAAGCTCAAGATACATTGCTTAAAGGATTACTGTACAGGTTATGGACCACACATGATTGGCATTCTGTTTAGTTTACGGGTAAAGCCTGTAGAGATGACTGGAAGTCTCCAACAAGTGTAATGAGCTTTTAAAATAATGGAATCCTGTCCTTTAATACCCAAGGCTTATACATTATCTAGTCAAGTATTCTCTGCATGGCAACAACAGAAAGGCTTTCAATGTTGGCAATTCTTTAACAGTATGCTTATTAAAGCTTACTTGCATCTTACGATGTCAGACAAGCTTACCTTATGGTCATTAAAGCATTGCTACTTAAACACAGAGCAACAGGCACTTTGAGTAATAAGCATAAATCAACAGTACAAAAATATGACAGAAACCAGACCATTCTGCAAAATCAAGGACAGATGAAAAGCCACTGTAGTACTTATGCAGTGTGTCCTCCCCATCCAAGGTAGATACAACTACTCCTTGCCTTGCTTGGACACATCCAGAGTCACTACATGGGGAGTGGGGTGCAACAAGCATGTCACAATTTGAAATCTCTCTGGCTGACTGTGATGGCCCTGACACATTTGTCATACCTCTCAACTTCAAGAGCAAGAAATCTGGACAAAGCCATACACAGAAGTGGGACAAAGGCACAACAAGAAGGACAATTTTAAATATTGCTCTAATAAACTTAGAAAGATAATAGAATAGGTCTTGCATTAGTATGAATTTTCTGAAGGGTATAAAATCTGAAACTCAAATGTCTGTCATTTTCTAACTTCAGTCTTTAGTGATTTGTCACTAATTTGCCAAAAACACAATTTTATGAAAAATGGACCAAAAATGTGATGCAAAAATATAAAATAGACACACAATACAGCTTCTACCTGTCAAAGAAGGGACACTTTAATATTAGTACTGCTACCTTGAGCAGCTGACAAAATAAAAGAATCTACATGCATTTCAAGTAATCTATAACTTTGATTATTACAGTTATTTCTTAATTGTAAACCCTCCATGTTTTCTTCCAAAATTGCTATTTTGCGGAGGGATTATTAGGGGAAGAGCAACATTTTGAGCCAAAAATTGGGGACAGTTGAGAGGTTGGCTATGCCTAATTCTATAAAGCAATTTATTTGCATGTACCTCTCAACCTGTTAATGCAGTAAATCTGAACAAGGCCAAATATATTGGGGCACATATAAACAGTACTAAAAATTGCTCTTGTATAAATTGAGACAGTTGATAGAACGGCTCTTACTTTAACATGCTTTTTATGAAGGTTATGAAGTCTGAAACTTATTATTTAGTGACTTCTGGCAAATCATTTAGGAATTAAAACTACAAATTTTATGAACAACAAACCAAAAATAAGAAGCAAAAATCTATTCATTCTTTGAAAATCTGGACAGTTGGGAGGTATAGTTCAGCTGGGCCTGTCTGAGTTTGCTGCCCTTCCCCCCCCTGACAAAATAATGGTTGAACTGGAGCCTCTGCAGCCATTCCAATTAACCATTACTTGGCTATTTCACTCCATTTACCATAAACACTAATGTGCATACTGCTTTACTTCAATGATTGGACTTCATTTGAAAGTTTTATTTTGTATTTTACAGCACAAACATTAAGTAATCTGTTAAACAAAGCAATGCAGTCTCACAATGAAAACTTAGCATTAAAACTTCTCTGCCCTTGAAACTCACATTCATTGAAACCCACATTCAAAGAAAATACATTTTGCCAGTGGCAGATAAAGATTAATTTTGGGCTGTTTTCGAATCATAGGCCCCTTGCATATGAAACATACATGTGCTCTTTGATACACCTTCCTCATTGTACTAAAAATTATATTCCTTGTACAATACAGTACACTTGTTAGAGGGTGTTTTAAATTTGTTTTGAACATTTTTCCAGTAAGCAATGAAACAAAACATATGCACCCATAATGGCAAAACTGCCCAGTTGAGAACATTTATCATAAAAAGTCTACTCAGACTTCCACAGTCCACCATTATTAGTAAATATACACAATTCTACAGTCCACCATTATTAGTAAATATGCACAATTCCACAGTCCACCATTATTAGTAAATATGCACAATTCTACAGTCCACCATTATCAGTAAATATGCACAATTCTACAGTGCACCTTTATCAGTAAATATGCACAATTCTACAGTCCATATTCAGTGAATTCAGTTCTTGCCATAGCTGTCAACCTTAGCACAAAAACCTGGACGAAGCCAATAATGGGGGAATACAGTCCCAAAAATAGGGACAAATTTAAAATATTCATCTTATAAACTTAGAAAATTGCTAGAAAAAAGGTTGTGCTACTATGTATTCTGAAGAACATGAAGTTTGAAATTCAAATGCCGGTCAATTCTACTGCGGACAGAACAAAACAATTTTCAGCAGAGACGAGGATTAATACTGCAGACACGTCTTTGTAAAATGGCAGGGCATCAGAGCAAATCCACACAAACACAGGCAGGAGATGCAGACTCCAAACAGAAGCCACCCCAACCAAGAATCAAACCAGAAAACCTATAGCTGTGAGGCAACAATACTACCACCGCACCATCAATTATGCAAGGAATTAAACATTCAGAAACCTGAAGTCTGAAATTCAAATGCCTGTCAATTTTACTGCGGACAGAACAAAACCAATTTTCAGCAGGGATTAAAACTGCAGACACGTCTTTGTAAAATGGCAGGGCACCAGAGCAAATCCACACAAACACATGGAGGAGATGCAGACTCCACACAGAAGCCACCCCAACCAAGAATCAAACCAGAAAACCTATAGCTGTGAGGCAACAATACTACCACTGCACCATCAAATCTGCAGGGAATCAAACATTCAGAAACCTGAAGTCTGAAATTCAAATGCCTGTCAATTTTACTGCGGACAGAACAAAACAATTTTCAGCAGAGATGCAGGGATTAATACTGCAGACACGTCTTTGCAAAATGGCAGGGCACCAGAGCAAATCCACACAAATACAGGGAGGAGATGCAGACAGAAGCCACCCCAACCAAGAATCAAACCAGAAAACCTATAGTTGTGAGGTAACAATACTATCACTGCACCATCAATTATACAAGGAATTAAACATTCAGAAACCTGAAGTCTGAAATTCAAATGCCTGTCAATTTTACTGCGGACAGAACAAAAACAATTTTCAGCAGAGACGAGGGATTAAAACTGCAGACACATCTTTGTAAAATGGCAGGGCACCAGAGCAAATCCACACAAACACAGGCAGGAGATGCAGACTCCACACAGAAGCCACCCCAACCAAGAATCAAACCAGAAAACCTATAGCTGTGAGGCAACAATACTACCACTGCACCATCAAATCTGCAAGGAATTAAACATTCAGAAACCTGAAGTCTGAAATTCAAATGCCTGTCAAATTTACTGCGGACAGAACAAAACAATTTTCAGCAGAGGCGAGGGATTAAAACTGCAGACACATCTTTGTAAAATGGCAGGGCACCAGAGCAAATCCACACAAACACAGGCAGGAGATGCAGACTCCACACAGAAGCCACCCCAACCAAGAATCAAACCAGAAAACCTATAGCTGTGAGGCAACAATACTACCACTGCACCATCAAATCTGCAAGGAATTAAACATTCAGAAACCTGAAGTCTGAAATTCAAATGCCTGTCAAATTTACTGCGGACAGAACAAAAACAATTTTCAGCAGAGACGAGGGATTAAAACTGCAGACACATCTTTGTAAAATGGCAGGGCACCAGAGCAAATCCACACAAACACAGGCAGGAGATGCAGACTCACACAGAAGCCACCCCAACCAAGAATCAAACCAGAAAACCTATAGCTGTGAGGCAACAATACTACCACTGCACCATCAAATACAGGGAATTAAACATTCAGAAACCCTTAAGTCTGAAATTCAAATGCCTATCAATTTTATTTAACATTTTTAATCAGGACAGTCTGACTTGGAACAAATAAACAAATTTTCAGCGGAGGCCCAGGAAGAAATAATGCAGACATGTCTTTGTAACATGGGAGGGCACAAAAGCAAACCCACACAAACACAGGGAGAAGATACAGACCCCACAAAGAAGGAACCCCAGCCAAGAATCAAACCCAAGAACCTGCAGCTGTGAGGCAACAATGCTACTACTACACCATCAAATATCAAGCATTACAACATTTACAAACCACAGATATTATGAGGAACAGATCAGATCAAATATGAGGTAAAATCTGAAATTTTTACAAATGGTGGTGGGTAGGGAACTCAAGTCTTTAACACCTGCATACAGGGTACAGGGTTCAAGCCTGAGGCATTCCCTATCACACCACCATAAGCACCTGGGGCATTTTCACACACACACACACACACACACACACACACACACACACACACACACACACACACACACACACACACACACACACACCAGTAAAGCACAAGCACCATACACAAACTCCAGTAAAGCACAAGCACCATACACAAACTCCAGTAAAGCACAAGCACCATACACAAACTCCAGTAAAGCACAAGCACCATACACAAACTCCAGTAAAGCACAAGCACCATACACAAACTCCAGTAAAGCACAAGCACCATACACAAACTCCAGTAAAGCACAAGCACCATACACAAACTCCAGTAAAGCACAAGCACCATACACAAACTCCAGTAAAGCACAAGCACCATACACAAAGAAAAATAAACATTGTAAATTGAAAGGCACCTTACCTGAATCCTGAATGAATACATCCAGAGTTAACGTCCGTACAATCCATACATCCTTCCCGCACAATAGTGAAGTCCCGCGTGAACCACGTGCTCCTTCCGGACAGCGACGGGATCCCTGAGTCACTTGCCGCAGTCCCTGCTGCTCCTCTTGCAGTCCGGATCGTCCATAATCCTGGTGGGTCTGTGCACTGTAAAAGTGCACAGACGCTCCTTGTGTCCCCCTATAGGGACGGCCGGGCTGCCCTGAGCATGCGCATAGACCGATAAGCCGGGACTCGGTCTATGCGCATGCGCGAAGTCCGCGAATATTTTTTTTATTTTTTCATTTCTTTTTCTTTCTTTTTTTCTTTTTGAGGGGGCTGCAGTCCGGCAGCCCTATGCCACGAGCCGCCCCTGCTTGGAAGGAAATGGAAGGATAGTAATAGTGGACTGTACCCCATGAAGTTGAGACTATTAGTACAGCCAGCACCTTCTGGGAGATTCAGAGAGCCTTATTTCACTCTGCTTGATATTTATGATACCACAAACTTAACTAGAATCTCAATGAGAAGAACTTAATCAAATTTGGGACTTCTGTACAAAAAAAGGGCTTCTAACTGTCTTACTGCAGCTATAAGTTTTTCATAAATAAGGTAATGAAGTGAAAATTGCTTCAAGGATGCAAGATGATAGAAGTTAGTTCTGTGCTCTGATCTTGATCTGGTAGTTGGTGTAAAGGGTTAAAGCTTTGAGCTGTACTTCCTCAGGTACAGAGTTTGATTACCTCAGCCCTCATCTGCCTACTGTGTGACATTGAGCAGGTCACTTAACCAGCCATTGCTCCCAGGTCACCTCATGAAAAGGGACTGTGTGGTCCAGTGGGCCTACCTGGTTAACAAATGGGTATTTATTTATGATCATCTGTTGTTTTTTGGTTCTGGTTAAAGGACACTTGTTGAGCCTAAGGAATACATGCACACACACACACACACACACACACACACATACAAATATTTCAAGCATGGGGATTAATTCCCATGTAGCCTGCCAATATATCAAAACAGTTGTTCCTATAATAATTGTCCAGGCTGTTCTTAAAAATACCTAAATAATGCTTGCTTTAATGTAATTTGGTAGTCTGTTCTATGCATCAGCTGAACTCTCAGAGGACCAGTTAATTAATCTGGCTTCCTAAATGCTTACTTTTTCATATCATTTAAGCTCGAGTCAGAACTACATTAGCATACTAGCTCAAGGTGGCAGCTGTATATGAGCGTAGTGGCTTAAGTCGCAGCTACGTGAACATACTAACTTGAGGTGGCAGCTGCATGAGAGTACTAGCTCAACTCACAGCTGCGTGAGCATTCTAGCTCAAGACCACAACTGTGTGAGTATCCTCGCTCACGATGGCATCTGTATGATTATACTCGCTCAAGTCACAGCTGCGTGACAATCCAAGCTCAAGACCACAACTGTGTGAGCATCCTCGCTCACGATGGCATCTGTATGAGTATACTCGCTCAAGTCACAGCTGCATGACAATCCAAGCTCGAGTCACAGCTGCATGAGCATACTACCTCAAGGTAGCAGCTGCATGACCATTCAAGCTGGAGTCACTGTTGTGTGAGCATACTAGCTCTAGTCACAGCTGCATGAGCATACTAGCTCTAGTCACAGCTGCATGAGCATACTAGCTCTAGTCACAGCTGCATGAGCATACTAGCTCTAGTCACAGCTGCATGAGCATACTAGCTTGAGTTACAGTTGTGTGAACATTCAAGGTGGAAGCTCATGTCATACTTGATAAACGCATAGTGCTCACTGGGTAGTCCTTTGTGTCTTTTCAGATACTGTAATATCCTAGTGTAAGTGTAATTACTCAGTCTGTAGTGCAGTGAGTTGGGAGTAAGAATAATAACTTAACTGAAAGTCAGGGTTGGAGACCCCAAAGTGAGACATGTAGAGATGTTTACCCCCCTGCAAAAAGGCTTGTCTTATATGTCACATTGTCTCATAGTATGATGAGACTGAGTACTTGAATTATGAGACGCAGTGCACTCGAGCTGTCATTTACAAGTTCTTGAGCTGAACTAATGTGACGCCAGCTCTGATGAATTAAGGAATAAAGTGCTCTACTGGACCCTTTCTTAAAAGAATTATCATGTAAAGACTATTAATATGTTCATTTCTCATGGCCAGATTGCCATGTTTCTCTTTTTTAGTGTATTCTGATTCACCATCCTGCCAAGAACAGTTGTCTATCCATTTGAAGGCAAAGCGCCATATGTTTGAAAACTGTTTGTCACAACACCAATGCAACATCTACTTGCAGTTTTTGCTTTTTGGCTTCTCATTTTGTATATGCAGCTGTATACAATGAACAAGTGTCAAACCAGCAGGGGAAAGCCATGTCCCATACTTAGAAATCTGTCTTGTATAACATTTGAGTGCAGTATTTGGAAGGAAGGGAGGAAATTTCAATGTGAAATGCAAGGAAATATAGTCATTGGAGGCCAAGTTAAAACTGGGAGCTGTCTGAAGCAAAAGTTCTGATGAAAGCTTTTAACTGTTTTTATTGAATTCAGTAAAGAAGATCTGGGAGGATCACCACTCCTTTTGGTTGTTTGCTTTGATTACATGAAATTAGCACAGTAATCCAAAAAGCTGCTGATACTGTTTGAAACTTTTTATGCACAGATTCGGCTAAACGTTATGCTATTTCTGGAAACCACACATGAACAGACAATATCAAAAAAGCTATTCTGTGAAATGAGAGCAAGTGACAAAGCAAGCAGTGCCACTCAATCGATGGTTGGTAATTCCACAAATTAGGGGAATACGTTTTGTGCTTGCATAGGTTAGATAGACTGCTTACTCTGAAACCAGTACAAATCAGGAACCTCAGTTATCTTTTCACATTAAGTCAGTTACTTTCCCTCTAGATTTTATAAAACTAGAGATTTTTTTATCATCATCTCCCTTACCCCCCTGCTGCCATCACAAGTCACACATTTCATTATCCCAATTAACCAGATATGGTTATTTTAAGCTGTGTACTAAAGAATTTCTCTTGTCATTTCCGGTTGAATGTTTTTAATCTGAATATAAACTTGAGAAATTTCCAGTGGCTAATGCACTCCCTATTAAATTTCTCAAGATGTCTCACTGGTATTAATGGTTTTCAAGTAACTGTTGAAGGGGAACATTAAAAGCTGGGAGGGCCTGACACTGAATGTGAAAATACATAGATACTGAATATTTCACTGTTACTTTTTTTCCTTCAGTGCTTTTAATATATTGTCTTCTTCTGTACATAATTTTCCAATTAAGCATGAAGAAGACTTCACTTTAGAAAGCAAAGCTCAGTCCAACTACCGCACACATCTCTGCACTCTCTAATTACTTTTTTGGTCTAAAAAATTCAAACTCAGTTTCTAAAATACAGCATTTAATTAAAAGAGAACAATTTCCCAAATGCAACTGCAAAATTAAGTTTAGGCAATGATTTTATTTGTAATGATATATGATGCCTGGCATCTGGTTTGTAGCAGGCTTACATTAATAATGTTAGATTTTGCTTTATCTTTTATGCCTTGCTTGCAGTCCTAATCAATAACAAACTGTCTGTAGCCAATGGATCCCTTAACTGGCTTTACTTCTGCAGATATGCACTTGCTTTGTTTTAATGGTTTCCATTTTCAAAGCATGATATCAAACAGCAAGACGCTTCCTCATGAATTTGTAACTGTAGTAGCTGCTATGCAAAAAATAAAATAAAATCACCATGTGTCCTATAAGATGCCAATCACTTATAAAAATAATTACATTAAACCTTTATCTGCTATCAGTATTACATTAGGTTCAAAATGCATATGTTGTACTTGATTAAAGTCTGTCTTGATAGATACAGTCAGTTACATCATTAAAGATAAAAATAACTGAAAAAGAAGAAAGTGTCAAGTAGGACATGATTGCATGCAGAGTAATCACTGATGTTGTCATTTTATTAGCTATATCAATAATTGAGTCCATGGGGCTTTGATCACCTTTATATTGTCATATACTTTGTTGCCTACTCCCTATTAATTTAAATATTGTATAGCAGGTCTGCAGAGCCAAGGCATTACTATCAGAATAGCAGTAATATTAATTTATCCCATTTAGAAATATAACTACGTTGGAGTAATTACAAAATTAGTAAAAAAATACAAAACAAAATGATGGTGACAAACCAAAAGCCAATGAAGGGGAACCAGGAAAAAATTCTGTATATTTTTAATAGTTAAAATCTTTCATCTGGTAAAACAGACTTCATCAGAACTGATTACGTCAAAGTTAGTTTGCTCTCTGTATAGATACATATATGTCTATATATGAAAGTGCAAAAGCCCGAATCCAATACCACCGAACACACTTTAACGAAAGCGTTTTCGTTAAAATATGTTAAAAAAAAAAAAAGACACAAAATCTGCTTGAACCCCCCTACTTTAATATTCTCACTCCGAGGTCGCACTACAGTGGGGAAAAGGGAATTTTCCCTTACCGCACCGTAGTATGACCGGAACAGCAAGCGGTACTTTTCTGTTATCGGGGCAACATTGTCAAGCTTATCCTTCAGATGTAATCCAGTTCTTTAACATAGCTATTAACCAGATATTCTGTTAATCTGTTTTAATAATACAATTTAAAATAAAGACATTAACTGTGTTAACTGTATTCCCTTTATTTATATCTGGTTAACAAATGTGTGAAAGAACTAGATTATAGCTGACCAATCGCGCTGAAACTGTTCTCCTGATAACTTACACAGAGAAACACATTCATTAGAAAATCTGTTCAGACCGAATGTGGTAATTATTAATATTGGTTTCAAAGACCTGTGCCACAAAAAATCACAAAGTGGTTAAATGAATGGCAACTTAAATTATCACACTTTCTTGATTATAACAGATTTCTGTTCTCTAAGGGGCTAGTGGAGTGTTGTTCATGTCACTTGAAAGTTGCTATGTACATGTTCTCCTTTTTTCTGAAGTGGTTAGAAAACACATTTGTGATTGGGCTTAAGCTTTCAATTAAATGTTTTTCTAACTTTGTAAAATAAAAACATACCTGAAGTTATATACAACGGTTATTCCTGTTGTCAAGGATTATTTTTTCAAGCAGTAGATGACACTTTAAAAAAACACGTACTACCGAAAACACGTACTACCGAACAGCTGTCTCTAGGATGATGATTGTATCTTTGCAGCTGTCTTTATGGCTCAATGATTGTATGTGCACCGTATGTCTATTTGTGCATTTTTATTTTCTGTGTATGACATAAGTAACTTTTTACAATTACCTGTTTATAGTATCAGAGAAATACATGAAAAGATACATTTGGAGCTGTGTGACCACATTTGAACTGTTGCCCCGATAATGGGGAAAGTACCCAACAAGCATACTTACGTTAAAGTGCTGCTTCGGTGAACAGCACTTTCACGCAAGTATGCTCACCAAATTGGGATTTGGTGAAAGATGCAGTCGAGCATCTGTACTGATGCCATATCTGTATATATATCAGGGGTGGCTCGTGCTATCAGACTGCAGCCCTCCCACCTGGAAACAAAAGAAATAAAAATTGTGAAACATAAAATTAAAAAAAAACTTTTTTTATGAGTACCATAAATTCTGTGCTTGCGCAGACACACTCAGACTGCCCTGCAGATGCCCAGGAACCTGTGTGAACTCTGACTGCCTGAATCAGCAGTCCAGATACAGGGAAGGTATTTTCTGCCCAGCAGATGCCCAGGAATCTGTGTGGTAGATGACCACACAAGAACAGAGGAGCTCCGGACTGCTTGATCCACAGACAGGACCAATCAAAGCTTTCACAGGGAGTGCAGGAGCAATCAGGAGAAAGGTAAGTTGAGTTTGAAGCATTGAAATCGAGCTGGACCTTGTGTGTGGCTTGCAGGGAAGCATTGAAGTCGGTCGAGCGCATTCCGAACAATGCAGTTTTGCTGCTTCAATCAGGAGAGAGGTAAGGTTTGCTGAAGTCGGTCGAGTTCCGGACAATGGAGTTTTGCTGCTTCAATCAGGAGAGAGGTAAGGTTTGGTGTGTGTGTGTGTGTGTGTGTGTGTGTGTGTGTGTGTGTGTGTGTGTGTGTGTGTGTGTGTGTGTCTGTGTGTGTGTGTCTGTCTGTGTGTGTGTGTGTCATGCCCCTGTTAACACATAGTGGTGGGTAGAGATACTCAGGCTTGAACCTTGTACCTTGGGTGCAGGTGGCAAAGACCTGAATTCCTTACCCCCCCCCCCCACTTTTTGTAAAAAAATGCATATTTTTGCCTCATATTTGTTCTGTTCCTCATAAAATCTGTGGTTTCAGTATCTTCAGTTTTCCTTGCAAAGGTTTGTATTCCAGTGGTGCACTGGTAGCATTGTTGCCTGACAGCTACAGATTCTCTGGTTTGATTCTTGGCTGGGGTGCCTTCTGTGTGGAGTCTGCATGTCCTCCCATCCCTTATAAAGATGTTTCTGGAGTGTTTCTCCCTGCTCTGCTGAAAATTGGCTTTGTTTTCTTCCAAGTCAGACTAGTTTCCTGGTTAACAAATGTTTAAAAATAACAGGCATTTGAATTTCAGACTTCATATTCTTCAGAAAGTACATGGTAAAACAACCTTTTATTCTAGCAATTGTCTAAGTTTATAACATGGTTATATGAAATTTGCCCATATTTTTGGGACTGTATTCCCCCATTATTGGCCTCATCCAGATATTTTGTGCTAAGGATGAGAGCTATGGTGAGAACTGAATTCACTGAATGTTTGGGGGGCTGTATTCCCCCCATTACTGGCTTTGTCCACATGTTTTTGCTAAGAGGTTGAGAGCTATGTTGAGAACTGAATTCACTGAATATGTTTGGCAGCTGTATTCCCACATTATTGTTTTTTTTCAGGTGTTTTTTGCTAAGAGGTTGACAGCTATGGTGAGAACTGAATTCACTAAATGGTAGCCATTTAAGTTTGTCTTCCTCTGTTTCAACTGATTTGGCATAGTGGTATGTTTCTCTGACTGTTTTGCACAGGGTCCCCTGGGTTCAAGACGTAGCAGTGAAATGTATGGTAGTAACACAGCATTTTATTCTAGCAACTTTCCAACATTATACAAGCAATGTTTAAAATGTGTCCCTGGTTTCTGACCTTTTGCCCCCCCCCCCCAATACATTTTGGCTTTTTCCAGATTTCTTGTGCTGCAAAGTTCAGAGATACAGCTGAGTGTCGAGTAGATTTTACAAGGAGCTGAGAGCTGCAGGGGAACAAAAATTTAGTGCTGCTTATGCTAAGTCTGCTTGCATTGTTAATAGTAAAACAGGTAGTGTACTTGCTTTTGATGCAGAAGGCTGTGGGTTCTACTTCCACAGTAGGTAGATGCATTGCTGATACTGTACTGCGTTGTAAAGGGGGTGGATGCTGCAGTCCTTTTTGGCAAAGATACCTAGTAACTATGAACCTGTTATCAGTTTGCCATCCATTCCCTATTGCAGTATTACTAGCTTATAGGCAATGTATTCTTCAAGGGCAACAGGCACTTTATTTGTAGATGAAACAATGACATATAAAGTCGTTTGCTAGCAGCAACCTTTTTATTAGTTACAGATTTCTTTAATGTGGATTTTACTACAGAGATTGTGCACATTTACTGATACTGCTGGACTATAGAAGGTTGAGTAGACTTTTTATGATGGAAATGTTCTGAATTGGGCAGTTTTGTCATTGGTGCATGCATTTCGTTTCATTATTTACTGGAAAAATGTTCAAAACAATACATTTAAAATGCCCTCTAACAACTGTACTGTATTGTACAAGGAATATAATGTAATACAGTCAGGAAGGTGTATCAAAGAGCATGTGTATGCTTCATGTTCAAGAGGCCTATGATTTTGAAAACAGCCCAAAGTTGATCTTTATCTGCCAGTGGCAAAATGTATTTTCTTTGAATGTGTGTTTCAATGCTGTTTCAATGAATGTGAGTTTCAAGGGCAGAGAAGTTTTAATGCTAAGTCTATTTTCATTGTGAGACTGCATTGCTTTGTTTAGCAGATATGTATTAGGGTTTGTGCTGTAAAATGCAAAATAAAACTTTCAAATGAAATCCATATTATCGCAGAAGTAAAGCAGTATGTACATTACAGTGTTTATGGCAAATGGGGTGAAATAACCAAGGAATGGGACATTGGAATGGCTGCAGGGGGGAGGTTCCATTCAACCATGATTTTATGTGGGGGGAGGGTAGCAAACTCAGACAGCCCCGGTTGAACTATACCTCTCAGTTGTCCATATTTTTGCAGAATGAATCGATATTTGCTTCTTATTTTTGGTTTGTTCCTCATAAAATTTGTGGTTTTCTAGCACATCATTTAGGAATTAAGTCACTAAATGACAGACATTGAGTTTCAAACGTCATAACCTTCAGAAAAATGTATGCTAATGCAAGACCTGTTATTCTATCAACTGTCTTAAGTTTATATAAGAGCAATTTTTAGTAGTGTTTGTATGTTCCCCCAATATATTTGGCCTTGTCCAGATCTCCTGCATTGAGGTACGTGCAAATCGCTTTGTAGAATTAGGAATATCCAAATCTCTCAATTATCCCCAATTTTGGCTCAAAATGTTGCTCTTCCCTAATAATCCCTCCTCAAAATGGCAATTTTGGAATAGAACGTGGAGGGTTTACAATTATATATAACTGTAATGATCAGAGTTATAGATTACTTTTATTTCAGAAATGCATGTCGATGCTCTTATTTTGTGAGCTGTTCAAATTAACAGTGTTAATATTAAAAAGTTGTCCCTTTTTTGACAGGTTCCCAGCTGTATTATGTGGGAACTTGCATCACATTTTTGGTCTGTTTTTCATAAAATTGTGGTTTTCTGGCAAATTAGTGTCAAGTCATTAAAGACTGAAGTTAGAAAATAATGGCAGACATTTCAGTTTCAGATTTCATACCCTTCAGAAAATTCGTACTAATGCAAGACCTACTACTGTTCTATTATCTAAGTTAATAAGAGCAATATCTAAAAATTGTCCTTATTTTTGGGCCTGTGTCCCACTTCTAGTTCTATGTATGGCTTTGCCCAGATTTCTTGCTCTGAATTTGAGAGGCATGAGTGTCAGAGCCATCACCGTCAGCCAGAGACATTTCAAATTGTGACATACTTGTTGCACCCCATTCTCCATTGTAGTGGCTCTGGATATGTCCAAGGAAGGCAAGGAGCAGTTATGCAGTGTAAGTGTGCAGAGTATTCCCCCATTCAAGGTAGACCACAAGTACGACCGTGGCTTTTCATCTGTCCTTGATTTTGCAGAATGTTCTGGCTTTCGGTCATATTTTTATACTGTTGATTTATGCTTCTTATTATTCAGGAAATGCATGCTGTCACAGTGCCCTGTTGCTCTGTTTCAGTAGCAATGATTTAATGACCATCAGGTAAGCTCGTCGGAGATTGTAAGATGCAAGTAAGCTTTAATAAGCATACTGTTAAAGAATTACCAGCATTGAAAGCATTTTCGTTGTTGCCATGCAGAGAATATTTACATAACTAGATAATGTATAAGCCTTGGGTACTGAAATGCATATGACAATATTTGTAATAAAAGGACAAGATTACAGTATTTTCAGAAGCTCATTACAGTTGTTGGAGACTTGCAGTCATCTTTTGTTGGAGACTTGCAGTTATATTTGCAGGCTTTACCCGTAAACTAAACAGAATACCAATCTATCATGTGTGGTCCATAACTTGTGCAGGAATCTGTTAAGCAATTTATCTTGAGCTTGTTTCTTGTTTGCTGTTCATTTTTTACTTTGATCATGTCTTCTCCATGAAACAAGTAGATAGTTGTGTCAGGCAGCAGGTCTTTTGGATAAGAAACATTTTTACAAGTGGGGGTATCACAGAGATTGCTACTTTCAGCATGTTACTTGGTAATTTTATAAAGCTGAATATAAATTATAATTTGAACTGCAGTGCAAGGAGTAGTGGTTTGAGTTGAGTGCTGCTTGTTTTTTTTATACTTGATTTTGACTGGCATTCCAGTAATGTATTTAAAAAGTAATTTACTTTTTCATGCCTCACAACCTGTTTCCATCTGGATATTAAGTAAGTTGTCATGTAGCCAGTGCATTGAAATATTTTTTTCTTCTACACTTCATTTTGTCTTGATTGGACTCTTGAAATGACTGTTTGGCACCCAGGGCAGCGTATTTAATTGAAGTTCCAGTTGTTATGATTTTGAGCATAGCTCCACCCCTTTTTAGTTGGCCCCACCCATTCAGCTGTCTCCTGCAGCCCTCCTTTAATTTGAAGTCACCAGCCACCATTGATATATATATATATATATATATATATATATATATATATATATATATATATATATATGGATTCACTTTATAATCTCAGAATACTAAAATACCAACGCCACAACAGCGAAATTCAAAATCGCGATCATTCACATACACACACCACCACACAAACAAGCACACATACACCTACCTAATGACACTATAAAAAACAAAACAACACACACAAACACAACCTAACAAACACACCTACCCTACCTATAAGCAGGGAGGCAAGCCCCCCCTGCACCCCCCAAACCCGCACTACTTATATTTACTAACTCCAGGTCACACTAAAAACACAAATACATAAAACCTATCACTACACACACTCACACACACAAAAATCCCTACCCAATACCCTTACATGAACACCACTTACCTGAATCTCCAGCTAAATCCACAAACCGCACTGCACGTCACGAATGCTACAATGCAACGGCGGATTTGACATTTACGCATTCGATGATATGCAGTTTAGTGTAACTGCACTTTTGACTTTATAGTCTTGAAATACTAAAATTTGGTATTTTAGTATTTGGAGATTATAAACTGAAACTATATATATGTATGTACATGGATTCCCTTTAGAAGCTTGAAAGCCCATAACATTGAAATTCAAAACACTGACACCAAAATCATGAAAATTCAAAGCAATGAAAATTCATAACATTGAAAAAAAGGAAAGCAACTTGTGCTATATTCCAGCACAACTACATGCTGAAACAAATAAAAAACAAACCATATTATACTTCTCCAAATATAAGCAGGGGGGCATACCCCCATGCATCCCCACACCCCCTGTTACTTAAATATATCAACTCTGAGATTGCATTATACTACACTAAGATGTGTTATGCTGTAGTATAACAAGTGAGAAAGGAATATGACTGAGGTTACCTATGAAACCCCGGTAAGTATCGTAGAGATGTATAGTAATGTGTAATGTTTTAACAGTGAAGTAGTGTTTCTAAGAGAGTGATGAAGATATGTATTACAATTTAAACATGCAGTCATGAAGGTAGAATACTATGTTTACCATTTTGTTCTGTGTAGTGCATGCAGTCTCAGAGTTGATATATTTAAGTATCAGGGGGTGTGGCAGGTGCCACGGGGCTTGCCCCCTGTTTATAGTTGTAATACAGTTTGTTTTTTATTTGTTTCAGTATGTAGTTGTGTTGGGATATATGAAATGTTGGTTTACTATGTATTTTCAATGTTATGGGATTCAATGTTTTGAATTTTCAAGCTTTTGGTCTCAATGTTTTGAATTTCAATGTTATGGGCTTTCAAACTTCTAAAGTGAATCCATGTATATATACTGTGATAAATCACATCACCACTAGATTTTTCAAATACTAGGCAGAAGTAATCAAACAAATGAGTAATGAAATGTAGGTTTTTGATAAGTGCTTAATAAATGCTTGAAAAAATCATTTTTTTCTTTCTTCGTGGAAATATGTTTCTTAGTAAAACGTTATATATCATCAGCTGTTTGATTTACTTAAGGTGGACTGGGGGAAAGGTTGTCATAATGGTTAAGGTCCTTACCTTAAAAGATGCAAGGCACAGGGTTTGATTCCCATATCTGGTTACATGCGACGCTTGTATTCACCATTTGTGGTACACCAAAGATATACAAGAGTGCTCATTACACCTTTTACACCTATGATGGCTGTGGAAAGGTCTAACATGCAAACCATAGCAGCATTCATTCTTAGGATGATAAAATCTTTCTTTAACAGGTACAATTATGAATTGAAAGATTCCTTGGCCTTTTTGGGGACCTCACAGTCCTATTGTATAGATTTGGCATTGGTCACCATTGCTGTAGTCAACATTTTTTCACTATACATCACAATGAAGGACTGGTGTGTTTCAGAGAAGCACCGTATGACTTTGATGTACAAAGTAGCAGTGGTATCAATAAACTCACTGAATATATGGAAATTTTGTTAAAATACTTTTTCTGTGATAAGTTTTACAAGCAAATACATGTTATATCAGTGGTAGTAGCCTGTGCCACTGTGTACACTGCTATTAAGTGTTTTGGCAGCAAAATATTTTATTTAAATCAGACTATGCTATTTGGTAGAATTTTTATATTAAGTACATGGATGATATATTCATGCTATGGTCCCATACTGAAGGAAAATGTTTGGGATTCCTGAAACCCAATCAGACTCTTACCCTTTTCCTGAGATTCACTCACCATTGTTCATATGACAATATGAATTATTTAGATGCTTATAAATCAAAGAAGAAAACAAAAGCAGCGCAGCTTTTCCAGTGTTCCAGTAGCCACCTAACAACATAAAAGAGGAGTCTTGTTAAAGGCCATTTGGTCATGTCAACCTGACTCATGTCAGACTAGGATATATTCCATGAGGAAGTTTATCTTATTGCTGGCATGTTCATACAGATGGGTTGCCTTAATAATTTTCTTGCTGAAATTGCACAGGGGGTGAAACTCTTTAAATCTTATTTTACAAGAACCACAACAGTTTGCACAGGCATTGGTGTTAAACTACAGTATTAATTCTTCCAACATTTGAAACATTATTAAATGAAAGCTGGAGGATTCTTTCTAATGCAGATGACTTGGTGAGCATTCTCCATCCTCAACCATGATTTGTTTATAAAAGGGATTCTGACATCATGCACTTGAATATTTTAAATCCACTAAGGACCTTATAAGTGTGAGTAGTGGAATCAGTCTATTTACATGTTTAATGATAGTGCTTTCATTTTAGATAATATTAATGTCACTATTAGACCTTCTAGATACTACAGCTGTATTATTGTAGTCATTATTTTCCACTTAAATTGACACATAAGAGATTACTGAAATGACTTCCAGAACCTTCTAAAAAATGTTGCTTTATTATCTTTCAGATAAGGTCAGGATAATGCACCTGCAATATGTATTTACTTATCTAGCCAGTACACTACAATTAAATCAGACTTGTATAGTGGCAGTTGCATCATTTGCTATCTCTGTGGAATGAATTGCAAAAAATGCTGTGTAAGAGTTGATGATCAGGTTCATTAATAATTGGTTCTAACATAGGTACATTCACAGAACTACTTACAGGAGGGCTTGAAGGCCAACAACACATCCAATATGAACATTTCATGTCTGATTTTCAGCCATGGGTTTAGATCCATATGTCACAGAATAACTGTCCTGCAATAGCATTACTCCATGGCTGGATATGACACATCACAGGCTTTGTCACATCATAATAATGCATTATTGGATCAGTCACTGGCTTCCTTAACAGCAGATAACATCTGTCTTTCAGCTGTTAGTAGTGTCATATAACATCTTTATCAGCGGCATAGTAATTTACAGAAGATATGGATTAAATTTTGATAGATACAGTACCATACTGAATAACATTTATAAGGGACAGCTTGTCAGTAGTTTTTTGGTTGTGAACCACTATGTTAACCTCAGAATATATTTATTTACAAAGACTTAAGATGTGAGACGTGTTTAATGCTTTTAAAGTAAATTTGTCATTTGCTTTGTTTAGCTAAAGTTATTTAATTTCAAATGATCTAATAATCATTTGAGTCATACATTGTACTGTTCACATTGTTTAGCCAGTTTGATTTCATAATTTATTTTAGAAACCTCCTTTAATCCTTCAGTGGTTTGGCCACAGCCCATTAAATTGCATCTGGAGTAGAAATAATTTCAAAAGAACTCTGAGCGACTTGCATCTTCCATATTGTAGAGTGATGAAATGTTCATATTCTATATCTTTCCAGATCAAATTGTATCATTGGTTGGCATCAAGGGCCAAAAAATCATCCATGGTATTAGGCAGATTTTTTTTCGGATTTCAGAGGACAGTGGTCTTTCTTTATTGCTTTATTCTATATTCACATCTTGTGAACCACAACAGAGCGTAGTCTTGTCCTTGTGCCAGACACTATGCTAGAACTGTTACATCATGCATAGGAAAGGACAGATAATGAGATGGAGAAACAGTCTGTACTAATGAATTGTATTACCTATGCAAGGTGTACTCCAGAGTTATCTGAGTACAAGGCAAAGTCCTAACAGTCCACAAACATGTTGATTTTCATTTACCTGAGCCACTTTATTTGCATCAGACATGATCAGCTCTTCATTTTCAACTAGATGTCAGTTATATGAGACACGACTAACTCCACAGCACCAGCTGCATGTCAGCTGTATAAAATCCTGTCATGTCTACACTAGTGACAATGACAATGTGCAGGTGGCATAATGTAATGGGGCTCATTTTAAGTGTATACACTATATGTAACAACTGCAGTTATAGCCATACCATGAGTATGAAAGGGATGACTAAGTTCAGGCACAATGTGGATATCCACAGCCATTGCTCAGGGTGGCAGGTTACTATACATTGCAGGGCTTAAAATAGTCATTCCATAAGTTACATAATTTTGTCCCAGCAGAGCATCTGTTGCTGCTGTTTACAGTCAGGATGTTCCTTTTTCAAATGTATTTGTTTATCCTTTGTTGCCCTGGTTCATCCCAGTCAGCTAGCAGCCTCTTTCAGGGCGACATCTATTGGTATTTATACTACAAGGGGACATTTGTTCAGGACATCTGGGATCTTCCCCTACTTGCTATCAGTACTTTCAGATTGTGTAATGCAAGTACATGCACAGTGGCTGCTGAGAAGATGATGCACAAGATGGAGAATGCAATGCAGGGAGTGGAGGCAAATGCCAACTCAGTAAAATAAGTTTCCAGTTTTACAGAGGATTTGGAAATGTTTTTGAAAAAGAGGGATTTTTGGAATTAAAGGAGTCCATGAGAGAAGAGTGTATCTATCATTACAACCCTTCAGTTGGGAGGATTGCAGGATGATTTACTAAATGACTTAACCAGAGTGAGACAGAAAATGAAATTTCATGGGGAGATATGGAAAAAATACAGTAATAGAAGAATCAGAAACTGCTTTGAAAGGAAGCAGCACTCAGATAATGCAAACATAGGAACAGAAAGAAAAGAAAGAGAACTCTTCAAAATGAAAATATTTGGTGAGAGTACAAACTAAAGGAAGTCAGGAGTTAAATAGTGTTTACCTTTACATGGGCATATTGCACAAGGGTGAACCGCAAATGTCCGAAATGCAGTCTGCAAAGTTTGCAAACGCCAAATGGAAAAAGGTTTGAATGTGCAATGAGCGAATGCACAGTGAGTTTCGCTCATTGCACATTCGACATTCTAGGGTGGGATTGCACTATAGTGGGGAAAGGGAAATGGTTCCTTTACCCACTGTAGTGCGATCTCAGAGTTAGAATAATAAAGTAGGGGGTGTGGGGGGTGTATGGGGGCTTGTCCCCTGCTTTACACTTTTTTTTTTACATTAATGTTCTAAAAATAGCAAATCTGCTTTTTGATTTGCTGTTTTTGAACATTAAGGTCCGTCGACATGTCCAGTTTGATGGTTTCGAGACGCTCATATGAGCACTCGAACCACTGTGATTTGCGGTTTCAAAGGTAAACTGTTAAATAGATATGAGGTATGGGACACTGTGATATTATGCTTGGGTGTGAAAACACAGACGGTAAAAGCTTTTATTCTAATACATAAAGACATTTTGTGACATTTTTTGAGATTGCACAGGGCATGGAAATGTTTTTGTGTGAATATAAAATCTGTGGAATGAGTATGTGGTAAAACTATTTTTTTAAAGAAAAAAGAAAGTACACATACGTTTTCAAACAGAGGCGAAAAGAGAGGCTTTAAAGGGCATATAATATATCTACAAAGTAATGAAAATTTCAAAACTCTTCGATAATAGAGGTTGACAGACTGGAGAATGGAATAGTAATGTTGTGTTAAAATAGAATGGATAAAATTGTGTGCATTCCATGAATTATAAACATTGAAGGAATCGTGGGTGTTGTGAAATATTGAGGACAATCAAAATATTGTTTTTTTTGGGGGGGGGGTGATGTTTAGTGAACAATTATGAACCAAAGAAATCCTCTATATGTGCGAAAAATTGTTTTTCTCAAGAGATAGAGGGAAGAAAAAAAATGTTATATGGAAAACAAAAGGAAAAGTATGTTTACTATGCAGTAATGTTTTTGTTATAGCAATGAACTTTACTCAGAATACTTAATATAGTATCGCTTATTACTGAGCTCCTCTTGTATGAAGAAATATAAGTAAACTATTTCTGTTCTGCTATTATTAGTTGGTAATTTTCAAGTTTTTATTCTAAGCATTACTAAAGGTTTTTCTTTTTTATCAACAGTTCCATAAGTACCATTTTTTTTTTTATACTGACATCTTATTCATAACAATTTGTCAACAAATATATAGTATAAAGATAGTAAGTGACAATGGACTCTAGCATGTTCCCATACTGAAATATATAAAATCAATGGATGGAGTGTGAAAGGAAGAAAGAAAAAGTATGGAGAGAAGGGAAGGAATAGCAAAAGAAAAAAAAGTAAGAGAGGGGGAGAAAGTGATAAAGAAAGAGAGACAGAAAAAAGGGAATAAAAAAAGAGGAAGGGAAGGAGAGAAAAGGGGAAAGATGAAAGGGAAAGGAAAAAAGAAGACAAAACAGTCTTGTATATGTTGCACTTTTTAATTATAAAAACCATTAACAAACCAAAGGAAAAATCAAGCTGCTTTAATAAAATCCAAGACAAATAACTCCAGTAAGTGCTTTCATCTGCAGTAAGAGGACTTCAGACTGGAAGTTAATATGCAATAACACACATTTAAACACTTTAAAAAAAAAAACATAACTATGTAATTAGTGTTTTAACCCTTTACGTTTCAGGTACGTAATAAAGTTGTCTCAGTTGTTCAAACCAGGGGGTAGCAAGCATTAAGTCTAACCTGCTAACTATATTCCAAACGTCCCAAGTCATCTTCTAGATTTAATATACGTTCAACATTCTTTAAGGCATCCACTACAAGGAATTTGAAATTGACTTTACATGACCCATGTTTATAGTACTTCACCAGGGAACTTCTTTCACACCCAATAGAAACTGCATGTTTATGTTTGTAGATTATTTTGTATAATTCTCTTATAGTTCTCCCTATATAAAATGATCTACAATCTAAACAAAAAGTGATATAAATCACAAACTTAGATTTACATGTAAAAACCCCATTGACAGGTATTTTAACATTATTTAAAGTGCATTCTGTTTTTTCTATGAATAAATAATTGCATATACTGCAATTATAGCACTTAACCATTCCATTCTTATTTGACCTTTTGCTGTATTCAACTTACTTTGAAAAAAGTTTTTAAAACTTTTCCCTCTTTTCTGAGTAAAGAGAGGGCTTATCTCCTATTGTTTCTAATAATTTCAGTTTGATCCCCAAATAATTTCCAAATTTTTATTATATCCTTAATTTTCTGGAGTCTAAACTGTTGACAATGGGCATTCTAACCCTATTTTCTCTGTTATAAACTCTACGTTCTCTTCTACTTCTTGTGCTTCTCTGAGTTATAACATCAGTTTTTATATCTGCAACTAATGTTTTTGGTAATTTCTCTGATAAAGTTTGTCACAAAAATTGTTACTTTCTATAAAGAAATCTTCTTCCCTTTCCGTTAAGTCACTAATCCTTAATAACTGTCCTTTTACTATATTTTCTTTGTTTTTTTGGGGGGGGGGTGAGGCTGTGTACTACTTGTAATGTAAATACATATTATTTTGGACCTCTTTTTTAAGTATTTTGGTCTCTAATTTACTTTTGTCTTTAAAAATAGTCACATCCAAAAAATTTATAATTGCTGAACTATATTGCCAGGTAAATTCCAAAACAGTACATGCACTGTTAATGTAGGTTTTAAATTCACCCAAAGCCTCCTCCATTCCTCTCAAAATTAGAAAAACATCATCAATAAAATTATACATTGCCACAATTTTGTTCTTATACTCACTATGTAATATATGAGTGGTTTGCCACCAATACATAAATTGGCATAACTGGTGGTCATTGCCACATCATTTGTCTGATGAAAAAAGTCATTACTGAATGAAAAGAAATTATAGCTAAGAATAACATAAAGCAATTCCATTATTATTCCTACAGTGTTATCAGAATATAGTTTAGATTTCAACAGTTCAAGTCTCACTGTCTCCATTACCTTCATTATTAGGTATTACTGTATACAGTGATTTTATATCCATAGTGATCAATGAATCACTTTCTTCCACATATACTACTTTGATCTTTAACAGAAAATCAAATGTGTCTCTAAAATATGTAACCACAACCCTCTGTAAGTGTTTGCCTACATAGATAGCCATATTCTCCATTTTACTATGTAAACTAGACACAGTGGGTCTTAGTGGGGATTGTTTAACTGTTTGTGGATCTTTGGAATTCCAAAGATCCTACTAATTTTTGGATTCTCAATAGTCAAATATTTTCTGATATCCTGTGTAATTCTTGCTGTACAAAACCATTCTTCCACTAAGGAATCAATAAACAAATAAGCTTTCTTAATTTCTTTAAATGATACATTCTTATAAAAGTTACCATCAGACAATAAATCTTACATTTTGTTTTCATACATCATTCTATCTAAAACCATAATTGCCTCCCCTTTATCAGCTTTAAACACTAATAATTCTTCTTTCTTAATAAATTCAAAAAACAAATTTTTCTCTCTGATAGACATGTTATAATTATAACTAGATTCATTTTCAAGATCTTCAATAATTTGTAATTCACAGCTGTTTAGAAATATTTCCAGATCTTTTCTTAATGGTGTATTAAAAGTGCAGGGTTTGAAAAACCTTCCTTTTTGTGTTTCATTAGTTTTAAATACGAACTTGAAATTCAACTGTCTTACATAGTCTCTAATGTTATTAAGTACTTCCATTTTGTCTGCCCGTCTAGCAGGCACAAAATTCCACCCTTTACTTAAAATGCAGCATTCCTCTTGAAAACGTTAATAACTAGAAAAGTTAACTATTTAAAATGAAAAAGTACCTACATTTTCCATCCATTGCTGTTCTTCTTCCAGTTTTCTGTCTGCCTTCCATTATTGGTATATCCCATGTTTGAAGAAGCTGTTACTTGAGCCCATGTTTTATTTCCATGTTTATTTTGCTGATAAATGTACACAGGCTGGGTAGAAGCCTGTCTTGCTGCTGTTTGTTGTAAATCTCTAATAGTTTCTTCACTTCTCCCACCCATTTTTGTCGTATTTTTATTTTGGTGTTTTTGGGCTTCAGAAGGACATGGGGGTGTTTCCTCTTAATTATGTTGTTTGTACAACAAACCATCTTTTAGTTTACTGTTTTGCAATACTTTTTTAATTATATCACAGTGAATCATAATAATTAAGAAAAAGAAAAAATTGGACACCAGAAACTGAAATAAAAACTAAGAGGAAGAGGAAAATAAATCATAATACAATGGAATTGTAGCTGGCAAATGGCAGAGAAATAGAAAAAAGGGTGAAATATTAATAATATAAAAAAACTAAAAGGGGAAATATTCTGAGAGAAATGTATGCATGTAATCTTCAGGGCCCTAACCTAACTAGTTTTATTTCTTAATTTTTTGGGTTATGATTCACTGTCTTTAAATGAATGATGGTCTAATTATTAGGGTATTTCTATCTTTGGAATTAATGTTTAAATGCATGAATGTATTTATATATTTCTCTACATATCAGTTATACATCATTCTTTTAAATATTCAGCCATACCTGTGAAATTTAACTTTATTATTTTCAGGACTCAAAAGTACAACCAGTTAATTTGTCAAATACAAAAAATACAAAATTCAAAACGTGTTCACTTCTATATAATACAATGGAGTTAATTTTATTACCTTTATTTGTTAATGGTTTAAATACATCCAAAAAAAGGAGATGATTAAAATGCTGTAATATTAATAAGGCTAATATAGTATTCTTTCAGCAAACTCATATTAAACATTCATATACAGATATATAGCTACCAAATCAATATAATATCTTATCTCAATCAACTTTTAAAAACAGAAGGAAAGGATCCATGATTTTATGGAAATCAAATATGCTAACGCAACAGATCCTTTGTAAATATGAAGATAAGGTAGGACTTCCATACCTGTTGTAATGTCCCCACTCTGGGCCAGTAATCAAGGGGCCTGAGTCCTAACCACTGACATTGCACTTGGAATACAAATAGATACAGACTTCTCTACATCAAGTACAATTTCCCTTAAGACCACACAGGGAACACACTCAGCCCAGGGTCTGGATTTCTCTGTCTGTCTCCATCCAGGTCCCCAATAAGACTCCCCACTAATAGAGGTGTAGAATTACATCCCAACATGAGTTTCCAAGCCAAGTTCTCCAGCACCCTCTTTGTGAACCCAGTGCTTCATGTCCCTGGCCTAAGTAGCACACACACACACACACACACACACACACACACACACACACTTTACCTGCTGTGCCCCCTTCTGCCCAGGGTATAAGGTAGTTATCACTGCCACCAGACACTCCACAATCAGCTATTCTAAGGCCCTTAAAGGATGTACAATTATACTGTGTAATATCAATACTAATACAAATGGTAGTAGTTGTCCAAGAGAGCTAGACCTCTAGAGTGGCCATCATAGTGTCACCAAATAAATATAAGCACTGACAATGGTTAAACAGTTTCTAAAACAATACAAGTTTAAATATATTTAATATTAAAATAATATGAAAATACTAAATATTTATTTATAGTAAACACAGAGTTGAAATCACAGGAAATACTGAAAATAACACCTAAACTAAGCTTTACTATATATTTTTGACTGAATCTAGGAGAATTTCTATTCCTGACTTGCTTAATAAGGCAAGGCAGATGATATGATGAATGGTCCTTCTTGTTGTCAGGCCCAAGACAGAATACTCAATAGTGAGAGAACCCTCCCTGTAACATTTAAAAGGTAATCTCCAAGATGGCTGGCAGAATTACCTCATCTGGTCACCTGACTCTAGGTTCATACAGTATCCCCCTTTGAAGCTGCGACAGGAATTTACCATAGACCGGTACAATACACATCTAAATGTTTATAGCAGTGCACTGGAGCCACAAAAGAATTACAGCACCTCCCCTCTTCTTTACAGAAGCTATTAAACAATGGCTTCTCCCAGAACAGCTGTATCTGGTCCTATTCATCACTGTGGGATTCCATTTTAATGGTTTAACAGCTCATTTACATTTCCTTATTTTTCTTAAGGTAAGCTAGCTGGTTAACCTCTGCTCTTTCAGGGTCCTTTGCTGACATATATACATAAGGTCTTACATGTATTTTCCTTCTCTATCCAGCAGGACCCACTGTTGATACATTTTTCAACACTAGCAATTTTACAAATACATTTTGATATTCAAATGCCACACAGTTCTAATACATTTGTAACATGAGCATCTTCACAAATCAGTTTGATATTCAAATGCCATACAGTTCCAGTACATTTATAACACAGCCATCTTGTATACATCAGTTTGATATTCAGAGAATATCATTCTTTACAAAACTCCAGCTAGCTATGCTGGCACTAGCCCATATCATCACATCAGTGATAGTAAAGAAATATAATAATATAATCTGGACTCGTAAACTGGGTCTATATTAGAAGAGCGGAGTGACTTAAGAGCAAACGCTCTATTGTCGACACATAAAGCCTGAAGTCTGAAAACAGCGAAGTTATGAAACAGTGATTTTTTTTTCCTCAGGGAAAAAATCTCTGGGCCATTCTCAGGGCTTTGCTGTTTTCTTCACTGTGGTATGATCTTGGAGTTGGTATGTAAGTAGGGTGGGTGTGGGCGTGTGAAGCCCCCCCCCCCCACTTTATTTTGTCTTTATAATTTTTTTTTTGGAATGGTGATTTTTTTCCCTTGGAAAAAAACACTGTTCTATAATTTCTCTCTTTTCAGACTTCGGGTTTTACATGTCGATGAAAGAGCATTCGCTCCTAAGTCACTTTGCTCTTCTAATATAGACTCTTGTAAATCTTTATTGGTTCCAAGGGAAGGATGCTGCTCTAGCCAAAAATATTTAGATTTTTATAATGGAAAACTCAAAAGGTACTTTAATAACTGAAAGTGATTTTAGTTGCATATTAAATAATTCTGAGACTGAGACTACTAGAAATTTGAGATGATCATTCTTAGGTAAGTGGATTGAATTATTAAATTTAAAACACACATTCATAATAAGAGAGGAAAATTCTTTGAAATATATGCATTATTCCTATGCATATGGTATTCAGACTTGAATAGATAAAATGATCACCTCTCAAGATTTACTATTAAAATTATCTCCATTAATATGTCCATTCTCTGATCACAGTGCCCTTTAAAAAAATCACTCAAAGGTTCAACAAACTATCTATTTTAAACAGAATCCCAACCTGTATTACTAATCTAAAAGAATTTAAACCTTGATTTTTATCAGAAATTAGTATTTTTATGAAGACAAACCATTCTCAGGAAATCAGTGTCAGTATAATATAGGACTCATTTAAAGCCTATATCTATGGGAGTATGATGACATGGAACAGAAAAAAAATAAAAGAATGGAATTAGGAGTTTGTTGACATACACAGTAAGCTAGAAAAATTAAAGTAAAATATGAATAATAAAGATTAAAAAACAAGAAATTGTCTAAATAGAAAATACTTAAACAAAAGATAGAATTAGCTCAAATTGAAATTAAATTCATATTCATATATATCAGCCACACACGTGTATTATCTATCAAAAAGAGTAGAAATAAACTCGAGTATGAATTACACACAAGTGACTAAAATCTTCTTCTTTCGGCTGCTCCTATTAGGGGTCGCCACAGCAGATCAACTGTTTCCATTTCTTCCTGTCCTCTGCATCTTGCTCTGTCACACCAACCACCTGCATGTCCTCTCTCACCACATCCATAAACCTTATCTTAGGCCTTCCTCTTTTCCTTTTACCTGGCAGCTTCATCCTTAGCATCTTTTTCCCAATATACTCTGCATCCCTCCTCAACACATGTCCAAACCAACATAATCTTACCTCTCTGGCTTTGTCTGCAAACCTTCCAACCTGGGCTGACCCTCTAATATACTTATTCCTAATCCTGTCCATCCTCATCACACCCAGTTCAAATATTAACATCTTCAACTCTGCCACGTCAAGCTCTGACTCCTGCCTTTTTGTCAGTGCCACTGTCTCCAACCAATATAACATAGCTGGTCTCACTACCCTCTTGTAGACCTTCCCTTTCACTCTTACTGGTACTCGTCTGTCACAAATCACTCCTGACACTCTTCTCTACCCACTCCATCCTGCCTGTACTCTCTTCCACACTCACCATTACTCTGAACTGTTGATCCCAAGTACTTACACTCATTCACCTTCGCCACCTCTACTCCCTGCATCCTCACCATTTCTCTATCCTCCCTCTCATTCACACACATATATTCTGTGGTAGTCCTGCTGACCTTCATTCCACTTCTCTCTAGAGCATATGTCCACCTCTCCAGGGTCTCTTCCACCTGTTCCCTACTCTCACTACAGATCACAATGTCATCTGCAAACATCATAGTCCATGGGGACTCCTGTCTGATCTCGTCTGTTAACCTGTCCATCACCATTGCAAATAAGAAAGGGCTCAGAGCTGATCCTTGATGTAATCCCATCTCCACCTTAGACACATCTGTCACTCCTACCACAGACCTCACCGCTGTCACACTACCCTCATACATATCTGTACCACTCTTACATACTTCTCTGACACTCTCGACTTCCTCATACAATACCACAACTCCTCTCTAGGCACCCTGTCATATGCTTTCTCTAAATCCAGAAAGACACAATGCACCTCCTTCTCCATCAACACTCTCAGAGCAAACATCGCATCTGTAGTGCTCTTTCCTGGCATGAAACCATACTGCTGATCACTAATCATCACCTCCCTTTTTAACCTAGCTTCCACTACTCTTTCCCATAACTTCATGCTGTGACTGATCAGTTTAATCCCTCTGTAGTTACTACAGCTCTGCACATCACCCTTATTCTTAAAATTGGTACCAAAACACTTTTTCTCCATTCCTCATGCATCCTCTTACTTTCCAAGATTTCATTAAACAATCTAGTTAAAAACTGCACTGCCATTTCATCTAAACACATCCATGCTTCCATGGGTATGTCATCGGGACCAACAGCCTTTCAGTTCTTCATCCTCTTCATAGCTATCCTTACTTCCCCATTGCTAATCCACTACACTTCATGATTCACTATCCGCACATCATCCAACCTTCTCTCCTTCTCATTCTCTTCATTCATCAACCCCTCAAAGCACTCTCTCCATCTGCTCAACACACTCTTCTTGCTTGTGAGTACATTTCCCTCATTATCCTTTATCATCCTTACCTGCTGCACATCTTTACTAGCTCGGTCCCTCTGTCTAGCGAATCAGTACAGGTCCTTTTCTCCCTCCTTAGTGTCCAAACTTTTATACAACTCTTCATATGCCTTATCCTTAGCCTTCACCCCCTCTCTCTTTGCCATGCACCTCATCCCCTTATACTCTTGTCTACTTTCTTCATCTCTTTGACAATCCCACTTCTTTTTCGCCAAAGTGACGAAAATACTAAAAATAAAAAAGGCTAATGTAGGAGATAGTTTAGAACATTTTAGACATTATTACACTTTTTTGTAAACCTACTAAATGATCTTTCTAAATCATAAATTAACTCATTACCTAATATAGAAATTTTAAAAATAACCCTGAACTAAAGAGATTATTGAAAAACAAAACCTGTAAGGAAATAGATTAAATAAGTTTAAATTCAAATATGTTTCCAAGAATTGATGGTATAATACCAGACATCTAATCAAACTGCTACCTTCATAAATGAAACTTGTTTTTAATGAAGTTCTTGTTGATGTACAAAAACTAGGATAATTCCTCCTTCCTGGAAATACTCATTAATTTGTCTAATATTTAAAGAAGGTATTGATCTCAAATTATACTCAGCATATAGATTCATATCTCTAATAAGTGTTGACTAACAGATAAATTAAAAGAGTTCATACTTAAAATAATTAATTATGATCAGTCAGGCTTTATACATAAAAGGCAAACTCAAGATTATGCACAGAGAATTTTAACTTTAATTGATTTTCTAAATTACAATAAACAATAAGAATATTTTATCAGTCTTGACACAGAAGGAGGCCATTGATTCTTTAAAATGTGACGATCTATTCAAAATTCTAAAACTATATGTTTTTCTGAATCACTTTAGATCTATACTAGAACATAGCTGTGTCCCTTTATCTCAGTCAATTGAAATTAAAAGGGGAGCAAAATCAGGTTGTCCTGAAACACCCATTCCATTTGCTATACCAATTTAAATCTTAACAAATTCAGAAATAATAATATAATAAAATGTATTTAAACATTTATAATTTGAAAATAAAGTGATGATGTAATGTTTACTTTAAAATTGGAAAAATTGACAAAAGAACTAAATACAAATATGAAAATTTTGAACAGCTCTCAAGGCTTTACTTTAATACCCAAAAATATACACATTTGATCATAAATAGAAACATTAATACTAATATGATACTTAGTGATATTACTTGGAAGAATCATAAAATTTATAAAATCTAGGAATATCTAAATCAGATGAAGACAAGAGATAATTATGAAAAAGCTTTCCAGGAATTATCATCTTTAGTAACAAAAATAGAGCTCCTTAATAATATCATTTGAAGATCGACTTCAATTAATAAAGATGATCTTATTTTCAAAGGATTTATATATAACTCAAGCTCTTGCTTGCTCCTAATAAAACACAATCCAAAACTAAATAAATAAATAAATGTCTGTTAAATTTTCTTTGTTATCCAAAAATACCCAGAATAACTCTAGTGCATCACACTAGATATTGAAATTTAGAAAATATCAATCATCCAGGTGTACATATATATGCAAAAGCAGCAATATCTTAGTAATCGTAAGTTGGATGGGTACATTATATTCTTCTAAATGGAAGTCTCTACATATGTCCCTGTTTAAAATGATAAAATGAAAATCAGTAAATCAATTTCCATCAGTATTCTATGTGTGTATCTGTGCAGTCATGTTTAGTATAATAGTCACTTTCCCACTCAGTCTATATGAATTTTATTCTATAATCCTTTAAATCTATTATCTTAGGTATACCTGAGTTGAAACTATGGTGTAATACTGTGATTCTTTTTAAGATAACTATAAGCTTTTTTAAAAAAAAAACTTTATTCAGAAAATCGAATGAGAACAAAAGAACTTCATATATTTTAGATTCACAAGACTGAGTAATCTTACAGAGTGTAAGGGGTTATGCTCAACACAAGTTTCTTCCTCTAACTCTCCCAAACTAATTAAATACCTTTCAGAAATTCTATTTAATGAAGTAGATTCAAAAGATATATTTTCTACTCTGTTTAGTTTATTAAAATTGCATAATATTCTGAATACCAAGTCTTGAAAATTTAGAACAAATGATCAAATTACTAATTTTTTAATAAAAGTAAATCCTATATTTCACCAATTAAAAATACTTCTCTAGTTCCCTTTTGGTGTATCTTTACATGGAAATTCAGGTCTATATTGAATCAGCGAACACTTAAAAAAGCGAACGCTGATTCATCAACCCTATTTGAGCAAACACTGAAAATCCTGAACACCCGGAACAGCGATTTTTTTTCTCAGGGAAAAAAATCACTGGGCCGGTTTCAGGAGTTTGTTTCCTGCACTGTGGTGTGATCTCAGAGTTGGTATATTTAAGTAGGGGGGTGGGGGTGGGGGCTGTGCCACATTAAATACTGTTTAAGTTGTGTTTTTTTTTTTTTTTTTTTTTTTTTTTTGGTGGAACAGCAATTTTTTTTCCCTGAGGAAAAAAAAAATCGCTGTTTGGAGCATTCAGGATTTTCAGCGTTCACTGAACTAGGGTTGATAAATCAGCATTCTCTTTTTTAAGCATTTGCTGATTTAATATAGACCCGGAAATTTATCTATAGAGCTTTACTGACTCTGGATAAAATAGCAAAATTCTGTAATATCTGTTGGAGATACACTCACATCTGTTTAAGCAGATTGGTAACACATTTTTAGATGTCCTCCTTTGCCTGCATAATAGAATTCTGTATCAGATTTTCTCCAAGCATTAAAGATTTATAATTTTACTTTAAATAAAATGTCATCTCTATATAGCATTCCACCAAACAATGACAAAAACAATATGAATTGCTATCTCTTCTGTGCAATTCTAGCAGTTTCAAGAAAAACTATCACCAAGAAATGGAAGAACAAATATCCACAATCTCAAGAATTTTTGACATCATTAAGAGAAGTGATTGTAAAATATTATAATACAATCAAAAAACTAAGATTATTTTCAAAACCAGTTTTAACCAGTCCATGGTCTAAGACTATTACTTGACTTTTATCAAAGAGTAAATACATTTCCTAACGGTCTTGTCTAAATTCTAAACCTTTTTGATTTCTCACTTAAACAAGTAAAAAACTACAAATATAAAAAAATGTTTGCCGATTAGAAGTATAGAAAGACATATTATTAGCCTGTATTAAGATTTCAGGCAGCAATGGTTATTCCACAGTCATGCCTTGTAAATATTGTAAATAGTTTTCATGTTTTATTCTTTTATTCTTCCCCAACATTTTGTTAAATTCTTATATGTTTTGTTCAACAAATTTGAATGTTGTTAAAAATTCCAAAAAATGTATATACCAAAAAGAAAAAGATTGAATGTGAAATGTGCCAGGCAATTAAAATGTATTATTTTTTGTGGAAATGATACTCACTGTATTATTAACTATGAAAAGAAGCATTGCAATCAATATATGGAAAAGGGACACACTGAAAAATTGGTGTAGTATTCATGTGGCTGAAACCAATTGATCCCTGGAAAATCCCTGTAGCAAATATTGTTGATGTTATGTATATATAAGTGTTCACAAGAATGGGTATTCCATTTATCGCATGAGCCTGCATGTGAGGATGTCAAATGTATACCAACTCCTATCAGAGATGCAGATGATGTTGTCTGTCTTTCGGCTTTTTCCCGGAAAAGGGTCGCCACAGTGGAACTCCAGTCCACTAATGATTGGCAGTAGATTTTTACGAAACGCTGAGATGCAGATGTAAAAGAATGAAAAAATATTTGATTATCAAATGACTTGGTTTTGAAGATAAGAGAAACATTAAATTAAATGAAGGATTTTTGAACATTCCCATGCTCTTTGGCACAGCTCAGAGGCTTGCAAAGTCTTCCCCTTTACAGATAAAAATGAGTTTGGAGAAGAAATTTTTTAACTGATTCTTTACTTGCAGAGAATGACATATGCCAAACATAGGATGGTATACACTTTAAAATAAAAGACAATTAGCAACACACTAAAAATGAGCAATGACACATGCAAAAAAAATACAGACAATTCCTTTTTATGCACACACACACAAAACAGTAAAGAAAGAGTAGAGAAAGGGTTGTGTAACTATAACAGTAATGGAAACTGTATATATATATCATGGTAAATAAATAGGGCTTCCAAACAAATAGTTGCATTTTTTCATTTATGAATTGAGAAGTGAAGTTTACTGAAACCAGCTAGGATGAGGGGTTAAATCTAATCTTTCCACATAGGAAAGGTTCATCAAAGAACTTGGAAAAAATAAGAGGTGCACAAGGTAATTAGGCCTAATAGAATCCACACTAAAACTCTTAGAAAACTAATAATACCATCAAGTAATGTTTAATAATTCATGGGAGAAGCATAATATTCCTTGTGACTTAAAAAGAGCAGATGCAATCCCCTTTTGAAGGTTGGTAGCAAGTCAGATGCTGGAAACTATTGGCTTGCAGGACTAAATTCGGTTGCAGACAAAACAAAATAAAATTTCATCTGAAGAAAAGTATGTGAAAGTATCTAGAAGGCTGTAGGAAACCTAACCCAAAGAAGCATAGATTTATATCAGGAAAGTCATAACAAATTAATGCACTGGATAAGAAAGGGGAAGTTAATGTGATATATTAAAAAAAAAAAAAGACACTTGACATATTAACAAGAAAAGGTCAGTGAACACATTAGTCAAGTCAGGTCTGGAGTGAGTTATATAATTCTGGCTTCGTAGTCTAAAATAAACATTTTTAGTAGTTGGGGTTCACTCAGGTGTAAATGTATTAACTATAGTGAGATGCTGTATGTTCACTTAGGGTGGGGTCAGTCCCTTTAAATGTCTTCAAATGGCAATGTTGAGAGAGAGAGACAGACAGATAATAGTAATAAATGCAAAAGCACAGAGGCTTGCATGTCAGTTTGAAGCTAGTTATGGTATCAGTCATTGTGTGTGTGTGTGTGTGTGTGTGTGTGTATATGTGTCGGTGAGAGAGGTAGGTGTGGGAGTGCACATAGACCATGGGTGGTGTGGAAAATGTTCCCTCGATGATGTGATAATCAACACAGTTGGCCAAATTGGTGTTATATCCATGCACAACAAAACCTCAGTGGCTCTTTGCATGATTGCTGCAGGACTGGCTCTCAGCCAAGGGGTGACCGAAGTCTGATTACTAAGAAATCCCGATTAGTCATCAGTGAAAAAAGTAGCCATATATTCTAAAATGTTATGTATCTTGCTATACCATCTATTATTATAAAACATTTTTTATTAGTTTTAATTCATTTTTATGCCTGTGAATTAAAAATAAATTTTCTAGTAGCAAATTACATGATTTGATTCATTAAATTCAGAATAGTTATTAGCTACTTTTAGATGACAAGGACCTGTCTGCTTCTGCTATTGATCATAGTTTTGTCACAAAAGGGAAACAATTTCCAGAAAACTATGTGCTGTCTCTTCAAAGATTACAGACGAGTTGTGGATAATAACCGGAAAGATTTTGACTATGTCTTCTTCTTTAATGAATTCCATTCCATATTAAATCTGGACTGTCATTATATATATTATTTTGTTACGGAAAAGCCTCCGCTAGTTGCAGAGAGTTAAGCATTCTAATAAGCCCTATTATGTTGTATATAAAATGTGATTACACAGTCTCCTAAAAGGATTTTTTTTTTCAAAACATGAGCTGCTGAGACATGAAGTGCATTTAATCTGCATTATTGATATGCAGTAATTCACAGTATGTGTGCCATGCTTCTCGCATGACTATTCATAAACACAGGGTAGATCTGACATTTCTATAAATCATTAAGACCCTGGTTTGCATCATTTGGCATTTTCAATGTGAACAAATGGACTGATTACCATAAGGTTAGCTTATTCCACAGTTTAAGTAGCAGCATTTTCAGAACTAAATGCCAAACAGCAGTCTGCGCACAAGGAAAATGTGTCACTGATTAAATAACCTGAATAGCACTGTACATTTTCATTGTAGTATTTGCAGCACTTTTGTTATTGTGCCATTAGATATTACAGACAAATGCATTCTAAATTATTTTACTCTGAAATGTCATTTAGCAGTATTTTGTTGTAAGATGCTTTTTATTTGAAAATGTATTTTTTGTGTTATTTTAGTTTAGTTCATTAATCAAAATATATTGATGAAAAATTTCTGAAAAAAAAGTGTGTGTATGTGTGTGTGTGTGTGTGTGTGTGTGTGTGTGTGTGTGTGTGTGTGTGTGTGTGTGTATGGGTGCAGGTGTGCACATGAGTGTTTAGTTCACATTTGTGGCCTTACCACTGTTGTTAAGCTAAATGGCACTAAAGCAAGGGTCTGCAAATTAACTTTTTATATATATTTTTCTGCAGTGCTCATTGTGTATGCAGTTAAAGGCAGCAAGGAGGAAGGAGGCCCTGCAACCCTCCCTCACCTCTCAAAAGAGAGAGTAATCCCCTTAATTGTTCATCACCTTTTCTTTTTGACACTTGCTGCCATAATATGTTCTGATCATGGATATCCAGCGTGACTGTAGCATTACAACAGTTACACTATCAGTCCTGCTGAGAATTTAATACGTACCTAAATGGATGGCATGCTAATATACAGGTAACCTACCTGCAACACTGCTACTATGCTTTATGAAGGGGTCATTTATATATATCCCATGAGCATCCATTACAGGAGGTTTAAAGTATTACGCACTGAAGACACTAGCTTGGATGGATGGATCTTGGAGTTTTTACTGAATGTTTATTTTTATGACCATTTTACCATTAAGTTTGGATGTTGTTTATGATCAAAAATATAGTGTTGCTGGAACCACATTGCAGGAATTATGGTAAAAAATTTTTTTTAATGCACAGAAACACAAACATAAACGTTGACAATTCCTATCACTTTTCCTTATTTTCTAAAATATCTCTCTTTAATTTTTTGATCTTCCTTTTAATATTAACTGAACATAGTTAATTAATTGTATCCATCATACTAAAATATTTCATTTTTTCTGTCTCAACAGTATGCAATAAATCATTAGTAATAAGCTTAAAGTGCTCAATACAAGATTTTAACTCGTTCATCCTTATATGTTTTTATTATTATTGTATTTAATGCCAGGAAGGCTATATTTTGTAAGTTTTATTATATTATATATATATTTATTGTAGTAACTGTGATTGAGGAACTGTTTAAGGTGCTTCTATTCCTTTATTTCCTTCACATATGTTAATTGATTTAATGTCCTTATTGGTTGTTTTTCAAAACTGTAGTATATTTAATGAGCTTTTTTAAGTGAAAAATGTTATCTGATGAAGTCTTGGAGGATGAAAACGTACAGGAATTGTTAGCGTTTATGTTTGTGTTTCCATGTATTAAAAAGCATTTTTTACCGTGGTTTGCACAGTGTGGTTCCAGCAACACTATCTTTTTGATTATTAGTCATCGTTTGGGGTTGCAATTCCTCGTTTTCTTTTGGTTATACGTTGTTTATAATATTTTGCAGGTGCCTTAATGTTTATGGGTATAGGCTTGGTCTTAGCATTTCCAAACTTTAGCAAAACTATCCATTTATGCTGAAATGACAGATTTAGAAAACGGGTGAAACATATACTTCTACAACTAGTAGAGTTTGACTTTAATGTCTTGAATGCACCAGTAAAGACTTCAAAGGTTAAAAAGTCATGGGCATTCAGCACATATACTAAAGAACCAATATGTCTTTAAGAAGCTGTTTGTGTATACCACTTGGGCCTCCATTACAGGAGCTGAAAGTATTACACAGTGAAGACTCTAACTCAACTGGAGCTTTCTTGGAGTTTTTACTGAATGATCTGTCTGCTGACTTTTTTTACCCCGTGCATTTTGAAACACTGCGTTTATGAAAATGTGCCATTTTCTTCGATATTAATAAGCATGGTATGCAATTTTACTTAATTTTGATTGGTTTGCACATTTTTCTAACTGGTTAAGCTTAACCACACACACACACACACACACACACACACACACACACGAGTTTTGAAATCACACTGGGAATTTGGGTTTAACTAAAAGGGGGTAGGCAAAGCCACATCGTATGTATATGGATGGTAGAGAAAACAAGCCATGCCATAATTTGTTAACCCAGCTACTCTGATACTTGGGGCTATAGCATGACGTACGCATTTTCATTTTCTGTGTGTCTGAATGGGTTATCAGTGCAGTTTCCGGTTTTCTCCCACCTTGCAAAGGGATATTTATAGATTGGTAATACTAAGCTGAGTGCTGGGGTATATGTGAGTGTAAGTATATTAACAACTAATTACTAGATTGTGCAATTGCTTGCTAGGATAGGGTCTTACCCCCTGTGACCCTGAATTGAATAAAGTGGGTACAGAAAACTGATGGAAGGCTGGGCAGAGCATAGATTCCCATCCCAGCAAAAAGATATGGAATAATCAGTACCTACCTGAGGATTGACCAGATTAAAAGCTAAAATGTACTCAAAAATACGGCAGTCCAGAATTACTACAAATGTTATAATGCAGATATAAGGGGTCCGTGTCAAGTATGATGTTGCCTCTATGTTATCACAGCTCATGGCTATTCAGTGTTCTTGCTGAAGGTATTTCCATTTGATATATTCCTTGTCAGGAAAAGATTCATGACATAACTTTTAACAATTATGAACATCTGAGACAGTCAAGAAAAAGGAATTTAGGCTACCTAATGCATCGATCAATTGCAGCCACGTTAAGACAATCTCTCCTTAAATCTTAGATTTCCAGCCCCACTGCCTTCCATAATATTTTAAAAGCATCCAGTGTTGCAGACTCTGCTACATTAGCTTGTGGTTCATTCTAAGGATGCATCATACTCTTGTGTGAAGAAACAACTGCTGTAGACTCCTCAGAAGTCCCCAACCCCATAAGCCTCACCAGGATGAGCATTTAGAAAATGCATGGATTTATGGGTTCATAGGTTTATAAGTAAGTACTAGGCTAACTGCCATTGTGGGCCATTTTAAGCCTAGCCCTCTTCCTTTTTTGTCCTCAAAATAACCTGGCCTATTTGCTTATAGATTGTCCTTACCCATCCCGTGGTCATTAATTATATATTACCCCCAGCAGGAATATCTAGTATCATACCAAAGATAATTTGAGGGGACCCATGCATGGGATAAAGCATTCAGAAGCTGTTTTCCATTAGTAGTATAAGGAGCAGTCCTTGAGTAAAATTTCTATTTCCCTTCTACAGATCTAAGTTGCACTTGAAAATGGACAAGGATGAATTTTGTTTTATATGGATGGGGAGTCTTCCACAGCAGCGTTATCCTGCAATATATACCTGTCCCTCCAAACCAAACTGTTGATAAAGCAGAAGAGGGTTAGATCCCTAGACTGAGTATTTCTGATGCCATTTGACTTGCTGATGTGCAATAAATCCATCAGTAATGGGTCAGAGGATGCCTTCTTTGCCAGACACAGATCATCTCTTAACAGTCCGCAGGATACCAAGTATAGTGACAGGGTTTTGAGTCAGACCATGTAAAACATGTTGTTTAGGCCTTGTATCTTTTTCATAAGGTATCTCTGTGAGCTTCTAGTTGTTGAATGTGTCTGGGCAGATGCATTACATTCAATGATTGTTCTAATGAGGGTTGAAAACATACTAGGAGAACTAGATCTAGACACAGTCCCTTTATTTATAAGCTATGCAATGTAAAGGGACTTTGTTGCAGCAGTAGACACAAGTTCGTCAAACGTTAGGTCATAGTTCACATAAGTTCCCGAATCCCAAACAGTTGGGTCAGTTCTTAGGAGTATTTATCAATATGTAAGTTCCCTGGAGTAGATGACTTCCCAAAGGATACAGTAATGCATTTTTTTGGCATTTAGAGTCCAACATGATTTTGACACCAGTTATTTATTTGAGACAAACCTTCCTGCAGGATGGCTACTATAAGTCATCTGGGGATTCAAGGATAGCTCCTAGCTTTCCCTTTGTCATTGTTTTATTTCAGAAAAGTAGATTCCAAATAGGAAATGTCCTAGCACAAAACCCTGGGGGAGTCCAGTGGTGACTCCCATCCTATGGAAAAATTGGGACAGGAATATTTAGGTATGAAGCAAGGAATTTCTTACCAGCCATAGACTTCTCGACGAATTTTGAAAACTCATTGTTGTGAGATGGAGCAAATTCTACAGAGGTAATACAGCAACTAAAACCAGTATTTGTACTGAAAGATTACTTTGATCATTTGATTTCAGTCAGCAGTTTAAAGCGAAGTTGGAGTATATTGACTGCAAACTACTAGAAGTAATGTGGAATAAAGGATCAGTTTCATCATACTTATGAACAACTGTTTTTGGTAAAACTATATTTAAGTCAAGCCTATTTTTACAACTCTCCCTGACCTGGGATTTGCTTCTGTAATTACTTTATTAATCAAGTAATATAGTCTGCAAAAGATGCTATAATGACCACTACAACTAATACAGCAACTATAAAATTTCTGGTAAATAAATTTGCAATTTTAATTTTGGCCACTAGGTGTCACTTAAGCATTCATGACCTGTTAATTATGTTAAATGATACAATGATCCCCTTCCCCATTAATACTCCAAAACTTGCACGCTGATTGGTCAGCATACCCTTTGTAAATCAGACTTATACTAATGGAAAAAGGTCCGGTCGCCTGGACATTTTCCGTTAGTATAAGTCTTTTTTTTGTGTGTTGGACAGCAATGGAGAACAGAAGAGCTCCTTTGCTGTTATCTCGCTATGTTAAACTCATTTAACATAGCGAGATATCTTAAAAAAAAGCTGTGGAGAAAGGAAGATCTCTGTTGCTTTTTTTTAAGATATCTCGCTATGTTAAATTCGTTTAACATAGCGAGACACCTTTTAAAAACCAACGGAAATCTTCCTTTCTCCGTTGCTTCCACACACAGTTCTGATGTACTGCATAACCATATGCATGCGCAGTACATCAGAACTGCCGAAGAATACTGGACAGCTATGGAAGGGCAGCAAGAAGGCATTATACAATGCCATTAGTTAAGAAAAGTAAGTATTTTTTTCTTAAATAATTTTATTGTATAATAGCAATAACCTACTTCTGGGTGTGGGTAATGCTGGATTTACACACAGTTGTCTTTGTTGGCCACTCGGGCTTCGCCCTCATGACCAAACCACACCAACCATGGGAAAATCCAGCATTACCCACACCCAGGCATGGGTTATTGCTTAAATCTTCTGCCTTGAAGTCTCTTAATTTATTTAATTCAACTGGGCAATTCTTTAACCTGTCTCATAACTGGTATTACATATTCTGTATGAAAACTCTCTTTTTATACTTATAATATAGCTATCCTGAACCATAGCTATCCTGAACCATAATTAACTATCCACTGTATTAACTTGTTTCTTTAAATCTTTAGCTAGATTTGTTAAAGTGTTAACTAATAATCTGGGTCTACTTCACGTTGTCATAAGCTGACAATATTGAGTCTGATATTGTCGGCACAATATCGAAAGTGAAGAACATCGGGAAAGTAAATGGAAATCACCGTAAGGGGAGATTTCCGTTTACCTCAATGTAGTGCAGTCTCGGAGTTGGTATATTTAAGTAGGGGGCATGGGGGGTGCAGCCCCCAATGTGGCAGGGGCAGGGGGCTTGCCCCCCTGCCTACACCATTTAGTTTTTTTTTTTTACTTTTTTTTACGTTATTCAATGTTTTACTTAATTGATCAATAAAGTTTGGCCTTTATTGATTTGATTAAGTAAACTTTCGATAACGTGATATAGACGCAATAAGCTTGTATATTTACCTTTTAAAACTCTGTGTCCTACGATGGAAGCCTACATTTAAATTGAGTGTCTCAAGCATCCTAAAAGCACAATATCAGTGCAAACTTCTGCAAGGCAGAGGTAACATTTCACAAATAAAACAAACCACTACTGACAACTGGATACAAGTTCCTTTAATGAACAAATGTTGAGTGCTTTTGACCTTAATGGTCTTCATCAGACCATAATGCCAATACAACTGAATCAGTTTAAATACACACAGATAAAATCACGACATAATTAATCCAATCAAAATAAATACTCTCAATAAAATACAACCACTTACACTTTTTGAAGTTGAATTGGTGATTTACAACCACTTTGTAACTGATGTTACTATTCAGACCTGGTGGAGTATAGGCATTAAACATAATCTTCCACTCGACTTCTTTAAAACCAAGTCCCCCCTCCCTATCTCTGTTAAAATTGATGGGTACATAATCTGTAATTGTAAAAATAACCTTTTTGAAATCCTGACATTCTGCTGAATGCTTATCTAAAGCATTGTCATAATACTTTATTTTAACTGTATATTGCTGTTCATGCACACACTTTCTAAGTTCTCTTTTTTCCTATGTAATATGATTTGCACAAACTATATTCAGCTTAATAAACAGCAAAATTGGACCCACAAGTGAAAAAAAACGGGTACATTATAAGTTCTATCTGCTCCAAAATATGTGACGTATGGACTTTCTGATATGTACCTGTACATTATATTATCATGTACTAATTCTAATGCCATAAATATAAACTTGTGTTGCACATTCTCTTGGATATATTAGACAAAGCACCGGTGTCCTTTCTTAGTCTAATTTCACTGAGGTGATGTAGAATTCTATCTTTAAACTGCCAGTTAGTCTTGTCAGAACTGTTCAGTTTCCTTTATATATATATATACTTCTTCATCAGTGCATAATCTGGAGGTACAAAGTAACTGTCCCTTGATAATATCTGGGTATACATATGCAGAATGCATACTTGTCCTATGCAGAAGGTAGTTCTTCCAACAGTCCTTTTTATTTATCCATCTTAAATCTTCCTTGATCATCCAATAATAATGTTACATCTAAAAACTCACTCACTTGAGTGGATCTGTGGACATCAAATTCCAAAAAGGTGGTGATATTTGCTATGTACTCAAAAAAGCAAGAAAGCTTCTACGTTATGAATACAGAAGAAAAAAGAGCACTGGATGAGTTGATGCACAATGATGCCATCGTTATTAAGCCAGCTGATAAGGGAGGGGCTATTATTCCAGATGCAGACTATCCCACCTTTCCCGTAACTAGTCTAGTCTTTTCTGTAACTAGTCTAGTCCAGATACAGATTTGCTGTATCCAGGACTGCTTGTAAGCTTCTGACACCCCCAAGCCTTTCTGTGTTGGAGGGAAGCCTTCTAGCTTATCAGTGGGAGTGGTAAGCACCAGGTAGCCTGTCTACAACAAGAGTGTTTCTTGTCCCAGAAATTGTAGTTTATTGGCCATATTGGCAGTTTTTCCATCTCTTTAAACTTAAACTTTCTGGTTTAAAAACCCACATTTGTGCTTGTTTCCCACCTTATCAGTGGGAGTGATAAGCACTAGGTAGCCTGTCTACAACAAGAGTGTTTCTTGTCCCAGAAATTGTAGTTTATTGGCCATATTGGCAGTTTTTCCATCTTTTTAAACTTAAACTTTCTGGTTTAAAAACTCACATTTGTGCTTGTTTCTCACCTTATCAATGGGAGTGATAAGCACTAGGTAGCCTATCTACCACAAGATCCAGGTACAGATTCTTATTTTTAGCACTTGAATTTGCATATTTGTGCTCAGCACTTGTTCAGAACATGTTGTTAGCACTAAATAAGCTGCAAATTACTATACTCAACCTTCTTTACCTAGAGGAAAACAGTTTTATGTACTTACTTTACTCACTTGCTTAGAGAAAAACAGCTCTTATACTCACTTTCCTCACTTGTCTAGAGGAAAGTAGTTTTTTATTCAGGCATGTCGAAGGATCAGCTCCAAGTGTTCTCTCCTGTCTATCTGATGAATCTGGACATCTTGGGGCAATGTAGCAATTGCCTCCTCCTACCACCCAACACCACAACCTGTGAGAGATGCACTTATCTAGCCAAACTGGAGGTAAACCTCTCTCCAACCAAGACTGAACTTGACAGTCAAGAGGAGAAGGAAAACACTTGCACCACACCACACTCATCACATAGTCCCACTAAACCTACACCACCAAAATCCACAAATAGAAACACAAAAACATTTGTGGAGGCTCTCAATAATAGTCTGCTCAAGCAACAGAGACCACCAAAGCAGAAACACAAGCAACCCCCCCCCACACAACCCAAATGACACATAGCCCACAGACTCAGTGTGCCACTCAACCACAGCCCATAAGGGAAAACAACGTACCCAACACACTAGTCATAGGTGATTCTATAGTCAGTCACACTGATGTCCCACTCACCATGCTAAACAAGGATAAGGTTACTTTCAGCTACCTGTCAGGTGCCAGGATCCGCCACATAACCCACGCACTCAGGTCACTCCACAACAAGTACAAATATGACTCTGTCATTGTCCATGGTGTGAATGATCTGAGATGTACCTCCCTGGACTACATGAAAAGAGACATGGAAGAGCTGTCTGATCTTGTAGCCCAGGAAGGTATGACCCTAGCCCTGAGTAGCATCCTGCCATCACCCAGAATGATACCGCATTACAAGGACAAAATGCTTGACTTCAACAATTGGCTAAGCTTCTGGTGTCATTTTAAGGGGATCCAGTATCTGTCTGCCTGGGATGACATGATCGACAGACCATGATGCTTTGCCAGAGATGGCCTGCACATGTCACGCATGGGATTCCGGATATTGGCTAACGCTCTTGATGCCCCTATAGTGCCTTTTTTAGGCAAGGTTCAAATGGCAAATTCACCACCGTAACAGGAACAGACAAGCAAAAACTGAGGATAATGCTACTCAGTGCTAGAAGTCTAAATCTCAAAATGCACTCCCTTGAGGCACTCCTTAAAATGGAGAAAGTTGATATCTGTGCAGTGATTGAGACCTGGTTCAAGGCTCCAGAGAGCACCCCTGGATTACCAGGTTATTTATTTATTTTATTTTACATTTGTTGACCGGGCTAGTCTATCTGGACATATGTCTATTTTCAGTAAAAGCCCGGGGAGATAAGCTCCAATGAAAAACAATGACAAAATCATATACAAATTAAGGTAAACAATGCACAGTGCAGGTACACTAGTAAGACATAATCGAGAGGTCAGAAGTAAATAACATAGTGGAAAATAATCAGGTATAAGTAGTATAATGCACATGCAGTTTCAACACATGATATACAAGTGAGTAAGGCAGCTGATTATATACAATTAATTAGTTCAAAAGTATTCACACTGATGTCATTAAGAAGATGTAAGGAATAGTATGTAGAAGGAGAAGGTTTGCTGTTATTAAGATAAGGAAGGTGATTACTGAGAATAAGAGAGTAGGCTGAATGTAGTAAGAAGAGCTAGCTGATCAATCATGTTCAGTACAGGAGCACAACCAGTGTCGTTTGAGGAAAAGTTTCAGTTTGGTTTTGAAAAGGGATATAGAGGGAAGTGAGGAAAGTTCATTGGGGAAAAGGTTCCAGGATTTTCCAAAAGTATTAGAGAAGAGAGAGTCCCCAGCCCTGCTGTTTGATTTACAAGCATTGACAAGAAGTTTATGTGATGATCGTAAGCTCTTGAGGTTATTGTAGGGGATGATGAGGGTAGATAGTATGAGGGTATTTGTAGGTTGGTAAAGAGTTTTATGGACAATGGTCAGTTGGTGGAATTTAAGGTGATTTTGAAATTCAAGCCATCCCAATTGTTTTAAATTATAACAGTGATGGGTTCTGAAAGGGTTGCCTGTAGCAAATCTGGCAATGTTATTGTAGGGGGTTTCCATTTTATTAAGGTTGTTTTTAGATAGATTAGTGTATATGGGTGAGGCAGAGAGGGGAGTAGAGATTAAATGGGTCTGAGCGACAGTTATTCTAGCTGCAGGAGAGCGGAAGGGTTTGATCCTGTAGAGAGAGCCTAGTTTTCTATTGATAGTTTTTAGAGTATTGCTGATATGGGTGTCGAAGTTGAGGTTGTTATCTATGGTGATACCTAGTAGTTCGGTAGTTGGATCTGGGGATATGAGAGTACCATTACTGGATGTGACAGTGAAATCTATAGGGGGGGGACTTACAAGTAGGGGTAAAAAGGAGGAGCTTGTTTTTTATAGGGTTTAGAAGGAGACAGCGCTGTGTAAACCACTGTTCAACTGTGTTAAACACCTTTTGGGTTCGGGAGTGAAGTGAAGATACTGATGTGGCTGAGCATATCAGTGGAGTCACCTGCGTATTGAATGCAAGTAGCTTGGGGCATTTCTAGGTGAAGGTCATTAATAAATATGGAAAACAGAAGAAGTCCTAATATGGATCCTTGGGGGGACACCAAGGTTAACAGGCAGGTGGGTAGATAGAGTATTATGCCAAAGAACAGCATGTTGTCTATTTTCTAACTAGGACTGGAACCATGTTATAGCTAGTGCATCTAGTGACAGGGATTTGAGGATATTTATAAGTATCTGGTGATTTACCATATCGAATGTCTTAGATCTATAAACAGTGCAGAGGAAAGCATATGGAGGCTGTGTTTTTTGTTGATACAGTCAGTAAAGGAAAGTAAGGCAGTAGTAGTGCTGTGGGAAGGTCTGAAACCATGTTGACAGCTGGACAGTAAATTGTTTTGGATTAGGTGGTCTAGCAATTGCTTGTGGATACATTTTTCCATGATCTTTGCCAAGGGAGAAAGTAGGGCTATGGGATGGTAATTGGAGAATTCAGTAGAGTTCCCACCCTTATGCAGGGGGATAATATGGGAGACTTTCCAGATTTTAGGGATGTGTCCATCACTGATGGTTCTATTGATGAGAATGGAAATGGGACAGGCAATGGACTTGGCTGCTAACTGTAGATATTCAGTGGGAAGTTGGTCAGCTGAAGGAGAGCATGGTTTCAGTTTTAGGAGAAGGATAAGAATATATGTTGTTGGGATAGGTTGGAAGAGAAATGGAGGGGGTGGGATAGTATTAGAATTAGTTAGAGTTAAGTTTTGAGTTGATAACTGACTGGCAAGAGTTTGAATGGCCTCAGTGAAAAAGGTATTAAAGGCATTAGCAGTCTGCTTGGGATTCTTCTGGTCTGTGACTTGTGGGTTTGGTGTGATGGATTGCCCTGGGAGGAGGAATTGGTTAATACTAGTCCAGAACTTTTGTGGTTTGTTATAGTGAGTCTGCTGGAATTGTAGGTAGTAGTTTCTTTTGTCAGGCATGATAGCTTTTTAGTGCTATTTCTCAGTTGTCTGAAGTTTTGCTGGTCTACAGGGTTTTTACTTAAATGATATTGACTCCAGGATTTATTTCTGAGATGGATTTTCTGCTTGGTTTCTTTTGAGAGCCATGGGGCAGATTTAGTTCTCATTCTGATAGAGCGGGTTGGTGCATGGAGGTCTAGTATGGTTAGGAATTTAGAATTAAAGTAACTAACAGCTTCCTCAAGTGGGAGTTTTTTAAGGGAAACCAGTTACATGCTCTTAGTTCACTTTGGAAGAGATCGGAGTTAAAGCTTTTCTTGGTTCTGATAGTCCTATAAATGGTTGGAATGGGTGGATTGGTTTTAAGTCTGATTATATAGGTAAGTGAGTGATCACTTATGTCATCAGGGAGGATTCCAACTTCATAAGTTTGGGCATGGTTATTTATGAGAATCCAATCTAAAGTACTTTTCTTCTTATTATGCTTGTTTATCCTGGTAGGGGAGATAATCATTTGAATAAATCTAAATAGGTTTAAATGGGTGGTAGGGTGGCTACTACTACAGCTCTTCCAATCAATGTTAAAGTCACCTAGGATTATGGTTTCTTAGGGTACATTCTGAGTAACCAGCATAGGATGAATTCTAAGGTGGCAATGTTATTACTAGGAGTAATATAGATACAGATAAGATAAATAGATTTGAATGTGTTGAGTTGAAGCTTGGTAATAAGGATTTCAGTGTTGAGTCTTGGGGTAGTTTAAAGTCATAGGCGGTAATCTGTAATCCAGATTTAATTAGGATAGCTATCCCACCACCCTTTTTGGTTGCACGGTCAAGTCGTAATATATTATAACAGGGTGGAATGACTTCTATGTCTTTTGTTACAGGTTTTAGCCAAGTTTCTGTTAGACAAAAGATGTCAAAGGAGTAGACCTCTAAGAGAGCATGTAGTTGTGCAACTTTATTTATGCTACGTTATATTGAGGTGTGCTAGTAAGAGTGAGTTTGGTGGTTTGGTAAGTGAATGCATAGTAGAAGTGGTGGGGTTGAGGATTTGAGTAGTTGTATCAGTTGTTGGGCCTGGGTTTGGGTGAATGTCTCCATCTTTTAAAGATAGGAGTAGTATTTGCAGTCTAGGATTTGGGAACTTGGTATATGGATGTAGGTACTTTCTGGAATTGGGAGAATTATATTTAATGTGGACTGTTCTGTGGTATTTTGCTAGTAGATAGCTAGGTATGTATGTTATGTCAAAATGGTTAGTGAAGATAGGTAGAGAACGAGAGGTAGTTAGCTTATTGGGGTAGTGAATGTGTGGATATAATGGGTATTCATAGGTTAGGAAGTAGGCTAATGTAATGTTAAAGGAGTTAGAAGTGTGAGTGTGAGTAACATGTAACAGGTTTAGGGTTGGTAGTTAATACATTTTGAAGGGTGAGTTAGGTTTCAGCTGTGGGGAGCAGGTATAATAGGTGTGGAGAGAGGTGGTGGCTGAGATAGGGAGTGGTGATTGAAAGGAGGGAATTGGAGTGGTTGGCCAATGAGGAAGGTTAATGTGAGAGATGGGAGTGGGAAGGGGTGTGGTTAGATAGTATAAGAGTAGGACTTCTGGGGGTGTGTGGGAATTGGGGGTAGGGTAGAGGAGACGATTGAGCCCATAGGGTGAACGGAGCGGGTAGAGACAAGTACGTGAAGAAATGTCAACAAAACCAATCTGTGAGTAGCTGACTACTGAGGTACTTTCAGTTGATATGGGAAAGTAAGGAGGGTAGGAAACAGTGGTAGTGATAGTAAGGGATAACTGAGTGCAAGTATGGAGTAAAGTATTAGAGTGGGAAATACAGGGCTGGAAAGAGGTCCTAAGACTGGGCAGGAGAAAGTTCCTTATTCTTCCTTGTTAATTTAGGGTTTGATCACTATTTCAGTTTCAGTTCAATTTTGGGGAGAACAGATAGGTGTACTAAGAACTAGCCTAGTGTAGAGGGCCATCTAGTGAGCAAAAAATATATTACAGCCAAAAACTAGAGAACAGGGATGGATGGTAAAATGTTTGCGAAGGCTCTATAAACAGTTGCTGGAGATAGTACAAGGATAGGAAAAATTATAAATATTAAGGGGTAAAGGGACGGTATGGCTGCTGGGAATCCTGGCTAGGTAGTGTGCTTGAAAGCATGCACAAGTTACAAGACAAGTGTTCATACCACACTTTTCGGCCACCTAATCTGGACCGGAACACCAAAGGTGGAGGTGTGTCCATATTCATTCAGAATATCCACACCTCCAGGCTAGATGCTCAGCATAATGCATCCGAGGTTATTCAAGTGCAACTAACTCTGGGCAAAACTGCAATCCAAATTGTAGCTTGCTACAGATCCCCCACCATGTCCCAGGATTCCCACTCCTCTTTTCTTGATATACTGGAAAATAGTAGGATTCAACCAAACACCCTAATAATGGGTGATTTCAACTACCCCATCATTAACTGGGAAAACTACTCATGTACCAACTCCTTCACTCAACGCTTTCTGGAATTCATAAATTCCAGTGCCCTGGATCAACTTATCCACACCCCTACCAGGGTCAACAATATCCTAGACCTATTCATTACCAACATGAGTGACCGGTGTTCCACACCTGAAGTCAACTCCTCATTGATCAGATCCGACCATAAGCTAATCACCCTAGATATCTACATCCCAGCCCACCCACCATTAAGGAAATCATGGTAAAACATTTCTCCAAAGCCAACTTCATGCTTCTTAAGACAGAAGTGGCAAACTTCATGACACCCATGCAGATGGACAATACAGTTACGACTGCTGAATCCTACACTGATGCACTCTATAAGAACTTACAAGATTGCATGGATCATGCTATCCCAAACAGAACCAAGAAGCTATCCTCCAAAAAAAGGAAGTCAATCTGGTGGTCCCCTGCCATAAACAAACTCTACAACAGAAGGAAGAAACTGTTGCAAAAGAAAGTAAAATCCCATAAGTGGAGGAGTTCCGTGGTCAGCCTCAGTAAGAAGCTGAGATCCCTTATAAGATCCTCCAAAGCTAGCTATGAAAACAAAATCACCCCCTGATTCTAGGGACAACCACAAAGCATTCTATAGCTATGTCAAGAATCTCAATGGCAACACCCAGATCTGCTCTGAGTTACAGCACAATGGCATGAAAATTACAGAATCAACTGATATTGCCATTGTCCTGGCAGATAGGTTCAGTGCTAACTTTACCCCCTCTCACCCCCTAAAGGGCCCATATCTATACATGAAGAATGCAGAGTCCCTGTAATCACAACTACGCAGGTAAAAGCTGCACTCTCTAAAGCCAAACACACAGCATTCATGGGACTGGACAACATCCCAGGCTGCATTTTACATGAACTTCAGAATGAACTGGCTCCCTACCTAAGCACCATGTTTAGTCATAGTCTCACATCAGGCTTTGTGCCCACTGAATGGCGCACAGCAACATTTATCCCACTCCACAAAGGGGGAGCCACCACTGATCCTGGGAACTATCAGCCTGACGAGCCTGGTCTGTAAGGCCATGGAATGTATCATCATGGAACTCATAAATATAGACATTGGTAACCTCCAAACTCTGGACCCCACCCAGTTCGGGTTTGTGAAAGACAGATCATGCCTTCTGAACCTGATCGACTTCTTTGAGACAGTCACCAAAGCTGTAGATGAGGTAAGGTGGCTCACACAGTCTATCTTGACCTCGCCAAGGCTTTTGACACCATCCCCCATTCTGGAATTATAGCTAAACTCACTAAAGTAGGTATAAATCCCTATGTCACAAGATGGATTGCCAGTTGGCTCACTGACAGAACCCACACTGTAAAAGTTGCAGACTCCAAATCTGACTTCAAACCAGTGACAAGTGAAGTACTAGAGGGTTCAGTCCTGGGACCTCTCCTGTTTGGTATCTATTTCTCTGAAGTACAGGCTAACACAGAAGGCCTTTGGCTTATGAAGTTTGCTGATGACTACACACTAGGAGCAATAGTCAAGTCCCCAAATGATGTGGACATCCTACAGAAGAGCCTCACTTAGGCAGATGCCTGGTCTCAGAGCCATGGCCTCAAGCTCAATGCCAAAAAGTGCACTGTCATCCCCTTTGGTAAAAACTCTGTACCCATGAACTACCACATAGGCGGCAGTCTACTTAATGCCAAATGTGTGATAAGAGACCTGGGGACCCAGGTGGACAGTAGTCTCTCCTTTGACAATCACATTGCCACAGTAGTCGGGACATCTTTCTACGTGGTACAACTCATCACAAAAGGGGTTCTCATCTAGGAAAAAAGAGGTCATTGTTCCCTTCTACTTGACACTCATTAGACCCATTATAGAGTATAACGCCCCTTTTGGAATGTACCTCAAAAGACAGCTGCAGCAGCTAGAAACGCCACAGAAGTAAAGATGATTACAGGCCTCAAACAGATGCCCTATATTGACTGTCTCAAAAAACTCCAGCTTTACTCCATAGCATATTGCCTACTCTGAGGTGATCTCTGCCTAACATTTAAAGCTATGTTAAACTCAGAGCTGTTGGACATGCTAAATCTAATGAAATCCCAATCCCTCCAAGCTACATGCTCTAGGGACCTAAACCTTGTCACCACAATAAACAAGACATGTTGAATGGTCGATTCCTGCTCCAGAGACTTCCCATAATCTGGAACAAGCTACCCATCTATGTCAAGCAAAGTTCCTCATTAGCACTCTTCAAGAAAAATCTTGATAAGTGGATGGGAAATAGGAAATACACCCCGGGGATCACTTCTGTGGCTCTACTCAACAGGGGCACAGAAAAATAACTTTTTTGGGTGGTGTAAGACAGGGGACCTTGTTGGCTAGGCCCTTGGGCCAATAGCATAGTATCTACCTATGAACCTATGTGAGAATGGCTGAATTGCTCAGTGATATGCGTACCTATCTGAAAATACCAAAATGGGAGGTCCAGAAAGTCAACCAGAAGGTAAAAAACACTTACCATGATTTGCTTATGATGAGGATTATCAGTCAATATTTCCATGAATATCTTATAGTCGAACATTCTGTGACACCTACTATCAATGGCCTGCCCAAGATATACAAGGATAAATAAAAACCACCCCTTTATCCGATTGTCTCTGGGGGTGGATGGCTTAAAGAACCAGCTTCTATTTATGTGGAGCATCAACTAAAGAAAGTTCTACCCAGAGCCACTACTGTACTAAGGGACACCTCGTGGTTTTTAGATGCTCTGTATTGTTGTGTACAAACACTGAACAACACCATGGATCTTATAATGGTTACCATGGATGTTAAAAATTTACTTACAGTAATCCCTAATGATGATGGCTTTGGAGCTACTAAGGAATTTTTGAGACAAAGTGATGTTCTAGATGGCAACACTGCTCTACAGGTGTGGCTACTTTTAGATATTATATTTGGTAATAACAGCTACTCCAATATAGTGATGGCCTAATGGGAATCTCACAATATTTTCAATGCCAAGAATATATGGAGGGACAATATTGTTTATTATGGATGATTTGTTGATAATATTTTTCTCTTGTGGTGTGGCAATGACAATGAACTTTCTTGCTTTATGTACATAGCAAATACCACCAACTTTTTGGAATTTGATGTCCATAGGTCCACTAGAGTAATTGAGTTTCTAGATGTAACGTTATTACTGGATGATCAAGGGAGATTTAATACACAGATGTTGGAAGAATCACCTTCTGCTTAGGACAAGTATGCATTCTGTGCATGTATACCCACATATTATCAAGAGACAGTTTCTTCGTACCTCCAGATTATGCACTGATGAAGTATATATGAAGGAAGCTGAACAGTTAGTGAAATGTCTTCATGTTCATAGTTACAGACAACAAGAGATCTAACAGGAGCTCCTAACCATTAGGAATATGAGAAGAATAAAAGGATGTCCTTACTTTTCAGAGGATGCTACATCAGAACCAACATGTCCCGTACCACAGCAAGATAACAGCAATAAAAGTGGCCTACAATGCCTACTTACATATAGCAGTGATGTCTTACAGGTTTGTGAGATTATTAAGAAGAATCGGTGCATACTAACAATGGATGACAAAATAAAGGGCATAGTGGGTGATGTTCCAAGGTTTTGTTTTAAAAATAAGATGAATTTGAAGAGACTTTTCTGTTATAAGGATGGGGTTCCATCAAAGAAAACAACCTTGAAGAATGGACTTTTCCCTGCAGGAAATGGAGGGCATGTGCTTCAATTAACAGGGGTAATTATTTTAGACATCCTGTTACTAAAAGGTTATATCACTTGAAAACCTATTTAGATTGTAACACCAAAAACATTATTTATGTAGCTACTTGCACCCTCTGTAATGGATTTTATATTGGCAAGACTAAACGGCAGTTCAAAGATAGAATTTTATGTCACCTCATTAGACTAAGAAAGGATACCAGTGCTTTGTCTAAACATTTCCAAGAGAATGTACAACACAAGTTTATATTTATGACATTGGAATTAGTACATGATATTCCTCAAGGTGGTGATTTATATAATAAAACAGAGGTTTTAGAGAGCAAATGGATTGCTGACTTGCAGGCTGGTTTGACTGGGATGATTCCTTTGAAGCCACTGTGGAAAGGGAGGAGACTTCCTAGATAAAAACTTTAAATTTTAATTGTTTGCTTTTTGCTTCAAAGCAGAGGAGCACTGACAGTAATGCAGTATTTGATGAAAGGGAGGAGACTTCCTAGATGAATTTTAATTGGCTAGCCTTTGCATTAAAGGGGAGGAGTAATGGCAGTAATGCAAGATCTAATGAAGGCTCTATAAGTTGAAAGTGTTTAGCCCTGTTTTTATGCCTGTGGTGTTCTTATGTCATTTTATTGTTTTATTAGTCAATAAATGTTTCTCTGTGGTTGCCTAGCTGCTCTTGTTTTCTAAATACTCATAAATTTGGTTAGAAATCACTCTTTCAGTCAAACTACTGTATAACCAAAAATCTATATTTCTATATGCTTTATAAATAACACTAATATTAATGTTTTCATAAAACATGGAATTGCCCAACAGACATACTGCATACATACTCATTTTGTTTGAAGACCACCATGGATCCCCCTTATCTGCTTTCATAATTCTAATGTTGTGATCATTTCTCAAATTTCTCAAGCTTTGTCTTTCCCTTTGTGTCAAATTGTGAAACTTGTACCTGTTTTTTTTTTTTTTTTGTCTTTTAAAATATCTCTAATTTCCTTATCACAACATTCTTCAAACACTTTAATTGTAACAAGCAGGGGTGGGTTAAATGTACTTGGCAGAAAAAAATCACCTTTATTACTACTTTCTTTGTTTCTAAAAAACACTTTAAATTTAATTTACGTGTATAACCTTCCAAGTCTGAAATAGATTCAATCAAATTGGATCTGGCTGTAGAAATGATAAAATATCTCTCTTCTACAGTGAGTTTATTTTTACAGTTTTAGGTTATGTACCCACTGATTTTAATGGAGATAGGGAGAGAGAACTTGATTTTAAAGAGGTCAAGTGGCAGATTATTTAATGCCTATACTCCACCAAGTTTGAATAGTAACATCAATTACAAAGTGGTTTTAAATCAATTCAACTTCAAAAAGTGTGAATGAGTGTAGTTTATTGATAGTATTTATTTTTGATTGGACTAATTATATCATGTGATTTTATCTGAGAGTATTTAAATTGATTCACTTGTATTGGTATTATGCTCTGATAAAGATCATTAAGGTTGAAAGCACTCAGCTTTTGTCATTAAAGGAAGTTGTATCCAGTTGTAGGTAGTGATTTATTGTTTTTATCTGTCTCTAACATCCTGTCAGTATCTATATGTTGTGATAGAAGTGCATTTACTAAAGCCTATGTTTTCTACATTTCAGATCTGTACATTTGCATACCCTGTCTGCTCTGTGGATTCAATAAACTCCATGTAGGCTTAGCGAGAAGCCTACAAGGAGTTTATGTTTGCCCGTTGAGCAGCAGTGCTAATTGCATATGCATACCATGCACAGTGCTTAAATATAAACAAATGTAATTTCCTAGCTGGAAACAGTATTGCTGGCCGGGAAACAATGTAAAGCAACATGGACAGCAGCAGACATGTAAACCTGTTTAACTTTGGGCAAACTAGGTCTGCATGTTTGTGCGAAATGCCACAATAATTTCCAGGGTTATTAATAATGCAATGTATGTAGTTCCAACACATTACATGACAGTGTATACTGCGCAGAGTATTGTGAAAACTGGTTTCAGGCATACTGAACTAAAGCTGTGTAAGTGATCAGTAAGGGTACATAGACTGTATTATAAGTAAACAGGGAAAGTGTGTGTGTGTATGTGTGTGTCTGTGTGTGTATTTTGAATAGGGACCAGATAAATTGTAGGAAAAAGGATAGGTGAAACATGGTAATGTACAGCAGATGAGGGCATGTCAATGAAGATAGCTGTAACATGAACACTAATCACTTATCAACATGATACAGTATGGACTGCACAGTGAATGTATATCTAGAATGTACTGTTACTCAGGATGATGCCATAATATAAACAAAAAATTATCAATATCAACAATTTGCTTAGCTTCAGGTGTCAGTCCAGGGGGGATCCAGTATCTCTCAGCCTGGAATGAGATGGATAACAGACCACGCTGCTTTGCCAGATATAGTTTGCACTTGTGTCCTCTAGGCTGTCGGATACTCACAAAGGTGTTTGCCTCCCCCACAGTGCCTTTTTCAGGCAATGTCAAAGCAACAAAAGTTAAGACATAAAAAATTCCACTGGAGGCAAACACTAGGTTCTGCTACTTAATGCTAGTAGTCTAAACTTGAAACTGCACTGTAGGAAATTTCCAACCTGCTAGCTGACATATTTGGTGCAAACTTCACCCCCTGGATCCACAGGCCATACCCCAAAGCATACCTGACAACAGTCTTTTGCCAAGTATTTCTAGATAGCAGGTCATATATTTGCTCTCCAAGGCTAAAAACATGGCCTCAGTGGTACCAGATAGCATCCCAGCTTGCTTGCTAAGCAATATGAAATAGGACCTAGCAGACCCACTTAGCATCCAGTTTAACCATAGCCTGAGAACTGGCATTGATCCAGCAGAGAGTAAAACTGCAACAGTGATCCTCTTCCACAAAGGGGGGCATCAACCGACCTTGGGAACTATAGACCCAATGTGTAACCAGTGTCATCTGCAAGATCATGAAAAAAATCATGTTGCTAACAAGGACATAGATGACCTCCCAATTCTAGACCCAGAACAATTTGACTTTGATAAGGATAGATCATACTAATTAAACCTAGTAAATTTATTTGAGAAAGTCTCCAAAGACTTAGATGAAGGTAAGACAAGTGCATACGACCGATTTTGGCCTGGCCAAGGCTTTTGACAAAATTCCTCACTCAGGTATCATTGAGAAACTCTACCAGATGGGGATTAAACCTTACATCATTAGATGGTTAGCCAGTTGACTCACTGACAGAAAACATGCTGTCAAAGTTGGTGAATCAACCTCTACCAGTAGAGCTGTCACCACTGGCAAACCACAGATCTGTGCTGGGGGCTTTACTGTTCAGAATCTATTTTTTGGAAGTCCAGGCTGCAGTAGACTGACTTTGGCTTAACAAGTTTGCTGATGATCTCAAATTGGGTGTAATCGAGTCCATCAAGGATGTTAACATATTACAGGAGGGGCTTACACAGGTAAATGATTGATGCCAAAGCCACAGTCCACAACTTAATGCAACAAAGTGACGTTATTATTGCCTTTTGCAAAGTGGAATTCCCTGCTAATTACAGTATTGACAACAGCCCCCTAAGCTCCAACCCAGTGGTACGAGATCTGAGAACACAGCATTCTGAACTTTAACCCCCAAGTTTCCACACTAGTAAGCAAAGCCTTCTATGTTGTGCACCTCCTAAGTAAGGCCATCACATCCAGGTCTGAGGATGTTATAACACCACTATACTCGACCCTCAGTAGAACGTTAATAGAGTACAATGCTCACTATTGCAAGTACCTCAATGTGTATTTGCAGCAGCTGGAGAGATCACGGGGGGGGGTTCTCAACAAGAAAGTACAGGGCTTCCAAACCATGCCATGTTGTACGTGGATAGACTAAAGACCCTGTCCCTGTACCCTGTATCATATTGGCTTCTGGGAGGTGACTGGTACCTGCCCTACAGGGCAGTCTCTGATACTGCCCGGATGTAAATGCTGCATAACCACAAATTTAATGGCATAAGAGTGAGTACTTTAGGGATCTTAACCTAGCCTGTGACAACAGAACATGTTTGAGAGACAGATATATCTCCCAGAGATTGCCACTGCTCTGGAATAAACTTCTAAATCATGCAAAGCAGAGCTCTTCACTGACCCTATTTAAGGTCAACCTAGACAAATGGATGGGAGACTGCAAAATCACCCCGGGGTAGCACCCGTGTCCCTCATGGAGAGGTGTAGTAGGTATTGACCATAGACTCACTCTGCAAATTGCATCCACCTAATAAGAATAACTGGAGCTACTTGGCATGAACATGGATAAACTTGTAAGTGCTGTAAGATGACTAGCCTAGTAACCTATCAACCTACGTCAACAGTTCTCATGGAGCATATTTGTACAGCTGTTATAGGAGCAGCATGTAATGTAATGGCAGCAATGGCCTTCAGCACATTAGCTCACATTACAGCTTGCAGTACCATATTGTATCCATACTGTACACCCACACCTCAATATAGCATATGTCAATGATGCAAAATTGACATGTCAAGTGATCATAGGGTCATAGAACACTATTTGTCTGATGGCCAACATCACATGAAACCCTGCCAATTATTATAAAATTAAAATGAAAATGCCTATATGCATATTATGGAAGCTAGTAAAAGTATTGTGCATGTGTGCATATTTCTTGGTTTGCATTATATCCTGCCATGGTCCATATTGGACATGTTAACCGCAACATGACAGAATTAGGAATCACACATGAAGTGGTCTCAGGATGGCTTGCATAGAAGGAAGGACTTTCCTTCCTGGTGTGTGTATGCATTATGTGACATGAGGACATACTTCACTCCTTTGCAGGAAGGATGTCAAATGGCAAGAGAACAAAAGAGGAGTTGTGGACCTACATGAATGGTACCCCAAGTTGTAGCGTAATGAAGAGCTATTGCAAAGATCAAACATTGACCATAATGAACCAGCAACCAAACACAGAGCAGTACACTGTGCCTGATATGAAGAGTATACCTGTGTAGGCATAGAATATGAATGCCATGCAGCGTCACAGTAGCAACACCACATATGTCTGACTGTAACACTGTCACGTTGCAGTTTATGGAGTATGATAGCATCATTTTATGTTGAGGAGAACATGTTGCAAACACTGTAGACCTTGGACGTGGACCCACATCCCTGTCAAAAATTGTCTCATAAGTGATGTCAGATTAGAACACCTATATGTGTAGTTAAAGTAGCTTGCAACTACAGTAGTTAATCTTACTTCCACAGCACAGGTTTGTCTTGAATACTGTCAGAGTGTATTGTATGCTACAACAAGATGTTTTGAGGAGTGTTGGACATAGCTGTGGACTCGCATATTATTATAAAACTACCTATTTACAGAGCACAGTACTTAACACAAACACCAGTACACAATTACAGCTTTTATAGTGTCTGAGAATACTTTGTAGCTGATGTCATCAGCAGAGTCTGGTGAGAGGAAGATGGTAATAGCAGTATCCAACATGTAAAATGCTGTCTCTAATGTCAAGCAAGTATGCACACACACACACACACACACACACACACACACACACACACCTCAGTGAGAACAGAGCTCCTACCATTCTAAATACACCAGTGTGAGACCTCCATAATGAATGCAAGTGCCACAGCACAAGTCTGACTTGGAAATGTCAGACATTTTATAAGCGATGACATCAGCAGTGTCTGGTGAGAGGAAGATGGTAAAAGTTGTATCCCATGTGCTGGTGTAAAATGCTCTTTTTAATGTTGAGCAAGTGTACAAACATACATACATGCACATACACACATCAGTTGACTGCAATGAGATTAGAACCCCTACAAAAGTACATGGACTAGACAACTCAGTACTTAATGCAAGTGCTGTGGCACAAGTCTGACTTTTACAAGGCTGCGGGACAATTTATAGTGGATGACATCATCACTGGATGTTTGAAAGATGATGTTGGGAGGCATGGATAGCTAGCCATGTACAACTGTCAAGATATTGAAGTTCTGCATGTTACCAGACTGATGAGTATGCAAAGTGTAGCATTTGCTGTTGTGTTTCCATTGTGAAGGTATGCTTTAAGAGACATCTTTACAAATTATATGCAAACAGCTGTCCACATTATTACAAGTATTGGAAATTCTGATTGGGTGTTGTCATTATAATGATGTGCATGGAATATAAGAAAGTATTTGTTATTTATTTCTGTAGCGTAGTTGATATATTTGTGAACAAGTTCTGAGAGTCCAAGTTTGAAGTGCATGGGTGGAGGTTACAAATAGCTGCAGTATAAATATGTGATCTTTACTTAAAAAGTACCTTCCCTTTTTGTTTGTGTTTTTACATGTACATTCATGGCATGAAGACTAAATGGACAGTAAACATGAGTAATATATGCTAATTTTCACTTTCCTTAGAGCACTGCTGAGCATCAGATTTGTGGGGGTGTGGGGGGTGAAGCCTCCCACCTTGGTTGATTACATTTGCGAGGTTGACCGACTATGGCCATTTGATGAATTATTGAATGATAAGTGTTTCTGTTACTTTAAAGTTTGCTGTTTCATGTTCAATTATAAAGCATTCAGTATAATACGTACTTGATGCACAAACATAGACCCACACATTTCTACAGCTTTCCCTGTTTTCAAGTAGTAAAGTGCCAAGAGCTCTGAGTACTGAGTGTATAAAATACACCTGCTGCTTCGCTGACTCTGTGGCAGCAGGTGTAAATGCATTGACATATTTCTTTTGAAACCCAGATGATCTAGGGTTTGAATCCAGATGCATGTAATAGTTTTGCATATGTAGTGCAATGAAACAATTCTTTACTGTACATGCACTGTGTGGTACCTTAGCACAGCCTGTTTAAGTGGAATTAAGCAGTGGTAACTGCAACACTGAAGACCCATTCACCTTTGATTGGCAATGGTGCGTGATGCCAAACTCTTAATAAACATAGAGAACAAAAAGTGAAGGGCTCCATTGTTTTTTTTATTTTTTTTGCTTGTGTGTGATTCTATTTTTGACCAGATTAAAGGTCTTAAAATGGAGTAGATAGGAAAGTGGTGAAATTGGGGGCAAGCTGGGAGAAGAAAAAAGGGAAAGAAGTATAACAATTTGCAGGAGGGAGGTAGAAAAGAACCACAGGTACCCACTTCTTCAACAGTGTAACATGAAATATGGTACAGAATATTAGCTGAATGTGGACTGTCACCTCAACAAAGATGGGTGACAATGCAATCATGTTGTATAGCCAGTTAGACTGAATCAATTGTGTTAAAAAGATGTGTGCAAAGTGGGAAGATATATATATATATTTTGTGTGTGTGTGTGTGTGGCACAGGTGCTCATTTTTTTTTTAACTTCAGTAAGAGGAATGTTGGGTAAGGGGCGTAGGTATTTCTGAGTCAGGTAAGTAGAGTAGGTGAGAAAGCAGATGCAAACAAACAGGACAAACAACACAAGGGCGGTGAGGGACACAAAAGCTTGGAGGATACCGCAAATGGGGTTAGGGAGGGGACAACAGATGCGCATGCATGTCAAACATCAGGACAGTGAGAATTTAGTCCTCACCCACAGGACTGTCATCACCATCCCCTTACTCTGATGACTGTTGGAGTGCTTGACATCTTCTCCTATGGACCATAAGGGAGACCAGCCGCACCATTTGGCATAGGCATGCATGACCCTAAGCACCAACCCTGGCATCTCTTGGCAGGTGATAAAATCCCCACTGCTACCAGTACTCTCCAGGGGTACAACAGCACCAGCTGCCGGGGTAGTGCTACCTGAGGATGCAGATAGTGCAGGGGCAGGGGAGGCAGTACTGCCAGGTTGGGTCCCAGATGTGCTGGGCATCGCTGCCAGAGTCATAGGAATGGAAAAAGACTGAGCATCTGGGGATGGCCCACCTTCCTGTGCTGTAAAGCATATTGTGATTTGTCAGAGATGGATGAGATGGAAATGTGTTGATGACACAGAAAAAAAGAAAGCTATGGGTTGGGGTGAGAGAAAAAAATAGGTAAAACTAGTACCACCATATGTGACATACAATGCTTTATCACAATAATAAATTATTTTTTCTTTTAAGTATACTTCTTAACATTTACAAACTAGTAGTAAGGATTGTTCAAAGTAGTCCTTGCAGTGTGCATAAATTGCACATATGCTTGGTCTAGTTATACAGATTGTTAACAGCAGGGCATTTATGCCATTTGTTTAGAAATTATTTTATGTAATATTTTTAAAGGATTTTACAACTTTATATCTGTTACTTGTGGTATTTGAACCCACAATATCTAGCTACAGTCTTAGACTTGACTCCTACCGCTGGCTTGTGCTGCAGACTGAAGCATGCATGCTTGCTTTTATAGTTAGGATGTGCATGCTTACTTTGACACAACTATGTAGAAAAGAAATACCTTTAAAAGCTAAAATAATATTTCTGCTGTGCTGCATACAAATCCCTTACTTCCCTCAGTCTGTCTAGACACTCAGCATGGGCCTCTCTGTTTGTCATAATCTCTGCATTGGCTGTGTAATAGAGAGAAGAGAACAAGAGAAAAGCATTGTGCATACCAGTGCTGCCTACATGCAGCTTCCTATCTACTATAAATCCTCTTTATTAGTATATTTACACAACTGTGGGATGCCAGCAGTCCTGAGCTCAGCCAGCCACTGGATGAGTGTATCTGTTTTGATTCTTTTCAGGTCATTCAAGTGATGCCTACACTATTCTGCAGTGTGTGGAGTGCCAGTCACACTGGAAACAGCCTTAGCCAGACTATTCCAAGCCTCAGACTTTTACTGGGAGCTTGTATAGTCCTACTGCAAAGCCTTCAGCTGTGGCACTTTACAATTTTTCAGTGAAGATTCTGGACTCCTCAACATCCCACCTCTGTGCCCTAAATTTGGCATGTTCCCTTCTACCACCAGATATGTCCCACCAGGGAGAAAAGCAATACTAAGAATGATTTCCTGCTAATGCTTCTTATCACGTTTACTGGTAGAGTGCTAATTGAAAAATGATGCCAACTGTGTTTGCACAATGTTAAGTGAAGAGCAAAATCCAAACAGACAGGAAAGCAGATTTGGAAACTGAAAGGTTAATCTAACACTTGCAGTAGTTTGAGTGTTGTTTGCTGCTGTAACTGTTTGGTGATTTAGCTTTGCAGACATACTGGGGCATAAATTTCCTGACCTACACATTTTGGTTTGGCTTTATACACTGATCAAATAGAATTTTGCAATGTGGGAGTCAAACCTATGGATAAGAGTGAAAGCATTTTCTTCCACAGTGGTGATTTTTTTATCCTTGCCACAGAAGAGGTGCTTCTCAGACATAATCATGAATTATATAAATATACATGGCAGATTGAGGGTTTAACCATGTATGTGTGTAACCTGACAAAGTCCTGGTTTATACAGTCATGTGTGTATGTGTCTTACTGATGTCTGAAGGCAATCCAAGACCAGATAGCATAATTATAGTTACAGAAACTTAGTACTCAGTATACCCACAGTCACACATATAATTCATATATCATCAACTGCTATACATACTAATTGTTATTTATAGTTATATTTACATCTTTATGTGACATTTAATATAAAGTAAATTGGAACAACAGTAAACATTTTTGGTATTGCATGCATTAGAACCCAGGACCATCAGGACCATCTGTATTGCAGCCCTACACTTACACCTGCTGCTATAGGAATAGTTAAATAACAGTTGTGTATTTTACTACTCATTATTAACTTCTGTGTGTTAACAACCACACAACGCTGCTTAGAGTGTTTTTTCAGTGCCCAACATACTTGATAGAATGCATCCATTATGAAATTGTCTACCATCTGCTTTTTTGCAGGTATTTGGGAAGATTGTTAACGATGTTAGCAATGGAAAGCAAAACATGCAACAATGTATCCTTCTTGAATTCGAGAATGGCTGCATCCTGTCTACAGGTGATCTGTCTGCTTCTTGCATGGGCTATTAGCACAGGTTTGTACAATGGTAAGCATTGCACAAATGAGACACGCAAATCTAAACTTGTTTTAGCCTTGTGAGCAGTGTTTATTAGGTTTCATCCTTAAAAGATAAAGGTTGGACTTGAACTACGATCTACAGATAGTATATACTGTGTGAATCAATGTGTTTAGCAGATGTGCTATACACACAGGTTATTCACAGGTGTAGCTGATGTATTGGTTATCAAAGAAATATATTTCATAACATTTATTGTGTTTATCCATTTCCTCTGTTTGCACCACTCCACATGCCACACAAATACTGGCATTAAAAAAAAGAAATATATCAAATAAGCAACACTACAAAGTACAAGTGTTGATTTGCACTCTCACACCAGTGAACCTTCAAAACACAGTAAGGGTGTCTTATTCCTCTTTGCTACAGAAACAGCTTTGCAGCAGAGATTGAAAATCATTGTGCATACAAGCATGTCCAAAATCATATAGTTATTAACAAGACATATGGCACTTGTACACTTCTGAGTTGTTTGTACATGTTAATTTCAGATGTAGTGCAATCAGTGATCACACAACCTTTTATGACTATTGTTTGCAGAAATACAGCTCTGTGTGTAGAGCCGCTTACTGAATACAAAACAGTGCTATGCACATATGGTTTTAGTAGCACATCTAGGCTTTATTGAATTTGCACCTGTGCCTTTTTAACCTAGTAATATACAATAATCATTATGTAATGTACACTGTATTGTGTAACAAAGCCTGACCTGTCATACCTTGAGCATATGAATAACTACTAATTGCTACTTATTGTTTAGGTAGATATATAACTTACCTAGATAAGTCTGTTACAAACAATTTTGTCACTTTGTCCTTAAAACTAATGACTGAATAAAGTGAGTTGTGATGTAATTCTGCAAAGTCTGTTCTGACTATATATACATAATATCTGGGTCTATATTAGAAGACCGAACACTTAGGTGATCGAACACCTAAACATCGATCTTCCAATATTGAACTGCACAATGTCGAATGTCCCAAAGAAACATGTCCCTCAGCCGCAACACAAAAATATTACTTTACATTTAAATTAAGTGGGGGGCTTTGTACCCCACCACCCCCGATGTGGGGGGGCACCCCCCTAACTAAATATACCAACTCTGAAATTGCTCAGCAGTAGGGAAATGGCAAACTCCAGCGAACACCCAAGGGAAATCTTTCCCTGTGTTAAATTGTCCGTTCGCCATTTTTTTGCTTTTGACATTAGAAGATCAATGTTTAGGTGTTCAATCACCTAAACATTTGGTCTTCTAATATAGACCCTAATGTTTATGCATATAGTAGAAACTGTCTATTAATGCCTTTAGAAATTTATTATACTGAACAATTAAAATAACCAAGTATGAATGCTATGTTCTGAAATTTGATTGAAATTGACACTAAAATGATACCTTAGCATTTGAAATAACTGTGTATAAATATTCTGTTCTCAAAATTAACTAAACTATCACTAAAGGAAAGCAATTTTTTGCACTAACATCTGAACACAGATAAAAGCATAAACTGAAATATGGTGGTTGTGTTGTGCAATTGTCTGAAAACATAACTTGGAATTGAAGTTCAACTTAAAATACCTCATGCTGTGATGTCACTAATCTGCATGAATACACTTCTGTATCTGTATTTGTATTTATATTTCCTTTAACTCTAAGCTAATCTGCATAAATGCACATCTGCTGTATACAGATCTTAACTCTAAAGAATACTTTCCTTTAGATAACTGAAACAAATATACATACATTCAATTAACATACTGTATATGTACTGCATAGTCCATGAAGTTAACTACATTATACTTCAAGAAACTGAAAAAAGCAATTTACACAGTCTTAAATTTTTCACTTCTGTCTTTTCTGTTCATCTTTATATGTGAATGGGCCAACCTAGAACTTGCAAAACACACAATTCAAAGGATGAGTAAGCCTTACTCTGTTTTCTCCCATTTCACTGCTGCTGTTGGAAGAGCCACCCTAGTGTCTTCCCTGGTTGAGTCCCTTATACCATTAGGCTTTTCAACACCCCCAATCCATATCTGGTGCAAGTCTGTGTGACAGATTTAATGAATCTTCCTTACTGTAGTGAAAAAACATGCTTTCTGGAATACCAAACTAGAAATTATTCAGAATTAGCTTGATTTGACAGCATGTCTATTTGTAGCAATATCTGCAAATAATAAAAACAGTATCAGGTTATTAAAATAACATTTGCAAATTTAATAATTAAAAACTGATAGCACTGTTTGTTGCCCTGACTTAATTTATATTTTCCTTGCTTGAGATGAATCTATGTTACTAGTAATCAGATGTTTTTAAGTCTGTAACCAAACTAATGGTGCACAATATGAAATAGAAAGGCTATAACTTTATTACTGAATCAAATTGAAAACTCAGGCATTTTCTCCCTGTCATAACTCAAATGAAACTTAAGTAATAATCTGACACTGTATTACTTTTTCAGCAATTCTTTTGCATTTATGCACCTCTATAAAATTAATTTTAACTGTTGATTTTTGTTTACTTTGTGACCCTCAGACTGTAGTTATACAAAAGAATATCCATAGTGTGCAGCTGTCTGCCCACTGCCTCATATGTTTGCTTTTTTCAGCTGACATCATTTAACTCTCAGTACTGCTAAGTGCTTCAGTGATTGTCACTGTTTACACTTTTCCTTGTAGTCCAAATTTTCAGATAAATAGTAAGAACTGTTACTGTATTAAACAAACTGTATAAAAACTGTCAATGTTATTTAACTGATCTTTAGTATGCTGCTTTATAGCATACAATACTGTCTTTAATTCAGCTCAGTGATATGGGATGTAATCTGATAACTCTATTATGTAAGTCCATCCCTCTGATGTGCTCTGGAAAACTGCAATCTCTGCATGAATTATATAAAATCTTGAACCATTTACATATACATATTTACTACTATAATTGAATTGATATGATTGTGGAACTTTACTTGGCCCTCTTTTGCAACTATGTAAAGTTTCCTCCTATAGTAAACTATACTGAATTCTATCCTTACATGAGGTTTGAGACTGTGACAGCACTAAAACATAATATTTATGCAGAACTCTTTTCTTGTGTGGGATCCAGCCCTTTGACTGTACTTTCAGTTTTAAAAATCTAACATTGATGTTAAATTTTACATTCTGTAAAAATAGCAAAACATTTAATATATGTAATTTGTTTTCTGTCTCTGACTTTTCAATATATTATTTATGCATTGCAACACTTTATTACCATGATATAATGATCTTAATGTCTGCTGAATCAAAGCAAAACAATAGCAAAAAATGTATCTGCTTGATCTGTAACTGGAAACCAGTTATTTTGTGGATTTAACTTGACTGTCATTTCTGGTGTACCATACACAACATGTGCTACCAAAATAGTATATATATTTACGAATGTTAAATGTAGCACTAGCCTATAATTGTCATCTCTTTTCCTTATTGGTAATAACATTGAACTGAATGCTCTTTTCCTTATTGGTAATAACATTGGACTGAATGGACCTGATTCTTTTCCTGTGCTACATTTTCCTTTCCAATTTTCATTGCTTTTCTGAGAATAAAATTCTGTTTGGGAAAATGTAGTAACTTCTGCCTGCACTTCAGCTGTGGCAACTGAATCAGAACTTATTTTGCATTACTCCATGAATCTGCATATTTTTGTACTAACTGATTTTTCAAATTCTTTACATCACTTACACAATCTATCGCAGAGTGTTTTTTACAAATGTCTTCTATTTGCACTACTGAGTATTATATAGAATTTTTATTTCTCCATAAAAATCTTAGCAAAACAAAGTTTAACTCTGACATCATGCCCATACCTAGTATGGCACTGTTGCTTTGAGGATTGCTCCCTTTTGAAAGCTTTGACCCTTCAAATCCTGACAACATTAAAACTGTATATGTGTCCTCTGGTAGAGGTCTATTTGTAACTGAAATTGATGTGTTTGTATTAATCAGTGCATTATTCAACAACTCTCTTTCCACAAATAATTGAAATATGCATTCTGCCATTCCTCTCTGTCTTAAACGATACCAGATAACTCATCTGGTTTGCTGATGGACTGCCACGCCTTTATAGATATTTTGAAAATTATTTTTAATAGAACTAGTAATGACCTTGCATAAGCTATGGTATGCATTTATTTACTTTACCCTGAAGACTGTATATTATTTACACTGGAATGTACTGTATCAGATTGATCTATTTCTGGTGGACTGTTGAGATTCTGTGTATGCTGAGCCTCCTTCAGTGCAATATATGCATTGGCTTCTGAAAAGAAACTAGATTTTTTTGCATTCTGAATGTTTGCATCTGAATTAATAGTAACTTGAGGCACTGAAATTCTGTTCTGTGCTCTGTCCTAAAATCTGCATGCCCCAAACACTTGTTATGTTTGTCAGGCTCATCTGTATTTGCAATACTGCAACTTAATTCTGCATTTTGAATTACATGTACTGTAGTGTTTACACTGATTTCTGAAGAACGTAAACTAGAATTTATTGTAATTTGCTTGTTATTTAAATCTGAAACCATACTGATATCAGAAGCTGAAAATATAGTTGTAAACATTGATTTTTACTGCAGATCAAATGGAAGTTTTTGTAGCATTACTCATCACAGTTTGCTTCTCTGTTATGATTGCAAGTAGAAAGATTTAACATTTCAGAGATGATAGCATTTAAATGAAAATTAGCATTTCTGGAACACATTTTTTAGATTGCTTTATCATTTTTTAAACTACATGTTTACTGTTTTTTTTTTTTTTTTTTTTTTGTAGAAGTCTTTAAACTGTTTTATATTTACTGTCTTAAATAGCTATAACATTTACATATACTGATCCTTTCACTTTAGAAGTCTAAACTTTTCTGAGATTTACTGTCTGATTTAGCTATAAAATGGCATTCATCTGTCAAGGCACAATTCTTATTGTCATCTCACTAAGGGAACTATATTATCGTTGTTAGAGCAGTCCAGGGTTAATTCTGTCTGGCTCAATCATTACTAAACCCTTATCTGATTTTGTTGCATAGCTTATTTCTATATTTTGCTTGCTTATTTTCTTACTAATCAAGAGGAATAATATAAAACAAACCACTCTTCAGATGAGTTCCAGAACACAGCCAAGAGAAGAGTGAGTGTTGATTAAACAGAAACTTACAGAAAGGTGCAGATATAGCATTTAAAAAAAGAAATTACTTGTATAATCTAATTTTGAAAACCCATGTTCTAGAGTACATGCTAAGGGAACAGAAGTTTATAACAAAAAAAAGTGTTGGAATATAAGGTAAAACTTATAATCTCATGTAAGTAATTGGTGTCATATACTTACAAAGAATAAGTATGAAATAAATGGGGAAAGAGTAAGAGAATAATAAACAAAAGAAATGTGATAAGCAGGAGTTAGGGGAGTAACTTTGTAAACAAATATGATTGAGGACAGTGGAGGAAATAAATTAAGTGCCCATATAATGCAGGTGAGCTATGGACCTCCTTTAATGTTAAATCTGAATTTTCTGCCACAACAATTAAAAAAATAAATAAATAAAAGGACCTGATTCATTAATGCCTACAGAAAGTATACACCATTCTGAGAGAATAGACAACACTTGCATATGTCCTACCTTCTTTCTCCTAATTTTAGATTTCCTACTGATTTTCTTATAATCTTAAATGCTGAGGGAGATTCATAAAGGTTACCACAATGTGTAGACAATGTCTGCACCTAGTCTAATCATTCTGAGTGAATAGACAGCACAAAATGTGGTAGGGATATTCTTGAGTACAGATCATGTACAACTGATGTACGCTTACTGTAGGTGTTCATGAATCTGGCCCAAAAACTTATCTTTAGTTTATAGAGAAATAATGAATCTCTGCATTTGTATTATGCTGTAATGATATAAAGTATGCTTCAGTAGTGTCATTGTCTTAGCTAATCTGAACAAAATTGATAACTTTATTTCTTAAACTCTGGTGTTTTGGATTTCTTGCACAGTCACTTTCAAACAGATAGTATGGTCTGGATTTCACTCTACCTACCTAAGGTATATATTTTTAATGCACTGTGTGTGTGTGTGTGTGTGTGTGTGTGTGTGTGTGTGTGTGTGTGTGTGTGTGTTTGGAAATTATAGTCATATTGTCAGCAGTATTTTAAAAATTAAAATGACAGGAAAGCAGAGCTGTCTCACTACCAGAAAAGTAGTAGTAGTGGATGCCAAGTTAATTCTGTACATAATACATCAGATGATTTAAAAGGGATAAAAGAAGGTTGAAGTGATAATACAGGTCAGATAGACAGGGGATAACTGTAGAAAACTACAAAGTCATTATGAGACTGTTTAGTTTTATTTATTTATTTACATTTGTTGACCGGGAGTGTCAGACAGGACGTAGGTCCATTTTTAGAGGAGGCCCGGGGAGAAAAGCTCCACAGTTAAAATAAACAGACAGTAGTTACATTGGATTACATAGCGATTAACATAGCAATTAATTACAAAACATATTTACAGATGAAAATTATTTAGTTAAAAATGAAAATCAGTTACTTATAAAGCCCCACTATAAGATGAATCGAATGTGGTGATAGTAGAAACCTAGAGATAGTAAGGATATAACAGGACAGGGGCATTACAGAACACATCAACGATAGAAGTGTGTGGTTCTACAAAACAAAACAAAAAAAAAGCATGTGAAGAGATGTTATAAGAGCTCCATAGATATGATCTTGAAGAGGAAAGACTGGAAGAGACATAAACATATATGGAAATGCATTTGTATGGTTCCGTTTTTTAATTGAAGTGACCCATGAAAAGAAGATGGTGGGAAATAAAGTTCCAGCCAGATGGTTTAAGGAATAAATAAGAAAATATAATTTCACATAGAAGGTGGTAAATAAGAATGAACCTCTTTAAGTGCTGGTAGGTTTAACAGTAGCAATATTATTCAATCTACCAGCTTTTCTTATGACACTTATGGAAAAGTCAACCACCAAGAACAAAAAACTGATGTGAAAAACAGCTCAGGAAAAATGCCAGCGTCCACAAACAAGTATTTAATAAAATCAATGTCCTTTAAAAACCAATGTTGTGATGGAAAAAAGTCCAAAATAAACCAAAAAACAAGAATCAACAAATCCAAGTGTAAAACGCTTTTCGTCTGTTAATATAAACAGACTTCTTCAGACCTGGTCTGAAAAAGTCTGTTTATATTAACAGACGAAAAGCGCCTTACACTTGGATTTGTTGATTCTTGTTTTTTGGCTTATTTTGGACTTTTTTCCATAACAACATTGTTTTTTAAAGGACATTGATTTTATTAAGTACTTGTTTGTAGACGCTGGCATTTTTCCTGAGCTGTTTTTCTTGTTTTTCACTTATGGAAAAGTGCAAAAGAAATAAACCACTCTTAAAATATAATCTGTGTTATACATTTCGTAAAGAAGTAGTTTGCATTGATAGTTAGATGGTCCGTGGTCATTATAGGTCTATGATGTCCATAAAATAGAAGAAAATGTTCCTGATCAAACTTTATTCTATATTTCATTTATTGGATTTATCCTTACCAGAACACAATTTCTTCTAGTTGACCTAACATAAGATGTTTGGTGAAACAGTACTGCAGTGTTCTAAGGGTCTATATCATTTTGTTGAAAACATAAACCGTCAAATCCCTATTTTATTTATTTATTTATTTATTTATTTATTTATTTATTTAACATTTGTTTACTGGGAAAGTCTGACTTGGAACAAAGCCAATTTTCAGCAGAGGCCTGGGGAGAAATCCCCCAGTCACATGTCTTTGTACCATGGGATGAAACTGGAGTACCCCGAAGAAACCCACATAAATGCAAGGAGGACATACAGACTCAACACAGAAGGCACCCCATCTGAGAATAGAACTGCAGAACCTCTTCTTGCAAGGTGATAATGCTATCACTGTACCACTGTGCCATTCAGTCTGTTTATCAAACTCAATAAATCAGAATCTAAATTCAGCGAACAATCACTTCTGTGAATTTTTTCCCAGGGAAACTAACTAGTTGGCTGTCATTGGGAATTTGCCCTTTTCCCTATGGTAGTGAGATCTCAGAGTTGGTATATTTAGTTGGGGGGAGACACAGCCCAACCCAATTGGGTGGGTTTTAATTTATGTGGTTCTTGCATTGTTGGCTAGGTTGGTCCAGTAGTTAGTTTCCCAGAGAAAAAAATTTGTGGAAGTGATCATTCGCGGAATTTAGCTTTCAGTTTATTGAGTTTGATAAATAGGGATTTGATAGATTCTGTTTTCGACAAAATGATATAGACCCATGTTCTAAACATGTTTTGGAACCCTTGACTAAGAGCGCTGAAGTAATGTATACATACTCATAATAATTGGAAAGGGCACTGTACAGGCAGATTCAGTAATACATAAACATTCATTTTTTGAATATGAAATTAAAATGTCTGCTGAAATGCATTTATATTACAATGCAAATTAACACAATTAGGTGCTGATTTTAGTGTCTGCTTGAACCAGACACCCTTGAGAACACAGGTTGAACTTGACTGGACTTGTAAGGGCCCTGGGGCCGTTATCCTACTGACCTCCTATGAACAGCTTAAAACTGTTTATGGACTGAAAATATAACTGGTGCTTGGATTTGCTGAATCACATTTTTGTAGTTTGACCTTTGTTAGCAAGTCTCATAATATTGCAAAATGTCCACAGCTGGGTAAAGCACCTTGTAAAAAATTATTGCCTGATTTAGTGCATTTTACACTTTTATGATAACTCATAAAACTCCATTTAGCAGAATACTTTTATGAGATGTGTTTTGGTGTATTTCACATCCCTACAAATCATAGAACACAAATAATTGGCTTCTGCAAACTACAGTGTATGGTATAGATGCCATGCTTGCTATTCAAGACATTTTCTGTCTTGTAACACAACCCAAAAATGAAAGATCACAATGAAATCTAAAAGGAAAATCAAATTTGCCTGAGGCAACTTCCAGAATTTGCAGCATATTCTGAAGAGGCCAGTACCAACTCGCCCAGTACATACCCCTGTGTAATAAAGGAACAGTGATGTCTATTAAAACATCTGATTTTCCTTTAGCTTAGAAGTCATCTGCATGCCATTTTGATAGAAAGGTCATATTACACACACACACAAAGTCATAAGCACTGATGAAAGACCTGCTAGGCAAATTCTAATTCATGATGAAATGTGAAATGGGCCGAAACATTATGCTAATGCTTAAGATAGATTCTGCTGAAGCCATCATCCAGAAAAAAATATATATGTGTGTGTGTGTGTGTGTGTGTGTGTGTGTGTGTGTGTGTGTGTATATATATATATATATATATATATATATATATATATATATATATATATATATATGTAAGTAATCCTCACATGATTTCATCATCTCCAAGAAGGGAGCACATACTCCCTATTTCTTTATTATTTGACTAACTCTGGTAGCCTAGTAATGCATTTGTAATTACATATAATAATTCTAAGTGCTGCAAGATGGCCTGTAAATGATTCTGCCAAAAACTCATGGACTACTTAGTCAGAATTAGAAAGGTGATGTGTTGGTCTTGAGTTTCATCGACTTCATTTAGAGGCAGAACAGCGGGGTTGTACGTTAATTAGAACTGCTGCTGGGAGACCACCTGCTGCCTGAATAGCCTACACAAATGTTCTGAAGTCCTTTGGGCCTTTGCAGTTGACAATTATAGCTGTTACATCAGCTTATTAACTTGCAAGAAGTGTGAAGAGCAGAGGGGAGACTCTTCAGAGACTTGATAAAACAACATGTGCCTGCAGGTTGTACCTGATTCTGTCTTTCTTTTAAAGACTGAGCAGCAGTAGGTCTCTTCAAAGTACTTACCTTAAATCAAAGCAAACAGCTTCTGTTTTTCTTGCCTGTTGCTTGCTGAACTTATCAATAATTTTCTGAGCAAATCATATTTTCAAATATTCTAGTTTGAGACAAAAACAAAAAAAATTCTAATTAAAGTTAAAAATTGCTTCAGTTTTCACTAGCCTTCATTCCCTCACTTTGTTTAATTGCAGTGAGTATGGAGTTTTAGAACGGTTTCATCAATAAGTTAACATTACGAAACAGCACGACCCATCATGGCACAAGAGTCAGAGATGAAGCCTGATAAAGAAATTCTAACTGGTTCATAGTTACTGAATTACATATGGAATATGACATTCTTTGACAGCATTTCATACATCTTGAAAGTCAAGTCATGATCCCTCATTTCAGTCAATTTGGTAAGACTCCCATCAACACACTGGACAAATGTTCAGAGAAGTTTGTGAAGCAATTTCTGTATTTACAAACTGGAATTCGTGCCATAAATGCAACTGTATTTGTTGCTTGTTTTTATGCATTTGAACAAATTATAAACAGTTGCAATTACCATTTATAAATAAAATGATTGTGTCTAGATTTACAATATCATTACCTGCCTTTACTCTGCCCTCATTAGGTCATTCGTTGAATACAATGTCCCCTTTGGCATGCAGCTGTCCATACACATGCAACTACTGAAATGCCCCCAGGGATATCTTACTAAAGAACACAAGGTTTAAACAACATGTTCTTCATGGACTTACTCAAAGCCCTTTCACTATATTCAGTATCTTATAGACTGCCAAGAGGTGATTTGTGTCTGGCATACAAGGCATCCTTTGGCCCATTATTGTTAGAGTTACTGCACTTCAGCACGTCAAATGACATCAGAAATACTTGGTCTATGGATCTGAACCACTTCTACAACATCAACAGAATGGTTTGGAGGGACAGATATATTTAGCAGAGAATACTGCTGTTGTGCAACAGACTCCCCACAACATAAAACAAAGTTCATCCCTCTCTGTTTTTAAGTGCAACATAGAACTATGGATGGGAAACATAAAATGTACCCAAGGGCTGCCCCTTGTGCTACTAATGGACAGATGTAGCTCCTAAATGCTTCATCCCATGCATGGGTCCCCTCCAATAATCTGTGGCACGATGATTAGGGTAGTATATAATTAGTGACCATGAGGTGGGTAAAGCCATTCTATAACCAAATGGAATAGATTATTTTGAGCACAAAAAGGTAAACTGGCTAAGTTTACAATGGACCACAAGAGCAGCTAGCCTAGTACTTACCCATGAAACCTGCATTGCAAGCCCAATAATCCTTATTTCATGCGAATTTTATGCACATTTTCTTTAAAATAAAATATTTTAATAATAAATACAAACAGTTGTATAATGGTAACTATAAATATCACCTGAGGATGGTACTGAAAAAAAGTTTAGCTAAGGTTTAGTGAATGTTAAAGTTAGAATTTAGATGCAATGCATAATTAAATCTTCAATGCCCAGACATGCTAGCATAGGCAAACCTTCGCAAATGCTATATGTCACGTATGAAGATGTCATTGAAGTTGCCCCTAATATGTTCAGAGATCTATCCCATGTAAACACATAAATTTCAGGTACTGACATATAAGATTTCTTAATTTATAAGACTTCCCTCATGCAACACTGAATATATGGGCATATCCAAATGGAAAATATGTACAGTGAGAAGATAAGATCACGTGAATCCATTCAGTATTACTATCCATGTGATGTCTAAACTGGTAACCATTTGAAATGTTGGGACCCACTAGACTGAGTCCCAAAATATAGAGACTCAATGGCTAAAAGAACGGATTTACATATACTAAGTCCAAGATGCCATTTCTTGGAATATTCCCTTTCTCTGAGATATGGTAATCTTGGAGTTGCTATATAGAATTTTGGGAGAGAGGGGAGGGAGGGTGGGCTTGCTTCCCCTCATCAGGGGTGCTTGCTCCCCCCTTTTAAAAGAAGTTTAAAGGAGAAGAGTAAGTGTTGAAATTCAGTCTTCTCCTGTGTTTTTGGTCTTTTTATCCATATTGTCGACACTCAGCATTTCAAGTGCCAACATTTCAGTAGGGAGCCATCTAAACCAGAATGAAGCTTGTTTCTTCAAAACATAGAGTGGTTGATGGGAGGGGGCAGTTCACTGATTACTGATGACTGCAGATTTATCAGAAAATGATAAATGGGCACAAATGCAGGGTTTTCTCACAGGGATACCCCAAATCAATTGAACTGGAAAGATGTATCTAAGGACTGGGTTATTTTGAGAAGGCTTTTGAGCAGAAGTGCTAAGTTCTTAATACATTTGTACTACTTTTTATTGGGTTTGTTGCCAAGTTGTTTTTTGCAATCTACTGCTTTGGTGTGGTTTCTATTATTTTGAGATATGGTCGTCAACGTTTTTTTTTGCCTCGGCTCCAATCATGAATAATTTACTAGAGTTTGAATGAGCTCCTCATATACCATAGATCATGTCCCATATTTCCTTTTGGGCCATTTTCTTTATCTATTAAATGAAACATGCATACACTTAACTTTCAAAGCTTCTCCATTACCTGCCTACATGAGGAATTACTATTAGTGTGAAATAAGCAGGATACCTCTCTATGGCTGGACTACTTGAAAGGGAAGATAGTCCAATTTGCAAGGGGAAAAACACTTAGAGGGAAGCTAAAAAGCTAAGGTGGGAGATCTGATGAAAATAAACATAAACAGGAGCTTTGGGAAAGCAGATAGAAAAGCAGGTGTTAAATAAAGGACAGAATCTGAATTTGTTTACAAGGAAAGTTGCATGATGCAGAGTTGGGAGGGTGGCCTAATGGTTAAGGTGTTTGCCTTACAAACACAAGGTACAGGGTTTGAGTCTCACAGGGGATAATTGGCTAGGCTTAAAATGACTCAGAAGGGCAATTAGCCTAGTACTAACCTATGAACCTATGATATCGAAGTGTAACAGGTCTACTGACTAGTATAGGATGGCTTTACGGATCATCAGGAGGGACACAAAGCATTCTAGAGTTTGTCTTCCAGGAGCAATGGATTAGACATTGCCATGGTTGCATCTGAGAAGACAGAAGCCCATCATGAAATTAGTACATGAAACTGTGATATATTTCTGAATGACCTCTCACCCCCTTTACCAATTACTGCAATGGAATATCAGATGTATTCATAATGATTCATATTCATGATACACATCTCATATTTGTACCAAATCAGCACTCTAATTTGATAAGCCTCTTACAGCCTAGTTACTGTATTGGAAAATAAATATTTCAACAGTTTCAGTACAGTGTTCAAAAAATATTAACCAAAATAAAATGTGGATAGGTGATCCTACTGAAGATGCAGTTGTCAAACATTTATAGAACGCAGATGTCATGAAAATGATTTTGCTTGTCCCCTAGAGATAAAGGCAGCAAAAGTCCTGGACCTCTTGCATGTTTTAATAGCGTGGATGCTGAGCATATATTCAACATAGCAGAATAAACATGTATACACAGATAACCCCTTAGAATTCATTGTAGTTTAGTTCCTCATCAATAGTGGAACCTTTATCTATCAGGTTAAGTTTAAGTTTAGTATGGACAGTCAAGGGGAAAGGGTCACAAGCTAATGTAAACTTCCATATTTGGAGAGATGGAATAATAGGTGATCAGTGTTTACAGTAAAAGGAATCTTATAATTGTAAATGTCTCTCTCATCTAGCACAAACATAGTGAGTATTTGAGAAGGTTCTTTGACAGCTTGGAGCATTGTTGTCACACCCTCCATGGAATGCGCCCCCCAATTATTAAATGAACTTTCATAGTGTCACCCTTAGTCTCTCACTCTGACTGATCCCTTATAAACTCAATACTCACTCCGTTTCCTTTTCCACTGTTGCGCTCATAGGTCATTGTATGTACTCTACTGAGACATTTTTTAGTCTTCAGTAATATGGCAGTGAAGCTGAAAACTCTTTCAAAGAGCAAGAAAACCCAATACTTAATGGTGGGCTTGTAGTTCTGTTTTCACAATGTTTTGTTAACTAAATCACTGTTTGGCTGTTCCCTTTTAGAGACTGAACTTCTGTTATGATATTACACAATATCAGTATATTTTGTTACATGCTACAGTCTTGAGTTTGCAGTTAATCTGACCATTCATATCCATCACCTCTATTATTAAAATTATTAGTAAGGTTAGATGGGTATTGTTAGTAAGCACATGTCATTTAATTGACATGTGATTATTCAAATCCAAAATTTTTTAAATTTGAAAAGTTGATAGTCAAAACAGCAAAACTCCAAAAGTTTCAAAATACAAAAAAAATTATATAGTGGGAGTAAACTCTAATTCTCCCCTGATGTGAGGACAAGCCCCGACACCCCTAAACTAGACCTAAACTATGTGATCTACTACAAGTGCTCACATGCTAGCAGCTTGTGACACACTTGTTCACTGCCACTTGCAGTAAATGGCAAGTGCCTCAACTCCCAGTAGCCCAATCCCAGAAGCAATTATCATGACCTAAAACTATTGAAATGTATAGCCCTACTCTAACCCTAAAACTCTCACCCCAGTCCATAATCCTAACCATAACACTTCCCTATTGCTGCTTAATCGTAAAGTCTCTGATTACCCCTAAGCATAAAACACTACTTCCTTCTCTAAAAATGAAGTCTCCAGTCACTCCATAACCCTAAACCTCTACTTCATCTTAATGGTGAACTCCCCTCCTGTTCAATAAACCTGAACCTGAAACTCCCTTCCCACACCCTGAACCTAAAGGAACTGATCACATGCTAAGAAGCCTAGTTTGTTCCAGCCTAGTTTACATCATCTGCTCGATACTTTTTGAAAAAATGTGAACAGGATTTGTTGAAAGCTCACAAGAGGTGATTTGAGGAGGAATTTTGTTAATTTATACATTGATGAAAAATAAGCACTTGTAAAGTTACAGAAAGACAGAGACATTGTTATTAAATCTGCAGATAAGGAGGGTGCAATAGACATTATGGACTATAAACAATGTGTCGAGGGCATTTTGGAATTATGTGATGAAAATTGTTATGTTAAGATTGATTCTGAATATATTGCTAATATACAAGACAGGATATATGCAGCCCTATATGACTGCTATTGTAGTCAGCTGATTATGAATGACCTCTATAAATATTTGATGATAGAGTATCTGCTTATTGTCTCTTTTCAAGGATTACCAAAATTTCATAAAGATCCACTGCATCCACCCTTTCAACCAATTGTGTCAGGCAATGGCTGGCTTACAGAGCCTTTTTCAATATACATACATATATATATATATATAGAGAGAGAGAGAGAGAGAGAGAGAGAAAATTGAAACATGTACTAGAAAAACAGGAACAAGTGCTAAAACATACTCCGCAGTTCTTTGAAGACTTATTTGTGCATACTAAACAGATGTTATTTGATGGCAGATATCTTATGGTGAGCATGGATGTTGTGTCATTATTTACTAGTATTCCACATGAAACTGGTCTTAGTATGGTGAAAGAGTGTCTTGCAATATATAGTGATTATAGTACCACCACCTTAGATTTAATTTGTATGTTTCTAGAAATTGTCTTGGAGAATAATACTTTTATTTTTGAAGACCAGTTGTTTCTACAAAAGGCAGGTGTAGTTATGGGCACGTGCCAATAACTATGCCAACATTGTTATGGCTCAATGGGAGAATTCCTGTGTGTTTAAATCTAATTTGCTCCTTATATTAAGTTCTACAGGAGGTTTGTTGATGATTTATTTCTGATTTCAGATGGTATTGAAATGCATTTTTTATATTTTGTTAATTTACAGACTACCGCATTTTTTTGACTTTCACTTGGAAGGTTGCCACTGAAAGAATGGATTTTCTAGATATGAATCTACATTGTGATATGCTATGGGGGCTTACAACTGCACTGTATAGGATGATGTGTAGAAAAAATGCATTGTTACAGTGTAATAGTATGCATCCTGCTTATACTTTTAAAACTGTAATAAAGGCCAAGGTATGAGAATCTTGAGGCTTAATATCAACAAAGCTTTTCAGAGAGATATTGATAAACTAAGACATGAATTTTACGATAGAGGATATAAGAGGAAAGAAGTTGAACTTTCGCTGCAAGAAAGTGTGACTTGAAGGGGACATAAGGCTTGTTTTATTCTGATAAATCAAAGACAGTGAATAATAATTCACCTGACACTGGTTTTTCTAGTAGAACTCTATCCATCCCCATTTTTATACCAGTGACATTAATAGCATTTTACATATTATTAGGAATAATTGGTCCATTCTACATTTAGTTGAAAAGATTAAGATGATAATTGGTGAGAATTCTAGTTTCACTTTTCAAAATAAGAAATCGCTGATAAGACAACTATGTTATAAGACTTGTTCACCTGTGGAGGGAGGAGATGGGTATGTAATGAAAGCAATGTAAGGTTGTCTTAGTTGTAATTTCTGTGGTTATATAGACCCTTACACATATTTCATTCCCCCAACCACCAATATTGAATCTAAGCTTAAGATTAATGTGAATTGTAGCAGTAGGTATCTGGTCTATTTGGCAAATTGTAGAGTGTGCCATTGTTTTTATGTGGTGAAAGCTAACAGATCTTTGATGAAGTGCACGAAGGAACATGTTTATTGTATTAATAGCTCTTACACATGTAATGCCTTGGCTAAGCATTCTTTGGAACATGGTAAGGAACATATTTTTGGTCTTAGGGTTATTGAGACAGTAACCCCAAACAAGCGGGGTGGTGACTTTAAGAACTACACTGAGAGCCGAGAGTTATTTTGGATTATAACTTTACAGGCTGATAAATATCCTGGTGTTAACAGGAACATTTTCATTAAACTTGTTTTAAAAGTAAGAGGTTTTTTTTAATGATTTTAATATTTTGTTGATGGTTTGTTTTCATTGGTTGCTTTCAATTAATTGTTTGTGACCTGTTATATATTATGTGTATGTCTTGTATTTTCTTGGTCTGATGAAGCACAGTATTTTGTGTAAAAGCGCTTATCTACCATAGCCTTATGCCTTTGGTCCTGTTTCAGTGCCTATTAATTTTTTTTTTTTTACATTATACTGGTTTGCAGTCACTGTTTATTCCTTGGGGATTTTTTCTATTTCTTGTAAGTAACCTATATACAAATTAACTACTGTGAACATACATGTTCACTCCCTGGCTGCTTCTATAAAATGGCACTAGGGATTGCACCTGTCTGTAATTTATACATACACGCACAGCCTCGCATGCTTCTTACACTCTGATCTATAGGTCACTAAATTAATTTACTTTTCACCCAAATGTGACCCTTTATTAATTTCATCCTAATAATACCAGGAATCCAATTTCTAAATTCCTGAATTTGTGGGGGATGATAGTTTTGTGGAAGTGTTTGTTTAATTGTGAATATTTTAAAATAAAACTGAGGTTAATTTCAAGAAGTGTATAGAGTAAAATCAGAAAGGCTGTATACCAAATCAGAGAAGCTCTTAATTTTGAACTGACCAATTCAAAAGAGTTGTAAACAAAGTGGTGCTCTGATAAACTTACCATAAACAACATTAAAGACATCAAATTTTGAATAAAAATCTTGCAAAATGTTATTGCTCAGTAAAAAAGACCTAGCCTTTCCCTTCTTCACACTACTACCTTTATAAAAAAAGCTTAGACTATAAAATCATGCTCAATTTCTGGAGATAACCTCCGACCTGAATACCAACTAGCTGCTGAGGCCATAGCTTGTCCTGTTAATATTCTAATAAACAGATCTATTCTTCCATATTATTTCCCATTATTATGGAAAAGTAATTTATCATCCCATTGCACAAAGAAAGCCACTCTGCCAGTATATCAGACTTTTGTACTACTGCCATCCTGCCTCTTCTCTCAAAACGTTTAGGAAAATCCATACGTAAACAGCTTCTAAACTAGCTGTTAACCCCTAATCAGCATGGTTTCCATCCCACCCACAACACAACAACTGCTTTATTATTATTTTTCATGGACACTGTAAATAAGTCTGAGGACTCTAGCAAAGTAGTATTCTCACTATTCTAAGATCTGTTGTCGGCCTTTGATACTATCAGTCAAATAAAACTCCTGTATCAACAATACACCCTCCAGTGGTTCACTGTCTCTCTCTCTCTCTCTCTCACAGACAACAGTCAATGAAGTGGCAAGGTTCTCACTGGCCATACCTACACAACATCCATAGCATTCCGCAAGGCTCTATTCTTGGTCCATCCTCTCTAATGCTTTTATCAATGATCTTCTTGCCTGTTCTTGACATGGCTCCATTATTCAGTATGTAGACAGTGCAGCATATCCTAGTTTCAACAGAAGTCATTACAGTCATTTCTCAGTGGAAGAATGCACACTGTTTACATAATGTTGATGCACAAACATTCCACTTAAATTGAGATTCAGAATCCTTGGAGCAGATGGTGTTAAACAGGAGGTGGTAAGGAGAACATGGCTGGTTTCACAAACCCAAAAAAAGGGACAAGAATTCAGATGTTACAGCATTTTTTTTTTCATGAAGTGCAGAATCTGCAGTCCTTTCTTTTGTCATCTTTGCAAGGAACCAAAAGAAAATGAAAACGTAATGTGGATTTTCAGATAGGTTGGTATCGGCACAGAAATTACCAGTCTTACAAGGATACATTGCTAAAATTAAACACTTCACTTTCAGTATATCAAACAGTTAATGAATGTAATAAAATGTTTCTCTGCTAGTCAGGAGAAAAATGCCACAGAGACCATGTGTATTTGTTTTTACTAAATTTGTTATTTAATAGAAACAATAATAGACAAAATCTTTATAAAAAAATGTTGAACTCCAAAAGAAGAAAAATGACTGCTAATAATAAGAAAAGAAAATTAATAAATGTCATATTGGTCCATAAAACAGAAAACATAAAGACACCGGGAAATAGACATGGGGCCAGATTCTAAAAGACTTGCCCCCAAGGTAAGTGACCAAATATATTGAGAAGAAGTCTTTTGGAATCTGACCCCCCCAAGTATAAGCCGATTTATAGAAAGGGCTTAAATTGAAGTCACATACACTGAGATCAACTCTTTTGGTTATTTGACAAACATGTTTTGCAGTTACTCAAGCTTTTGGTCAATACTCCTTCATTAGGGATCCTATTAAGAAGTAATATTTTCACAGGGCTTTGCCCCAGTACCACCCTTACATTTATATTTTTAATTTTATAGACACACATCCATGGATAAAGATATGTTTCCAAAGTAGAAACACCTGTCCCTAAAACATATTTGTCATTCTACTGCAATAAAGGCCTAATTAAAAGTTAAAATGAAGCCCATATTGAGCATCTTCTTGACAAAACACTGCATATTTTGACACCAAACTAACACACAAAAAAATCAGTCTGTAGTGATGAAGAAATGAACACAAACAAAACTTGGAACAACTGCAAACGTAGTTCTCTAACAAAATAAGTTCTCAATAATCTTGGCTTGATTACTTGGTATGTGATAAAAATATCATCACTGAATTTAAATCCTGACTTTTTATTAGTTTGTTTACATCTGTAAGAAAAATATAATAATGAAAAAAACATTTAACATGTACATTTTTCATAAGAAATGCTTAGCTTACTGTGCAAAGATAAATATGGTTGTAATGCCTGCTCAGTACAGACTGAATGTGATAACTTACTTGCCAGAGTAGCATCCAGAGTTTAGCTGCTGACAGAGCAAAGCATTCCGGTCTTTTCTATTTATTGACCATCCACTGAATAATGGATCAGTGTGAAATTTCTACCAGAGAATTAGACACTTGAAAATGGAAAGCCATTTGCTCACTTTTAAGACAAAGCCCATTTAGGAAACATAATATTGACAGACACTATCACTAACCCCTCTTTGAAATTCCTTGATTAAAACATAAAATACTCACACAGTATGAACGGTGTACTGTTAAATAAATAACACTGCAAAATGCTAATTTTAAGTGTAAAACAAAACTACAATAGCCACATGCAAACCAATAAAATTAGCAAATAGGCAACACTGTAGTAATATAATTTCACCATTACGAAACAGTAATTTAAAATGAAATAGTGGGTGGTAATGGAGAGATTTTACTGCTCAAGATGCCATTTAGGCTGTTACAACTATGAACCATTCCCTTATAATAAATGACGTAAAGCTGTCTGCATCTAAAGGAGATCTTGAGGTCAGCATGAAGATCTCGTCTTCCTGTCTGTGCTCACTAGAGCTGATTGCATTTTCTGAATCATTTATTATTTTTAGAGCCAGAAGTACAAGATTGTATTACCAGGACATTATTGGTTTAAAACATTTGCAGTAAACATTTCCTTGTTTATCTTTTTTGTTAGATGCCAACAAGGAATTATGCACTGCTGTACTTGAAAAATGACCAGAACCTTAGTATAACAAGGAAAAAGTAATGTTGTATTATGTTTTACATATCACTTTCTAACACCGTTCCATTACACCTTGTTATGTTTATGAGGAATAAGGAATATGCTCATGCTTTTCAAACTGCTTTGTAATAGTGCTGTATTATTTAATGGTTTCTTCCTGCTAAATCAAACCATTTTTGCACTTTATTAAACCAATGGTCTGGAATTTAGACGTCAGTCATCCCTAATTTGAAAGTTGTAGCCTTAATTTTGCATTTGAAATTCACCTGTTTATTGCAAAATGTATGTTTTATGACTAAATGCAACTCTTCCTGGTACTCGTAAATGCAGTGGTGCACCATAATAATTAAAACTGCAGTTCCATCAGAAAATCCTGATAATGCAGCAAATGTATGTGGTACATTCGGTTATTAGTTGTGACAAGCATGTAAGTTTCAGTTTAGAATGGAAGAGATGGTGTCTTATTAAGGAAAGAACTTTACTGCTTTCATAAGCAAATTGATTCAATGTATTCATTTTACTCTATTTTAATTGGCTACGAAACTACAAAATGGAGCACAAGTTGAAAATGGCCATTAAATGTATCCAGAAAGGAGTGTAGGGGATGTCAGTTTAAGTCATAGCAGCTTGCACAGTACAGAATTGGTGGTTATGAAATTCAAATCTACTTGGGCAGATCAGTAATATGACCCAGAAGGCCATGTCTTCTGCTGAAAGTTGTCTTAACCCTGAAAGAATGGACTTGGTAATTTGAAAAAAGGTCAGACACTGTGATAGCTAGTATAAAAAAAGATAATAAATTCAAGCACCAGCGGCAATTACCTGCAGTCATAAAAAGAGGTGACACTTTATATCCCACTCATGCAGATGGGGGTGAGTAAGCCAGAGGAAAACTGTGTCATGTCAGGACCAAGTGTTAGGATACTGCTTAAAATATTTACAGCAGGAATAACTAGAGCGGCAAAGATCTTCGGTTAGTGTGAACAAAACCAAAACAACATGGGCTGTACATTGAAAGATGTGCAAATGTTCTTGTTGGAAGTTCTTTACAAAGGAATGATTAGTGTACGACTAACAGAGGATTATAGATTCTAATGTTACTGTTCCCATTCTCTACACATGTGACAATAATGACCAAAAGAATGGCAGTTGTATATTAATGATCCCTTCTGAAAAGAACCACGAGTGATTTCAATGATTCCTTGTGTGCACACGCACAAACGTGTGTGCATATCTATATATCTATATCTATATATATATATATATATATATATATATATATATATATATATATATATATATAGGAGCACTTTATAATCTCGAAATTCTGAAATACCGAATTTCAGAATCCCGAGATCATAAAGTCGAAAGTTCTAAATACCGAAACCCAAGGAGCACGAATTTCAAAATCCCGACATTCGGAAATGTTGAAGTAGCGCTTTTGGTGTTAAAGTGTTTAAATGGAAGTTCAGGTAAGTATGCATGTTTAAGGGTGTTGGTTAGGGGCTTTGGTGTGTGACAGTGTGTGTTGTGACTGTGATATGTGTGTGCAAGGGGAACGTAGGTGTGTGGTGGTGTTTTTGTGTGTTTGTCTATGTAGAGCGACCCTGGAGTTAGCATATTTAAGTAGGGGGGGTGTGGGTGGGCGCTCCGGTGGACTTGCCCCCCTGCTTGTATGTAGTGTAAATTTGTGTGTTTGTGAGTGGGGGGAAGGTGCGTGTTTGTGTATGTGTGTGGTGTCTGGTTAGTGTAGGAATCGCAATTTCAAAATTTGCTCTTTTGGGATTTCGGTATTTAGAGCTTTCGGCTTTATGGTCTCGAAATTCTAAGATTCGGTATTTCAGGATTTTGGGATTATAAAGTGAATCCATATATGTATATATGGGTCTACATCAAACATTCATAATCCCACATAATCGAAACCCACTTCATTGAGATATAAAAATCGAAACTTCACTTATGCGAACGGTTACAGCACTGAAAATGATACTTTTTTCCCCACTATAGTGTGATTTCAGAGTTGGTATATTTAGTTATGGAGGTGTGGGGGGCAAAACCTCACAGTTTGGTGGGGTGATTTACTTAGTTATTTGTAATTTCTCCATCGTGGCCAAGTAGTTCCTTTCCCGGGTGTCGTTTTGGATGATGTAATTGTTCACGTAAGTAAAGTTAAATTTTTTGTCTCAATGAAGTGGGTTTTGATTATGTGGGATTTCGATGGTTTGAAGTAAACCCATATATATATATATATATATATATATATATATATATATATATATATATATATATATATATATATGTATATAGATATCTATATATCTATATATATATATACACACACATCTCTCACCATATGTATATCATATCTATATATATATATATATATATATATATATATATATATATATATGTGTATTTGTACATACATGTGTGTATATATATCTGTATGTACATATATATTAGCTTGTGTTGACCTGTCAATGTTACACCCACTGAAACACAAGTATTAACATATTTGTTTGATGAGTTTACTATCACAGAATACACTCGCTTAGAATAACATTTGGCTATATGTATAAATATAAATGCACACATGCTTAACTTGAATAAAGAAGCCGGCGAGACGATAAACCTCAGCAGATGCACCAATTCCAGACACAGTAATGCTGATAAACTGCAAGTTAAAATTTTATTTTAAGCTCAACAATAATAGGCTTTTCGTCAGTGTCCCACATCAACTTCATCAGAAAAATAAACAACACATTCCAACTTACACTTTAATAAAAGGCTCATAAATCACATGACTACTTAGCAATTAAGCCAATACATTCACAACACCTGCTCAAACCCTACCCTGAGAACTCAACCTTAGTGAACAAGCAGTAAAAGGAAAATCCATACTTTCATAAGCCATGCTAAAATAGATAAAAAATAGGTGAAGGAATTAAAATGGATGCAATCTACAAAAATAAATACAATAAAATTACCTAACCAAACTTCTTAATTTTAAAATACAAGAAATGGATAACATTCCATTTAAGCCTGGATAATGATAAGCTTCTAGTTTTAGTTGCCAAATTAATTCCTTTTGTTCTAAAAGTAATGTATCTGGACCCCCCCCTATTGGAAGGAACTACCTGATCAATGACTGAAAAAGTAAATTCATGACCCGGGTATTCCTTAACATGCCTGGCAAGCGCATTCTCCATCTTCTCTTTTTTGATGGCATAAAGGTGTTCATAAAGGCGTTCCTGAAGTTTCCTGTCAGTTTTTCCTATATAAATCACCGGGCATGAAGAGCACCTAGCCAAATATACCACATGTGAACTGGAACAGTTAAATCTACCTTGATGGTGTATTTGGTCTCCCCAATACTAAAAAAGGTCCCTGCTTTAATAAACCTACAGTATTTACACATATTGCATTTGTACATCCCCCTAACTGGGGCATGGTTTGATTTCATCTGTAGAATACTCTTCAGATTCAACCCCCTCCTAAACACCACCTTGGGTGTGATCTCAAACTGTGAGTTACCTTGCATGTCTAATCGTAAAATACTCCAATTTTTTTTATGATGGAGGAAATGTCCCCTGCATCAACATTGAACGTTGTAATAAAACTGCAAAGGTAATTCACATGGGCTTGCATATGGGATTGCTCTGGGTTCTGGGGTGCTACATTATTACCCAAAATTGGTACGTAGAACCCATTCTTCCTCTTACCGCAAACTTCCTTGACCTGTTCAGATATGAGATGGCCCGGGTATCCCCTGTTCAAAAAAAGGCCAAGAATAAACTCACATTCTTCAAGGAAGTTGCTGAACTTAGACACCATCCTCGCCACCCTCACCAACTGCCCCTTTACTATCGACCTCTTCTGATGGAAGGGGTGACTGCTCTCAAAATGTAAATAACTGTTAGAAAAAGTTACTTTACGATGAATTTTGGCAGTAAAACAGCCTAGAGGGATATCCTTAAATAACTCCACATCTAAGTAAGAGATCCTCTCCTTAGAGAAATTAAATGTAAATTTCAAAAAACTGGTGGAGGTATTAAAACTGTCTAACAGTATCTCAGCCACTGCCCTCTCCCCCTGTAGGATGATAAAAATATCATCCAAAAATCTAGTGTAAAGCAGGGTTTCCTCCTGAATGATAGGATTAGGGAAAACAAACTCTCTCTCCCAGTAAGTCATCACCAAATTGGCAACACTGGCCCCACAAGGGGACCCCATAGGGACCCCTATTAATTGGTGGAACCAATGATTGTTGAAGGAGAAAAAATTACAGGTCAGAATGATGTCCAATAACTCCCTCACCATCAGAATGTCCCCAGCAGGTGCCTGTTTAATGGTCATGATAGCTTCAATCCATTCTAACGCTATGGAATGAGGGATGGAAGAGTACAAATCAATAACATCGATTGTCAAGAAATTACTCTCCCCTGTACAAATGAGTACAATTAACCCTCTCAAGAAATGACCAGGAGTCTTTAGAAATGCAGGACTCACTGGACACATACTTTTTCAAAATCTTGTCCACCACCTTCACCTCAGCATAAGTCAAACTGCCCCTTGCACTCACCAACTCGCGCATGGGGGGGGGGGGGGTCATGCACATTCTTATGAATCTTCGGATTGCCAAACAAGCCAGGTATCCTGGGGTTGGGGGTACAGATATAGTTAAAAACTTCCACATTAATGACTCCATTAATGAACATGTCATTAAAATAAGTACCGACCCTGGTCACACTCTGATTCAACTCATTTTTCGAAACCTCCCTATAGGTTTCAGATGCCAGAATATTTTCCATTCTCTGAATGTAATCTGCCTCTTCCATCACTACCAGTCCTCCCCCCTTGTCTGGCTGCATAACCCTCACAGAAGAGTTGGTTAACAATTCTAAAAGACATTTCTCATCTTTGTTGATATTATAAGGGACAATTCGTTTACATTTCAATAAATGACGAATGTCTAAATCACACAATCGTTCAAAAAGACAGAGAATGATGTAAAGGGTGATGAAATGTACTTGGAACATGAAAATCCTTCGGCATCATGACCTGATCACCAAAAATAAGCTGGAAATTAAGCTTTCTAATAAAATGCTTGAGGTCAATCAAGGTATTGGCCACATCTGCCCTCCTACTGGGTACAAATGCCAAACCCTTAGCCAGGAGATCCACCAATGGTGGGGTAAAAACAAACCCTGAATAGTTGTAAATCTTAAAGTCCTTTCCAGTGTTGCTAACAATCTGACATGGGCTCATTACTGGGAATACTGTAGAAAAGACAGGCAAACCTAATTCCTCCTCCTGGTTCTGTATCTCTGCCTCCTCCCCGGAGAGGGTTGATGGGTTGAGGCATTGTCCTGAAAATTTTGATCCTCGGCCTCTGATATTAAATCAGATGGTTGGTTCTGAGAAGAAAACCAATCACTGTGCCGAGTCTGGTTCTGTTGGACTGAACCACCAGGGGCATCCACCTCATTCCCAAATGACGACCTATTGGTCCTAGAAGAATCTATAGCTGGCGTAGGACTGAAGGAAAAGGCAGCTGGAGATAAGAAATTACCTTGGGATCTGGGTGGTTTGGGATAAGCCACCCCCTCCCTATAAGCCTTCAAGTCCCTCTGAAGTTTCCTAATTTTATTAGAATTGATTTTTCCTAATTTTATTAGAATTGATTTTATACAATTGCTGATCGATACTGGTGAAAATATGGTCACACACATGCTTACCAGAAGAGCTCAATTTCTACCGTGCTAGCTAAATAATGCAAATTGAATTGAAAATGTGCATGGTTTGTTTCTTTGGAAATCAGACCCTAAACAGTCTCCAAACAGAGGGAGCTAGCCAGAATGCCCATTTTAGTATGTTTTTTTTTAAACAGGAAGTACAGGAATACAGATGAATTCAATCCACTGAAAAGTCAGCCTACTATCCTATGATTAAGTAAGTGACAGACAAGAGGCCAGAAATGGATAATTCCTGAAAAGTTGCAAGGGCAGGCAGTACGCTGTGTGAATGGAGGGGAGACCAAAATCAGAAGAAGCTGTGGTGAAGAAACTCAGATAGCAAGTGTGCTGCAAACGTTAGACTGACTTCTAAAAATCCAAAAGAAAGTATAGCATACCAAAATAATTTCTACAATGGACCAAACTAGAGAAAAACATGTATCTCTCAAAACAGCACACTACTGTAACACAGAAGAGGTTAAGCAGAGTATAGCAAGGGGTGTTCAAAGGAAAAGTGACAAATCAATGTATGAAGGAAACAACTGCACAACATCTGGGGAATGGTAGTGTCAAAACCACACACAAAAGTAGGTAACTGGCTGATGAGTATGTTGCATAGATATCAGATACATTTTCTTACCCTTTGTATATACTATGTTCAAAACAAGTCATGTGGAAAAAAGAGCACTGATTAGTGTAATTGGCAATAGATGGTAAACGTATGTACGTACCACAGCAGCAGCACATACCAAGAGATGGTAATGGAACAGGGATGTGCAAGGATGGTCACTGAGAGCATGTACTGCTACTGAAACAATAAGTGTTGGTATTAGACAGTATCCAGGGAGACAGAAATTAGATACATTAAATAGGAAAGGAAATGTTTAATGAAAAAAATGAATGAATGTTACCAGGTTTCAAAAATTAATGACATCAGATGTTTGAGCAGGGCAGATGGCTGTAATAGGACTTACAAGAGAGGATAGTATACCAGGCATGAGCAGGGCAGATGGCTGTAATGGGACTTAAAAGGGAGGATAGTATACCAGGCATGAGCAGGGCAGATGGCTATAACAGGACGAAGGTGGGAGGATAGTATACCAGGCATGAGCAGGGCAGATGGCTGTAATAGGACATAGGTGGGAGGATAGTATACCAGGCATAAGCAGGGCAGATGGCTGTAATAGGACATACAAGAGAGGATAGTATACCAGAAATGAGCAGGGCAGATGGCTATAATAGGATGTAGGTGGGAGGATAGTATACCAGGCATGAGCAGGGCAGATGGCTGTAATACGACATAGCTGGGAGGATAGTATGCCAGGTATGAGCATGGCAGATGGCTGTAATAGGACTTACAAGGGAGGATAGTATACCAGGCATGAGCAGGGCAGATGGCTGTAATAGGACTTACAAGGGAGGATAGTATACCAGGCATGAGCAGGGCAGATGGCTGTAATAGGACATAGGTGGGAGGATAGTATACCAGGCATGAGCAGGGCAGATGGCTGTAATAGGACTTACAAGGGAGGATAGTATACCAGGCATGAGCAGGGCAGATGGCTGTAATAGGACATACAAGAGAGGATAGTATACCAGGCATGAGCAGGGCAGATGGCTGTAATAGGACTTACAGGGGAGGATAGTATACCAGGCATGAGCAGGGCAGATGGCTGTAATAGGACTTACAGGGGAGGATAGTATACCATGCATGAGGCGGGCATATGGCTGTAATATGACATAGGAGGGAGGAGAGTGTACCAAGCATGAGCAGGGCAGATGGCTGCAATAGGACATAGGAGGGAGGAGAGTGTACCAGGCATGAGCAGGGCAGATGGCTGTAAAAGGACTTACAGGGGAGGATAGTATACCATGCATGAGCAGGGCAGATGGCTGTAATATGACATAGCATGGAGGATAGTATACCAGGCATGAGCAGGGCAGATTACTGTAATAGGACAGGAAGAGAGTGTACCAGACATGAGCAGGGCAGATGGATGTAATAGGACATAGGAGAGAGGCGAGTGTAGCATGCATGAGCAGGGCACATGAGTGTAATAGGACATAGGAGGGAGCAATGGTTACCAGGCATGAGCAGGGCAGATGGCTGTAATAGGCCTTACAAGGGAGAAGAGTGTACCAGGCATGAGCCAGGAAGATGGCTGTAATAGGACATAGGAGGATGAGGTTGTACCAGGCATGAGCAGGGCAGATGGCTGTAATAGGACTTACAAGGGAGGATAGTATACCAGGCATGAGCAGGGCAGATGGCTGTAATAGGACATAGGTGGGGGGATAGTATACCAGGCATGAGCTGGGCAGACGGTTGTAATATGGCATACCAGGCATGAGCAGGGCAGATGGCTGTAATAGGACATAGGAGGGAGGATAGTATACTATGCATGAGCAGGGCAGATAGCTGTAATAAGACTTACAAGGGAGGATAGTACACCAGGCATGAGCAGGACAGATAGTTATAATAGGCATAGGTGGGAGGATAGTATACCAGGCATGAGCAGGGCAGATGGCTGTAACAGATATATGTGGGAGGATAGTATACCAGGCATGAGCAGGAGAGATGGCTGTCATAAGACATAGGAGGGAGGATAGTGTACCAGGCATGAGCAGGGCAGATGATTGTAATAGGACATTGGAGGGAGGAGAGTGTACCAGGCATGAGCAGGGCAGATGGCTGTAATAGGACATAGGTGGGAGGATAGTATACCAGGCCTGAGCAGGGCAGATGGCGGTAAAAGGATATAGGTGGGTGGGGAGTGTACCAGGCATGAGCAGGGCAGATGACTGTAATAGGATTTACAGGGGAGGATAATATACAATTCATGAGCACGGCAGATGACTGTACTAGAACATAGATGGGAGGAGAGTGTACTAGGCATGAGCAGGGCAGATGGCTGTAATAGGACATAGGAAGGAGGAGAGTGTACCAGGCATGAGCAGGGCAGATGGCTGTAATAGGACATACAAGAGAGGATAGTATACCAGGCATGAGCAGGGCAGATGGCTGTAATAGGACTTACAAGGGAGGATAGTATACCAGGCATGAGCAGGGCAGATGGCTGTAATAGGACTTACAAGGGAGGATAGTATACCAGGCATGAGCAGGGCAGATGGCTGTAATAGGACATAGGTGGGAGGATAGTATACCAGGCATGAGCAGGGCAGATGGCTGTAATAGGACATAGGAGGGAGGAGAGTGTACCAGGCATGAGCAGGGCAGATGGGTGTAATAGGACTTACAAGGGAGGATAGTATACCAGGCATGAGCAGGGCAGATGGCTGTAATAGGACATAGGAGGGAGGAGAGTGTACCAGGCATGAGCAGGGCAGATGAGTGTAATAGGACATACAAGGGAGGATAGTATACCAGGCATGAGCAGGGCAGGTGGCTGTAATAAGACATAGGTGGGAGGCTAGTATATCAGGCATGAGCAGGGCAGATGGCTGTAATAGGACATAGATGGGCAGAGAGTGTATCAGGCATGAGTAGGGCAGATGAGTGTAATAAGACTTACAAGGGAGGATAGTATACCAGGCATGAGCAGGGCAGATGGCTGTAATAGGACTTACAAGGGAGGAGAGTATAACAGACATGAGCAGGGCTGATCTCTGTAATAGGACATAGGAGGGAGGATAGTATACCAGCCATGAGCAGGACACATGACTGTAATAGGACTTACAAGGGAGGATAGTATACCAGGCATGAGCATGGCAGATGGCTGTAATAGGACATAGGAGGGAGGAGAGTGTACCAGGCATGAGCAGGGCAGATGGCTGTAATAGGACATAGGTGGGAGGATAGTATACCAGGCATGAGCAGGGCAGATGGCTGTAATAGGACATAGGTGGGAGGATAGTATACCAGGCATGAGCAGAGTAGATGGCTGTAATAGGACATAGGTGGAGGAGAGTTTACCAGGCATGAGCATGGCAGATGGCTTTAATAGGATATAGGTGGGAGGAGAGTGTACCAGGCATGAGCAGGGAAGATGACTGTAATAGGACATAGGAGGGAGGAGAGTGTACCAGGCATGAGCAGGACAGATGGCTGTAATAGGACATAGGTGGGAGGATAGTGTACCAGGTATGAGCAGGGCAGATGACTGTAATAGGACATAGGAGGGAGGAGATTGTACCAGGCATGAGCAGAGCAGATGACTGTTATAGGACATTAGAGGAGAGTCGACCAGACATAAACAGGGCAGATGAGTGCAATAAGACATAGGTGGGAGGAGAGTGTACCAGGCATGAGCAGGGAAGATTACTGTAATAGGACATAGGAGGGAGGAGAGTGTACCAGGCATGAGCAGGACAGATGGCTGTAATAGGACATAAGTGGGAGGATAGTATACCAGGCATGAGCAGGGCAGATGGCTGTAATAGCACATAGGTGGGAGAATAGTATACCAGGTATGACCAGAGCAGATGGCAGTAATAGGATATAGGAGGGAGGAGAGTGTACCAGACATGAGCAGGACAGATGGTTGTAATAGGTCATAGGTGGGAGGTTAGTATACCAGACATGAGCAGGGCAGATGGCTGCAATAGGACATACAACAGAGGGTAATGTACCAAGCATGAGCAAGGAAGATGACTGTAATAGGACATAGGAAGGAGGAGAGTGTGCCAGACATGAGCAGAGCTGATGAGTCAATAGGACATAAGTGGGAGGAGTGTGTACCAGGCATGAGCAGGGCAGATGGCTGTAATAGGACATAGGAGGGAGGATAGCAAACCAGGCATGAGCAGGGCAGATGGCTGTAATAGGACATAGGAGGGAGGATAGTATACCAGACATGAGCAGTGCAGATGACTGTAATAGGACATAACAGGGAGGAGAGTGTACCAGGCATGAGCAGGGCAGATGGCTGTAACAGGACATAGGAGGGAGGATAGTATAACAGGGATGAGCAGGGCAGATGGCTGCAATAGGACATAGGTGGGAGAATAATATAACAAGATGGAGCAAGGCAGATGGTTGTAATAGGCTACAGGTGGGAGGATAGTATACCAGGCCTGAGCAGGGCAGATGGCTATAATAGGACATAGGTGGGAGGATAGTATACCAGGCATGAGCAGGGCAGATGAGTGTAATAGAACATAGGAGAGAGGAGAGTGTACCAGGCATGAGCAGGGCAGATGGCTGTAATAGGTCTTACCGGGGAGGATGGTATACCAGACATGAGCATGGCAAATGGCTGTAATAGCACATAGGTGGGAGAAGATTGTACCAGCCATGAGCAGAGCAGATGACTATAATAGGACATAGGAGGGAGGATAGTATACCAGGCATGAGCAGGGCAGATGGTTGTAACAGGACATAGGAGGAGGAGAGTGTACCAGACGTGAGCAGGGCAGTTGGCTGTAATAGGTCTTACCGGGGAGGATAGTATACCTGGCATGAGCAGAGCAGATGGATGTAATAGGTCTTACTAGGGAGGATAGTATACCAGGCATGAGCATGGCAAATGGCTGTAATAGCACATAGGTGGGAGGAGATTTTACCAGCCATGAGCAGGAGATGGCTGTAATAGGACATAGGAGGATAGCAGGCATGAGCAGAGCAGATGACTATAATAGGACATAGGATGGAGGAGAGTGTACCAGGCATGAGCAGGGAAGATGGCTGCAATAGGACATACAAGAGAGGATAATCTACCAAGCATGAGCAAGGAAGATGACTGTAATAGGACATAGGAAGGAGGAGAGTGTACCAGACATGAGCAGAGCTGATGAGTGCAATAGGACATAGGAGGGAGGAGAGTGTACCAGGCATGAGCAGGGCAGATGGTTGTAATAGGACATAGGCAGGAGGAGAGTGTACCAGATATGAGCAGAGTAGATGAATGTAATAGGACACAGGCGGGAGGATAGTATACCAGGCATGAGCAGAGATGATGACTGTAATATGACATAGGAGGGAGGATAGTAAACCCAGCATGAGCAGGGCAGATGGCTGTAATAGGACATAGGAGGGAGGATAGTATAACAGGGATGAGCAGGGCAGATGGCTGTAACAGGACATAGGTGGGAGAATAGTATGCCAAGCTTGAGCATGGCAGATGGCTGTAATAGGATGTAAAGGGGAGGATAGAATACCAGGCACGAGCAGGGCAGATGACTGTAATAGGACTTAGGAGGGATGAGAGTGTACCAGGCTTGAACATGGCAGATGGCTGTAATAGGACATAGACACGAGGAGAATGTACCAGATGTGAGCAGAGTAGATGAATGTAATAGGACATAGGCGGGAGGATAGTATAGCAGGCATGAGCTGGGCAGATGAGTGCAATAGGACTTAGGAAGGAGGAGAGTGTGCCAAACATGAGCAGAGCTGATGAGTGCAATAGGACATAGGAGGGAGTAGAGTGTACCAGGCATGAGCGGAGTAGATGAATGTAATAGGACATAAGAGGGAGGATAGTATACCAACCATGAGCAGGGCAGATGGCTGTAATAGGACATAGGAGGGAGGATAGTAAACCAGGCATGAGCAGGGCAGATGGCTGTAATAGGACTTACAAGGGAGGATAGTATACCAGGCATGATCATGGCAGATGGCTCTAATAGGACATAGGTGGGAGGCGAGTGTACCAAGCATGAGCAGGGCATATGGCTATAACAGGACATAGGAGGTAGGAGAGTGTACCAGATATGAGCAGGGCAGATGGCTGTAATAGGACATAGGAGGGAGGAGAGTGTACCAGGCATGAGCAGGGCAGATGGCTGTAATAGGACATAGATATGAAAATATTATAACAGGGATGAGCAGGGTTGATGGCTGCAACAGGACATAGGTGGGAGAATAGTATACCAAGCTTGAGCAGGGCAGATGGCTGTAATAGGACATAGATGGGAGAATATTATAACAGGGATGAGCAGGGCAGATGGCTGTAACAGGACATAGGTGGGAGAATAGTATACCAAGCTTGAGCAGGGCAGATGGCTGTAATAGGACTTAAAGGGAAGGATAGAATACCAGGCACGAGCAGGGCAGATGAGTGTAATAGGACATAGGAGGGAGGAGAGTGTACCAGGCATGAGCAGGGCAGATGGCTGTAATAGGTCTTACCGGGGAGGATAGTATACCAGGCATGAGCAGGGCAGATGGATGTAATAGATCTTACCTGGGAGGGTAGTATACCAGGCATGAGCATGGCAAATGGCTGTAATAGGACTTAAAGGGGAGGATAGAATACCAGGCATGAGCAGGGCAGATGACTGTAATAGGACTTAGGAGGGAGGAGAGTGTACCAGACATGAGCAGGGCAGATGAGTGTAATAGGACATAGGAGGGAGGAGAGTGTACCAGCATGAACAGAGCAGATGGCTGTAATAGGACATAGGAGGGAGGAGAGTGTACCAGGCATGAGCAGGGCAGATGAGTGTAATAGGACATAGTTGGGAGGATAATATACCAAGCTTGAGCAGGGAAGATGACTTTAATAGGACATAGGATGGAGGATAGTATACCAGTCATGAGCAGGCCAGATGGCTGTAATAGGACTTACAAGAGAGGATAGTATACCAACCATGAGCAGGGCAGATGGCTGTAATAGAACATAGGAGGGAGGATAGTAAACCAGGCATGAGCAGGGCAGATGGCTGTAATAGGACTTACAAGGGAGGATAGTATACCAGCCATGAGCAGGGCAGATGGCTGTAATAGGACATAGGAGGGAGGAGAGTGTACCAGACATGAGCAGGACAGATGGCTGTAATAGGACATAGGAGGGAGGATAGTAAACCAGGCATGAGCAGGGTGGATGGCTGTAATAGGACATAGGAGGGAGGAGAGTGTACCAAGCATGAGCAGGGCAGTTGGCTGTAATAGGTCTTAACAGGGAGGATAGTATACCAGGCATGAGCAGGGCAGATGGATGTAATAGATCTTACCTGGGAGGGTAGTATACCAGGCATGAGCATGGCAAATGACTGAAATAGGACTTAAAGGGGAGGATAGAATATGAGGCACGAGCAGGGCAGATGACTGTAATAGGACTTAGGAGGGAGGAGAGTGTACCAGACATGAGCAGGGCAGATGAGTGTAATAGGACATAGGAGGGAGGAGAGTGTACCAGACATGAGCAGGGCAGATGGCTGCAATAGGACATACAAGATAGGATAATGTACCAAGCATGAGCAAGGAAGATGACTGTAATTGGACATAGGAAGGAGGAGAGTGTACCAGACATGAGCAGGGCAGATGACTGTAACAGGACTTAGGAGGGAGGAGAGTACCAGACATGAGCATAGCAGATGAATGTAATATGACATAGGCGGGAGGATAGTATACCATGCAAGAGCAGGGCAGATGGCTGTAATAGGACATAGGAGAGAGGAGAGTGTACCAGGCATGAGCAGGGCAGATGGCTGTAATAGGACATAGGAGAGAGGATAGTACACCAGGCATGAGCCGGGAAGATGGCTGTAATAGGACATAGGCAGGAGGAGTGTACCAGACATGAGCAGGGCAGATGGCTGTAATAGGACATAGGAGGGAGGATACTACACCAGGCATGAGCCAGGAAGATGGCTGTAATAGGACATAGGAGGGAGGATAGTATACCAGTCATGAGCAGGGCAGATGGCTGTAATAGGACATAGGAGGGAGGAGAGTGTACCAGGCATGAGCGGAGTAGATGAATGTAATAGGACATAGGAGGGAGGATAGTATACCAGGCATGAGCAGGGCAGATGGCTGTAATAGGACATAGGAGGGAGGATAGTATACCAGCCATGAGCAGGCCAGATGGCTGTAATAGGACATAGGAGGGAGGATAGTGTTCCAGACATGTGCAGGGCAAATGGATGTAATAGGATATAGGAGGAGGATAGTACCAGGCATGAGCAGGGCAGATGGCTGTAATAGGACATAGGAGAGAGGATAGTACACCAGCATGAGCTGGGAAGATGGCTGTAATAGGACATAGGAGGGAGGAGAGTGTACCAGGCATGAGCAGGGCAGATGGCTGTAATAGGACATAGGAGGGAGGATAGTGTACCAGGCATGAGCAGAGCAGATGACTGTAATAGGACATTGGAGGGAGGAGAGTGTACCAGGCATGAGCAGGGCAGATGGCTGTAATAGGACATAGGAGGGAGGATAGTATACCAGGCATGAGCAGGCAGATGGCTGTAATAGGACTTACAAGGAAGGATAGTATACCAGGCAAGAGCATGGTAGATGGCTGTAATAGGACATAGGAGAGAGGAGAATATACCATGCATGAGCAGGGCAGATGGCTTTAATAGGACATAGGCGGGAGGATAGTATACCAGGCATGAGCAGGGCAGATGGCTGTAATAGGACATAGGAGGGAGGATAGTATACCAGGCATGAGCAGGGAGGATGAGTGTAATAGGACATTAAAGGGAGGATAGTATAACAGGCATGAGCAGGGCAGATGGCTGTAATAGGACATAGGAGGGAGGAGAGTGTACCAGGCATGAGCAGGGCAGATGGCTGTAATAGGACATAGGAGGGAGGATAGTATACCAGGCATGAGCAGGGCAGATGGCTGTAATAGGACATAGGAGGGAGGAGAGTGTACCAGGCATGAGCAGGGCAGATGGCTGTAATAGGACATAGGAGGGAGGAGAGTGTACCAGACATGAGCAGGGCAGATGGATGTAATAGGACATAGGTCGGAGGAGAGTGTACCCAGCATGAGCAGGGCAGATGACTGTAATAGGACATAGGAGGAGGAGAGTGTACCAGGCATGAGCAGGGCAGATGACTGTAATAGGACATAGGAGGGAGGAGAGTGTACCAGGCATGAGCAGGGCAGATGACTGTAATAGGACATTGGAGGGAGGAGAGTGTACCAGGCATGAGCAGGGCAGATGACTGTAATAGGACATAGGAGGGAGGAGAGTGTACCAGGCATGAGCAGGGCAGATGGCTGTAATAGGACATAGGTGGGAGGATAGTATACCAGGCATGAGCAGGGCAGATGGCTGTAATAGGACATAGGAGGGAGGATAGTATACCAGGCATGAGCAGGGCAGATGGCTGTAATAGGACATAGGAGAGAGGATAGTACACCAGCATGAGCCGGGAAGATGACTGTAATAGGACATAGGAGGGAGGAGAGTGTACCAGGCATGAGCAAGGCAAATGGCTGTAATAGGACACAGGGAGGAGGATAGTGTACCAGGCATGAGCAGGGCAGATGGCTGTAATAGGACATAGGAGGGAGGAGAGTGTACCAGGCATGAGCAGGGCAGATGACTGTAATAGGACATAGGAGGGAGGAGAGTGTACCAGGCATGAGCAGAGATGATGACAGTAATAGGATATAGGAGGGAGGAAAGTATACCAGGCATGAGCAGGACAGATGGCTGTAATAGGACATAGGTGGGAGGATAGTATACCAGGCATGAGCAGGGCAGATGGCTGTAATAGGACATAGGAGGGAGGAGAGTGTACCAGGCATGAGCAGGGCAGATGGCTGTAATAGGACATAGGCAGGAGGAGAGTGTACCAGGCATGAGCAGGGCAGATGACTGTAATAGGACATAGGAGGGAGGAGTGTACCAGGCATGAGCAGGGCAGATGGCTGTAATAGGACATAGGAGGGAGGAGAGTGTACCAGGCATGAGCAGGGCAGATGGCTGTAATAGGACATAGGAGGAGGAGAGTGTACCAGGCATGAGCAGGGCAGATGGCTGTAATAGGACATAGGTGGGAGGATAGTATACCAGGCATGAGCAGGGCAGATGGCTGTAATAGGACTTACAGGGGAGGATAGTATACCAGGCATGAGCAGGGCAGATGGCTGTAATAGGACATAGGAGGGAGGAGAGTGTACCAGGCATGAGCAGGGCAGATGGCTGTAATAGGACATAGGAGGGAGGAGAGTGTACCAGGCATGAGCACGACAGATGGTTGTAATAGGCCATAGGTGCAAGGTTAGTATACCAGGCATGAGTAGGGCAGATGGCTGCAATAGGACATACAACAGAGGATAATGTACCAAGCATGAACAAGGAAGATGACTGTAATAGGACATAGGAGGGAGGATAGTGTACCAGGCATGAGCAGGGCAGATGAGTGTAATAGCACATACAAGAGAGGATGAGGATAATATACCAAGCTTGAGCAGGGAAGATGACTTTAATAGGACATAGGAGGGAGGATAGTATACCAGGCATGAGCAGAGATGATGACTGTAATAGGACATAAGAAGGAGGATAGTATACCAGGCATGAGCAGGCCATATGGCTGTAATAGGACTTACAAGAGAGGATAGTATACCAGGCATGAGCAGGGCAGATGGCTGTAATAGGACATAGGAGGGAGGATAGTATACCAGGCATGAGCAGGGCAGATGGCTGTAATAGGACATAGGAGGGAGGATAGTATACCCGACATGAGCAGGGCAGATGGCTGTAATAGGACATAGGTTGGAGGAGAGTGTACAAGGCATGAGCAGGGCAGATGGCTGTAATAGGACATAGGTGGGAGGAGAGTGTACCAGGCATGAGCAGGGCAGATGGCTGTAATAGGACATAGGAGGGAGGATAGTATAACAGGGATGAACAGGGCAGATGGCTGTAATAGGACATAGGAGGGAGGATAGTATAACAGGCATGAGCAGGGCAGATGGCTGTAATAGGACATAGGTGGGAGGATAGTATACCAGGCATGAGCAGGGCAGATGGCTGTAATAGGACATAGGTGGGAGGATAGTATACCAGGCATGAGCAGGGCAGATGGCTGTAATAGGACTTAAAGGGGAGGATAGTATACCAGGCATGAGCAGGGCAGATGGCTGTAATAGGACATAGGTGGGAGGATAGTATACTAGGCATGAGCAGAGCAGATGGCTGTAATACGACTTACAGGGGAGGATAGTATACCAGGCATGAGCAGGGCAGATGGCTGTAATAGGACATAGGGAGGAGAGTGTACCAGGCATGAGCAGGCAGATGGCTGTAATAGCACATAGGTGGGAGGATAGTATACCAGGCATGAACAGAGCAGATGACTGTAATAGGACATAGGAGGGAGGAGAGTGTACCAGGCATGAGCAGGGCAGATGGTTGTAATAGGACATAAGTGGGAGGTTAGAATACCAGGCATGAGCTGTGCAGATGGCTGCAATAGGACATAAAACAGAGGATAATGTACCAAGCATGAGCAAGGAAGATGACTGTAATAGGACATAGGAAGGAGGATTGTGTACCAGGCATGAGCAGAGATGATGACTGTAAAAGGACATAGGAGGGAAGCTAGTATACCAGGCATGAGCAGGCCAGATGGCTGTAATAGGACTTACAAGAGAGGATAGTATACCAGGCATGAGCAGGGCAGATGGCTGTAATAGGACATAGGAGAGAGGAGAGTGTAGCATGCATGAGCAGGGCACATGAGTGTAATAGGACATAGGCGGGAGCAGAGGTTACCAGGCATGAGCAGGGCAGATGGCTGAATTAGGGCTTACAAGGGAGGAGAGTGTACCAGGCATGAGCCAGGAAGATGGCTGTAATAGGACATAGGAGGGAGGAGAGTGTACCAGGCATGAGCAGGGCAGATGGCTGTAATAGGATATAGGAGGGAGGAGAGTGTACCAGGCATGAGCAGGGCAGATGGCTCTAATAGGATATAGGAGGGAGGATAGTATACCAGACATGAGCAGGGCAGATGAGTGTAATAGGACATAGGAGGGAGGAGAGTGCACCAGGCATGAACAGAGCAGATGGCTGTAATAGGGCATACAAGAGTGGATAATGTACCAACCATGAGCAGGGCAGATGAGTGTAATAGGGCATAGTAGGGAAGAGAGTGTACCAGGCATGAGCAGGGCAGATGGCTGTAATAGGACATAGGAGGGATGAGAGTGTACCAGGCATGAGCAGAGATGATGAGTGTAATACAACATGCAAGAGAGGATAGTATACCAGACATGAGCAGGGCAGAATATTGTAAAAGGGCATACAAGGGAGGATAGTATAGCAGTTATTAGCAGGGCAGATGGAGGTTTGTAAATATTGGGAGATAAAAGAAAAGTCCATGTTTTATTGTTACAAAAGAGGTGCTAAGGGGAATGATATGGAGACCTCTATTGTGTTAGTTACATTTTTAGGGAAAAGGTGGAAAGCTATAAAGAATTAGAGGGGTTAATTTCCACTACATTGATTACCTGCTAGTATGAACACATTGCAGAAGAGATCTCACTTTGTTCTTCACAAGATTATATAGGAAAGTATGTATGGGTTTCCAGGAATCAACTTTGTGTGTCAGGGAGAGTTATGGAAAATTCTGGGTATGCTGGGGATACGTACTAATGTGATTATTTTATATAATTTTGTTCGCAAAAATTCACATATAAGATTAGTAATAAATGTTGGGTTAAAAATGAGATAAAGATGAGAAAGAGACAAGACAGGAGTATTATTTATAATAATTTTGAATACTGTTACCAGGAGAGAAGAGTGCAAGAGCAGGGATGCTAGGGATCTCTATCAATGAGAAGTAAGATTAGTCTTGTTTTTTTTTTGAGACTGTATGGAGTTCAAGGCTGAGTGCCATAAATAAAATAATTTTATATGTGGACTGAGATATGGAGGGGTAGGTTTTATTAATCTAATAGTATATCAGACTTCATTAAGTATGTATTAGATCTTCAGACTGAAATATATTAGTAAGAAAATATTAGAAAATGTATACTAAACAGTTGACATTCTGAGAAGATTTATTTTTAGAAAAAAGAAGGGCGTTGGGTATGCAAGGAAGTTCAGTAATTGATTAGTGGAAGTTGGCTGTGGGGAAAGTTTCAAAAGAAAGAGTGGTGTAAGGATATTATGGCTGTTTTAATTTGACCGATCCATGGAGGATATAAAAAGGAATTACTGAAAACAATTTAGGAAGGAATAAAATTGCTGTAGTTCATGAATGGGATGATTTCTTATTGCAGATAATGTTACGGAAGTTTCCAGTAAAGCATCACTGCTAAATAAGCAGCAAGAGGAAAGGAAGTGTCATGTGACTAAGGAAAAGAAGAACACAGATTATAATTTCTGTGAGTATTCTAGAGCAGCAGTATTATGGAATAAAACATGGAAGTTCTATGAAGGATACGGGATACCTCAGGTAGATGCCAATATGATAGCACACGAGGAACATGAAAAAAGTATATCAAGTGGATAAGGTATTTTTTTCTTGTGCATCATTTATATGGAAGGCTAGATATAGGGAGTTCCAGTATAATACAAATGAGAAGTGGTGAGTATTTTCACAAAAAAAAAAAAAACTTTGGTTATAATTTAAATAATGGGTTGGGAAAGAAAATTTATTAGAGGGTGCATAATATGTCAGTATAAGTGTATATAAGTTATTAAAATATGTTATTGTATGTATAAGTATGTTTTTGAAATAAAGTCTCCTACTGTTTTCGATCAGTACTATGGAATATTTTACATTCACTTGGACTACCGCCGACTTAGGCAGATGGGTCCTTGGTTAAACATCAGGGTGACACTCTCATAAATGTGGCATCCCTTATACTGCACCACAGTGTCAGGAAGTGAAAATGAATCTAAGCATGCTTTGTGGGAATAGAGCCCAGTGTCTTTTGATCTTGTGGTATCAAAGGTGAGTGCACCACTGCTGATTCACTGACAAATAAAAAAATAATTTGAAACAAAATTAAGAATAACATTTTTAAAAATATTTAAATACAAATATGAAACCATTGTCTGGTTCCTTTGCACGTGAAATTTTAATTTAATCTTTGCTAATCATTAATATGTCTGTAATTATATTGGAGATGTCTCCCCTTGCCTGTATAATATTTTGAAATACATCTTTCGTTATTGTGTAGTTTGCATAAAAGATTCTGACAGTTCATAATTCCTACGTACGACAGACCACTTAGCAATAGTGTTTTTTTGTTGCACCATCACTGTGCTGAATGTTTCAATGGCTATATTGTCCTGTGACTAGGTCCCTTGATGGTGTCTGTAAGCACAATGTTATTGAGTGGTGAATGTAAGAGGTAGCTTCCACACAGCACACACTTGCAACTCTCTCTTCCACAGATGTTTAACCTAAGCTTGACCATTGGCTCTTCTTCGTATGCCTGTGACTACAGTGTGATGTTTTCTTCCCCTCTTGTTGCTGTTAATGCCTGCATGTGTTGACTGCTGTCATGTGCTTCCACTGCAACCCAGAGTATAGAGACCATGAACTTCCTGCATCCACTACAGCACAGTGTATACAGACTTGAGCTTTCTGCATCCAGTGCTGCAGAATATATGCAGGTCGTGAGTTTTCTGCATCTATTGCTGCACAATGTATACAGACCATGAGCTTTCAGCATCCACTTCTGCTCAGTGTATACAGACTGAGCTTTCTGTGTCTGCTGCTGCATACTGTATACAGACCATGAGCTTTCTGCATCTGCTGTAGCACACTGTATACAGACCATGAGCTTTCTGCATCTGCTGTAGCACACTGTATACAGACCATGAGCTTTCTGCATCTGCTGTAGCACACTGTATACATATCATGAGCTTTCTGCATCCATTGTTGCACTGTGTATGCAGACCTTGAGCTTTCTGCTAGTCACTCTCATTACAGACAATGTGCTATAGCACCATTCTATATTGCAAATCTTTTCTGTGTAATGACCTGTGCTAGTGTCAGAGCCACAGCTAGGTCAGCTGGCCACCTATGCAGTCCCAAGACTAGCATACTCTTAACCCAAACAGGAGGATCCAAAAAAGAGGCCAGTTTTTCAAAATTAATGATCAAGAAATAAATAAAACTCAGAGCTTTAGCAAAGAGAGTTTGTTTGCTCCTTGTTAGTTATTAATATAATAAGCCACTAGATACATTCAATTAAAAAAGCTAAAATACTACCTTTGGCTACTTAAAAGATTCCTGATAATATACGCATACCCCAGTGGCAACAGCTAATTGTAACCTGCTAACAGCTTGTGTCTGGGGCAGCCTCCTCCTTCCCCCCATCCTAGTTATGGCTGTGGCTAACTTTATTGTTTAGATTCCTCTTAAATCTTTTCTGCGTTTAAGCACTCTTTTACATTTAAAAAAAAAACTGCTGTTGTCTCTTCCTCCTCACAAAATAAACACACTCTTTCAACTTTCTTTTTATATGACATATTCCCCTATATCAGTGACTTATTTATTATCAGTTTCCATAGGAAATCTTTACACGCCACAATCTTAGTAGACCACTTTTTCCTTACTTTAATGGTTTCTATCACTTCTGGAAAATGTTCACATGGATTAACATAATAATGTTGCTTCATCATATTATTATGCAATATCCTTCTGTTCTTCTCTAAATCATCAAGTTTCATTTTCCATGTTAGTATCGTTATTCATAATTTTTAATTTCTTCATTTATGTAATCTTTGTCTCTTTTTCTTATTCTCATCAAAACCCATTTTTTACTAATAGTTAAAATTTTCACTATTAATTTCTCATTCTCTTCATTTATCCACTTTAGTACTTTATACAAGTTTAAAGAAGCAGAATTAATTACTGGATTTAAGAGCAATAAGCTCCCTTCATCTTCACTTATATACCACACATCTCTTTTCACTTGGTTTAATCTTGAATCCCCATATGAAAGAAAACACTAATTGAACAAATTATTTTTCATATTTCTTGGGATCATATAAACATTCGACATGTATGCAATTTTTCACATTAAAAGAAAATTCCCTAAATAAACCTTTTTTCTTGAATGCTAATTTATAAGTCTGTCACATAAGATATTCCTTTCATTTCTTTTATCAAACCCTCCCATTGCTTCATAACTTCATCATTTTCACACATTTTATCCATAACAAAGATACTTCACTCATTGAAAAAACATTCCTCCGTTTTGAAGAACATCACCCAAACCTTTACTTTATTCGAGTTCATTCCCATTCCCTTTAAACATCCATTCAGGCAAACCAACACTTCTCTCATCCATATTTTTTTTTATTTTAGCAACCACAACTATATAATTTGCATTTGTCAAAACTACTGGAGCAACCCTTTCCTTTCCATCAAATATCTAACATCTTTTATTTTATAAGCTAATTCACTCACTATCACATTTATCACTAATGCAAACAATATCCCATCCATGAGACATCCTTGACTTATACCACAACTCATGCATGTTTCTTTACTCAACTACCCATTCACTAACACTATCACTCTATTACTTTGATATGCTGACATACACAGTCTCTCTCCTAACTCTTTTTACCTATTCCATACTTTTCCGCAACATTTCACAGAGCATCATGTCCTACTGTATTAAATGCCTTATTAACAATCACCTAACACAAGTTTCATATCACCCCTTTTACTTATAATAACATCTACAATTTCTCGAACCACCAATAATAATTCCTGGCATCCTTTCCCTTTTATACCATCTATACTTTTTTGCATAATATTCTTCATACTGCATTTTGTTCTCCTCTATAGTTTTCTCATATAAATTTAATCTGCATTATTTAATGTAACAGGTCTCCAGTTTTTTTATTTCACCCTTTTCATCTCTCTTCCATATAAATTTTAATATCCCACTACATAACTCTTCATAAACAAACCCTTCTTTCAGACATTCATTTAAAATGTTTACAAAACACACTCTCTGCCATTCCCTTCATTTCATGTACATCGCATGCCCTTATGCAATCTGCTATGGACACTGAATCAGTATTACTTTCCTAAATACTTTCTTTTCAAAAATCTTTTTTAACTTATTCCTTTTTTTTTTGGCTTTCCACAATCTCTTATTTTCTTTCTTTATGCTCTTATACATATTTTCTGCATGCTGTACTATAGTACTCATAATTTACTCATGTTCCTTTTATCTCTCTTGTTACATTTTTCATTTTCCTCAGTATACTAATAACCTCCTTTACTATTTTATCCAAATATGCAGATACCTCTTCCCTTGTAAATAATATCTCCTTAAACAGTAATATCTTTTTTTTCATTTTTTTATAAGTTTCCTTTTCCATATCATAATACACACAGTTGTCCAGATTACATCTCACCCTCTAACCTTATACTCATCCAACTCACAACTGATTTAATTTCCACCCAACTCACTATCCTTTTTGAAAACCTTATCCATGATATCTGACCAGGAAATCTCAGACTCCCCTCCAGGATCACCTTTGTTCAATAAACCATCCAGTTTCTCATCAGGAAAACCTCCAGAAGTAATTTCAGTTACAACAAATTCTTCAGAATCATGAGGTTTAAAGTTAGCTAGACACTGACTGTTTGTACTATCCACTTGCTTTTCAACAGATTTCTGTCCATCTAACAGAACCATACTGTCACCAACAGAACAACTCTCTTCTCCCTCCATTACTGCACAGCTTCTCTTAGCTGCCTCCATGTCAGGAACAGAAGCAGGAAGTGCAGCAGCAAAAGCGTTCCCACTCACAACCAAAAGAGTAAGGGAAGTCCCTTGATGACATGCCACATTTCCCTTAGTAGTACAAGTACCACCTCAGGTCTCTCCTTATAAGAAGCTACTAGCCCAGTGGGACTAACCCAGTCAACAAAAGGATTAAATACAGAAATAAATAAATAAAATGTGCCATACTCACATGAAATCAAAGGGGCTAAATGGATTGTCTGTCCCAGTGGACAGAAAGGTTTGTAAATCATTAAACATCTTTGCTACAGGAACCTTCCAGCATTGGACAGGAAATGCATTTATTCTGCATGTGTTAACCTCATGAGTTCTATGCCAGTTCTTTGACATGATACTCTATCATGTTAAGGAGCATTATTAGTTTTTCACAGACAGCAAAGGAGAGAACCATCACTCTACAAGCATTCTATAACACAGCCTGTTTCCTTAAGGTTCTAGGGGCCATTGACTTTACTCACATTGCCATAAACACCCTACCTGTTACACACAGTGTTCAATACATCATTGAGAATGATCTGTTCTCCATTAACTGCCAGGTGGTGTGCATTGCATTGGGTATTATATTTGATGTGCCTGTACACTACTTAGGTAGATTCCATGATTTCACATCTGGCACATGTGATGTATACCAACATTTTATGCAGGGTCATCTATTTGATAAGTATACAAACTGCCATTCACAGGTTCCTGAATATTCTGTTCCCATGGAAGTAAGCAGTGGGTCAACCATAATAGTGTCCACAGTCTCCAAATGGAGAATGTGTGTCCACACTCATGAAGGATGTCTTCCACTGCTTGGATACATCTGGTGGAGTGCAACATTATGTGCTGGAGACCTAAAGTAAGCTATTCAGTGTCCTCACAGTGCTGTACAATGTGATGCTTTCCTGTGAATGGTACATGCCATCTGTATATGCCTTTCTTGGGATGGTTTCCTCCACATTTGTCTCCTTGCATGGCCATTGTGGGCATGTAGCAGCATACTCATGTATGTACCAGTGGATGTCAAGTGAGTCACGACTACTAGAGCTGTTTTACCTGCTCCATGTCCATACCTGGCATCTCCACAGATTTTCCACTGTCCCTACAGCAGTTACACTTCCACATGCAGGCTGATCATCAAACACATCTTCTCGTACCTGTGTGTAGTGATCATCTCTGTCTGACTTACTGAACTGCACATCTGCTGACTGATGCTAAGGATGTAATTCTGGTCAGGGAATGTCATAACATGTCAGCAGCACCCTCCTACATATCTCTCCCCTAGGACAAGTAAGCACATCTCCAAGCCAGTGTAGCCCAGTGCTCACTGATACCATTTGTAGCAGTGCCTCCTGTGTAGCATGACTTGAGCTGACATGGACAAGACATTCAATAGTAAACACAATGGATTCTAGGTGTTAACCTTACTCCTCCACTTTCATTACAGCTGTAAATGTATATGTGTGTGTGTGTGTGTGTGTGTGTGTGTGTGTGTGTGTGTGTGTGTGTATGTATACACATGCATGCTTTGATGTGCCCCCCTCAGTGTTAGCATTGTTGAAAGTACCACTGTGTAATCAAACTGTGCCAGGTCTGTGTTGCCAACATTGTCAGATATAACTGACCTGGTACTAGTAGGCATGTTCCAACTGGTTGTGCTACAGCCTCTACCAATGCAGTTTGAGAAAGCACACCGATAACATATGTATAACTATTAACTATGCTGAATTATAGGTGTCACTCCAAATCAACATATGGCCACATAAACCGCTGCAGGACAATTATGTACTTAGCTTATGTGCACATATGTACCTTGTGGTACCAGGCTCTTGAGGTTGTAGCCATGATGTACCTGGTAAACAGATATGTATCTGTGTTCTTTTGTCTACAGTATTCACAACAGTGATTCACTGTACTTGCATGGTGACTCCCATATGCACACCAGGCAATAATCTCCAGATCAGTACTCACATCCACGCTACCACTCTGTATTATTTTACTATCTACACATTTCCTCCCTATTTATACGATGAACACTTTTGTCACTTTGCTGTGGCGGTCTTGTTTGACTGCTGTCAGCAAATGTGCTGCAACTATGAGGAGCTTCATTACCTGCAAAGCATTGGGGATGCCACCTCCTTGAGACTTTTGGTTTAGTCACATGACCGCCCAAAGTAGAATTACTGCCATTATCGCAGTTGCAATGTTTTAAAATGCAGCCCTGTCCCTGACATGTTTACATTATCCAGAGAACTCATGCAGCAAGATAATTTGGTTGTGTCATGCTAAATATTTATACATTTCTAACATAACAGAATAGAATTATGAATCTGAATACCATGTTAGTTTCAAATCAATCAACTGAAAATTCTTCAAGTTATGAAAGCTACATTCATGAAAAACTGCATTCATAAAGGCTGTATATCAACTGGACATCAAACTGTTAAGAGCCATTTCAAAACAAATAAATGGTGTGAAAGACTTTGAGAACAGTTTGCAACTAAGCGATTTTTTTGAGACATCAAATCTCAGACTGCAGCAATTTTGAGTGAAAAAACCTATTGCTTTTCATTAAACCTGGTCAATATAAACATCATTATAAGTCTTATTTAAAACTAATTTAATTAAAACTTCAGCCTCCTTCAAAAAAATCATTCATTTGTTAAACTGTGTTTGTTTCTTCCTTAGAAGTCTTTTATAGCTTAGGCATTAGAAGAACATTAACGTTTTATTTTATTTTTTATTTTTTGAACATTTTGGTTGTTGTTGAATATACTGGAGAGGTATATTTCCAATATTTGTAACTTTTAATTTTGACGTATGCTACTCAACACTTCACTTCACAGTGAATACTGGGCCTCTAATGAACTATTGCATGCCCCTTATTCAGTACAAAAACATTGAAACTAAACTAAATCAAAGGCTCAATAAATCATACTACAGAACCATATAAAAGGCTACAAAATTATTTTAGCAGAGGCTAGACGACCCCCTTTCACCTTATTGTCCTCCTCACAATTTAAAAGTTAGTAAAGAGCAAGAAACTCATGCTTCCCCTCTTCTCTGACCTCAAAACAAACTATCATTTATGCCACAAAGACATCTCAAAAGCTGTGTTAAAGAAACAGGCTTTTACTATCTAACAAAAAGGCAGACAGTATACAAGGTTGCTAGTAAAGTGGAAAATGTATTTATTCCTGATGAACTAAACCATGGCCTTGATTTTCAGTAAAAATTGAGAACCCGCTATGCTTCTGTACTGCTATCGATGTATAACAGAGAATGCGCATGACAGCTATGGTGGCCTCTGAGGGTCCTATCTACTATTGTTACTGATGTCTGGGAAGGAGCATCCATCTGACACATTCCCTGTCTGTAACAGTAATGTATAAAAGTGTGGCATCTATCTGACATAAGGCAATGCCACTGATTAAAACTGCAGTACCATTCTAACAGCAGACCCACTCACTTATGACAGTATCTGTGCTTTGGCACATTGATAAAGACAGAGCATCTTGCCAGGGACTTATGGATGACACTGCATTTGCCATGGAGCTGAGCAAGTCCCTGGAATTCCGATCTACTTCTTGGGCCCATTTTTGCTATTATATATTTGCATTGTGTTTTGTCAAGAAGGTACCTCACCGTAATCTAATACTGTTCTTCTGTGAAAATAGTAGTAATGGAAAGACATCTGTCTGATGGAAATGCTACTCATGTTGGTAGTGTATTGTATTCTAATAATGTTCTAAGCTACACCTTCATCACGTATGACAGGTTCGTTATAGTTTTCATAGCTGTGAAACTCCTAAATGTTAGGACAAAGAAAATGTGAACCAATGGGAGTAGCAGTGATGCCGGTTATTGAAGAGGAGACAAAAGTCGTTATTCATTTTAAAGCTCAAAGCACATTCCTTAATTTTGATCATTCATGATGTCACAGGTTAAGGACAGAACAGTTAGTTTTATTTATTCATTTTATTTATTTTATTTTACATTTGTTTATCGGGTAAGTATGACTGGGCAGGGTTGCCTGTTTTCAGGGGAGGCCCCAGGAGGAAAGCTCCACATATTATGACAGTACATGAAAACATATAACATTACAATATTTCAGTCAAAGAATCAAAAACTTAATCTAGAAAAGTAGTTGGTTTATGATTTATGCGTAACAGTTTGGCATAATTACAAATATTTTAGAATTTTTATACATATATATATATATATATATATATATATATATATATATATATATATATATTCAGAGAACTTCAATTTATTATGGGACATGAGGGGTTAATTTTTTTGGGGATGATGTCTGTAGTTTCATCCAGTCAGAAAGTAGAGTGTACTATTTAAATTTCAGATTGATTTTATTCATTTGTCTGATGAAGTTTACATTTGTTAAACGAAAGTGCTCACATGGTTATTTTATTATATTTACAAATAAATCAAGTTCTTTTATCTTGCAAATTTTTTTGTGCCTTCTTGACTTTTGGTTTGGTGAGGTATTGTCACTGTTTACTTGTTTTTTTTTTCAGTTGGTCTTTGTTTCTTCAGCAGTTTGCCATGGCATCAGGCACTGAGTTGACTAGCTCCCAACCATCATCTAGAACTGTGCAGAATGAAAGGAATTTGGATATAGGCTATTTAACTGCTCTTGTCATACAGTTAACACAAAGAACGGATAACCTATATCAACAAATGGACATTATAACCAACAATAATGCTACTGGGACTTCCAATGCTCAAAGGGAAGTCAGCGATGTGTCAGACTTTAACATTACCCCTCAGTGATGCACTACCTGTAAGCAGGAGAATGAGAAGGAATGAATATACAGAATGCGGCTGTTTTCAGAGAACAGAACGGCTTCAGGAAAGAAATTCCGCAATTAAATGACTGGTTACGATCTGGACTTGCCTTCAACAATGGAACTAGACATCATTTCTCTTCCACTGAAGGTAAGCTCAGTGATTTTGGCATGAAACTTTTGTGCTGCAAGAAACTGCAGCTTGAACACACTTATTTAAGGGAATGCATCAGGTTAAAAGTTGTTCCCAAGGCCCTGAGACTACGGCGTTTCCCATCAGGATTAATTAATAACTCTGCATTTCATCTTGAACTGTTACAACTGTTTGATAGATATGGACTTGAACTGTTAGAATTATTGGTGAAAAAGAATGCAAATGAAATAGACATTTTATTTGAAGAGTTAACTGTCTTAGAGCTATTTGTGAAGATAGGGAATATGACTTAATGAAATATGAACATTTAAGAATATATAATAACATTGACCAACACATTAACGAACTGAAAGCTGGTAAGTTAAACAAGATTGACAGAGATGTTAATGACTATGCAAATGGTGTTGCATATCCCAAGCCGCCAGGTGGACATAGAAAAGCCAGAAATGTAGTTAATGGCAACAGGAATTTTTCATCAAACTTTGGCATTGACCTGGAAGGCGAGGGAAACATAGTTGAGAGAGAGGATGAGTTGGGCTTTAACTTTGATAAAGAGTACCCTGAACTAAGAAGAAGTGAAAGAATAAAGTGAATTACGACAATAAAAGACAGCAACCTCAGGTGGGGTTTCAAGGGGCCAGGCCCAAAACCAGTAACTGGAGGACATAAGTATGGATCACAACAACATTTTTTGTGAAAACGTGGTTGATGAGTTTGTTAACCAAGAACAGGATGTAATTATTCCAATTTTGGACAATAGTAACAATGATTTCTCATGTACAGTGATATTAAATAGACAGATTTTGCTGTATATAATTAATCAGAGTCTTGCATAGATGAGTCAATAGCAGATTTACTTTCAAAAGGAATTACATTTGTACCCGCTAGAAGGTTTAATGTTGTGGACACTGTCATTGATTTAAAAATGTATCTAAGAAAGTTGAATTTATTGTTATTGTATGAGAACCATGATCATGATAACCATAACATTTTCAGAATTAGTTCCACAACCCCCCCTTACATCCTAAGCTTGCCATGTATGAGATGCTCTGTGAAGGAGAGTTTTTATTTATGTAGGTTCTGTAAATCTATTAGTCGAGACTTTATGAAAGTTAATTCAGAGGAACAGAACAGTTTGACATCATTACAAAGGCAAGATGTTAGGATCATGAAACCAGACAAAGGGGAAGGAGTTGTGATCATGGACACAGCTAGGTACACTCATAAACAGCAAACCATGCTTAATACTGAAAGCTATAGGGAAGTCTCCCTTAACGAACTGAATGGGGGGGGCTATAGGAAAATTTATGGGCAACTGAATGATATGTTCTTAGAGAGGAGAATAGACATTTCATTATACAACTATTTAAATGTAATCACCCCCAAGAATTCCAGTATTTTTTGGCATTTCCAAGATCCACAAAGGGCTTTTGGATCCCCCATGAGGCCTTTAGTGAATGGTAGGGATTTAATAACAGCTGCATGTGCCCAGTACTTAGACTATGAGTTGAAAGAATTGCTAAAAAATGAAATTCAGATATGCAAAGACTCCTGGACATTCTTGGAACACATCAACAATAAAGTATTTGACAAGAAAGACCTATTAGTCACTATTGACATGAAAGATTTATATACCGTCATTCCACAGACTACTGGCTTGGCTTGGGATAATGAAATGTTATTAGAGCATAAGGTTCACCAAGATAAAGTTAATCTCATCTTGGTATTACTGGAAATAGTTTTAACCAACAATTTCGTTATATTCAACAACAAATATTATTTGCAAACAACTGGTGTAGCCATGGGTTCAGCTTGTGGGGGGGATGTTCGCCAACACAGTCATAGCATACTAGGAAAGACAGTTTGTATTTCAGTCAAGCTACTATTCCCACATCAAAATGTATCACATATTTCAAGATGACATCAGTTTAATATGGGGAGGCCCTCCAGAATTACTTGAACAATTTTTTACAATATATAAATACTACTGCCTCTTTTTTTTTACATTTCACTTGGGTTGTTAATGTTGACAATATGGACTACTTAAATGTTCATCTATTTAAGGATGAAACTAATTGGATGTATGCCACAGAAAAACGACTTATTCCAACTCTTTCATTCATTATAGTAGCTCATACCCCGAGCACCAAAAGAGATCAGTTGTTAAAGGTTAGTTGGTAAGAGCTGCTCGGATGGTGTCAAGGGATCAAGACTTTGAGTTGGAATGTATTCATTTGAAACAAATGTTTCTGAAAAGGGCATACCCTTTAGAGGTAATCACCAGAATAGTAAAAGAAGTCACAGAAAAGAGGGAATCAGGTTACTTTAGAGCAATAGTTAATAATATTTTAGAAAGTTACCATCTGATTTGCAAATCCAGTTTGTTTCATGTGACACAGAATTCTTTGATAGAAAATTGTTCTCATAGAGGGGACATTGATTCTGTTAGTTTGGAAGCTATTGTACCCAACCACACACAGAATACCGTTTTAGATCAGAATGCAAGTAGAAGGAACAGTAATGTATTTCTGAAATCTTTAACCATCATCTATAGTGCAGATTCTGACATTTTAAGAAAGATTTTTCAGAAGACCTGAGACATCCTTATGAAGGATGTAGACATTAGGACCCGGTTAGGTGATAGGCCAACAATAACATACAGGAAGGGTAGAAATTTAAAAGATCTCCTCAAGAGTGGACACCAACTGCATTGGTGTAACCATTCGGGCACATTAAAATGTGAAACATGCAATTGATGTCATAAAATTAAAGTGGGTGATTCATTCATTATTAATAATCTAGAATACAGTATCAAAGGTAGATACAACTGCTCTTCTAAACCAATAGTATATGTGGCTATATGTGACCTATGTCCAATATTTTACATAGGTAAAACAGAGAGGAAATTTAGCCACAGAATCTATGAACGTGTATATGCTATCAAAAAGAACAACTTGAATAATGCCTTGGCGACACACATTCATGCCAACACTGACCATAGTTTTAGATTTATGGCCATTGACCATGTGGATATAGATGAAAAGAGAGCACGGGGTGTCCAATTGGAAGTGAAAGAACTAAAATGGCAAGTTTTATTGAGAGCAGACAAGTGGCCAGGCATCAGTGAAATAACTTCCATTACACCTATTTTAAAACTCAAAACCCTTGAAAGAAACAAAATAGTTGAAGGGACAGCATAATATTTAGTATGAATAAATAGTATAAAATCATTTCCTATTGTAGGGATATGTGTGTGTGTGTGTGTGTGTGTGTGTGTGTGTGTGTGTGTATATACATATATATATATATATATATATATATATATATATATATATATATATATATATATATATACATATATATATATATATATATATATATATATATATATATAAATTTTTTGCAACATTTATAAAAAGTGTATTCTGTATATCCTAGATGCATTAAGAACAGCATGTATGCATTTATTTATTCATGTATTCATTTACACATTACTTAAGGTTTATGATTTATGCATAAAATTTGGCACAGTTACAAATGTTTAGAATTTTTATACATATATATATATTCAGAGAACTTCAATTTATTATGGGACATGAGGGGTTAATTGTTTTGGGATGATGTCTGTAGCTTCATCCAATCAGAAAGTAGAGTGTACTATTTAAATTTCAGATTGAGTTTATTCATTTGTCTGATGAAGTTTACATTTGTTAAATGAAAGTGCTCATGCGGTTATTTTATTATTTTTACAAATAAATCATCAAGTTATTTTATCTTGCAACTTTTTTGTGCCTTCTTGCCTTTTGGTTTGGTGAGGTATTGTCACTGTTTACTTGTTTTTCTTCAGTTGGTCTTTGTTTTTTCAGCAATCTAGAAAAATTGATATCAGTGGTTTCTCCAATAGTAGGATTTACTTCTGACAACATACTGGCCTACAGCGGTACCAGTGATGAAAGGAGGAACACCGATTTGTTAGCTATCCTAATTCCTACTACAGCCATTTATTGATTGGTACTGTTCTGCTCTGTGACACTGCCTCTGATAACTGAAGTGACAAGCTCACCCATGCCTTTGCTAAAGCTATAGAGCAGCAGGGCTGGCACGATTCCGACCCTGTTGAACATCTGTTCATCATATTTTCCGTTCTTTGTAACAAGTCATACTTTTCTCATTGTGAGCACTGTGACTAGTGAAAGTATAATATTTCTCTCCAACAATACTGTTACTGCCTATTAGAAACATATAGTGTGACTAAGGGTCTGCATTCTAAGTTTCTAATCATTCATGTCAATCATTCACTGACACACACTTTATCATATTTAGGATGCTGAGAAAGTCGTAGTCTGTTCCAGCATACAATAGGCCCCAGGAGGAGAACGAGTCCTAAAGGGATGTCAATGTGTAACATGATTTACACATGCACACCATCTCCACACCAGTAGGTAAATTAGAACACTAACAATTGACCTAAACATATATCTTTGTGATGAAGCAAGCAATTGCAGCAACCATTTACAAAAAAAAAAAAAAAAACACATGCAGGCCCTACAACACCCACACAGAAGGTACTCCAGATTGGAACCAAATAGCTGAAAGGCAGTAACTAGCACTGCACTACTCTTAAAATTATAAGAACCCAGTACTGGATTTACAGATTTAATTGATTTTGCATTTCCTAAAAATTTCAACACCATTATGACTTCTTGCATCTATAATCATGAGTTCTTAGGTCCATAGGTTGGTACTAGGCTATCGGCCTTAGGGCCTATACAAGCCTAGCCATAACAATTCCCTGGATATTTCTTCCCACAATATTTACTTCCCTGGACCCCTATCTAGCAGGGCGACTGACATGATCCCCAAGGTGAATTCATGTTTATGATTTTTATACTTGTTTATTTTTAAATTGAGATCACTGTTTTAATTCAAATATTAAAATTAATTATAGAATCAAACAGGATGCTGCTTCCCAGGTTAACACCACTGCTCAGAAAAATTAAAATAATAACACCAACCAATTTTAATAATAACATCAACCAAGTGCTGAGCAGAAGTGAAAGTGAAGATGAAAACCTCTCAAAAAATAACAGTCTGCATCGATTTTGTGGCTGGGACTGTTATTTTTTGAGAGGTTTTCATCTTCACTTTCACTTCTGCTCAGCACTTGGTTGATGTTATTATTAAAATTAATTAACAAAACTTAAGCTTTAAGTAAAATTATAATTATTTTAAATTTGTTTCACTTTATTATCAGTTTTGGATTATGTGCAATGTTTAGATTCATTCACTGTAAAATTATTAACAAAAACTGTACTAAATTATGGCAAAATTAGTTCAAACTTGCACATGACTACAACCATATGCCTTTAATGCTTCTTGTTGTTGTTGTTGTTGTGTCTTTCGGCTTAGGGGTCGCCACAGCAGAAATCTGGTCCCCTAATGTTTGGTAGTGGATTTTTACATGCCGATTTACCAGCCCTGACGCACAACCTTCAATGAAGGCACGCCCATTCACGCCTGCCTCCACACAGAAGGCGCTCTAGCTGAGAATCGAACGGGACACCGTCTTGCTGTGAGGCGACAACGCTACCGCAGCACCACTACCGTGGGTATCATGCCTTTAATGCTTCTAATGTATTATATTTAAATGAAGTCACCCAAATATCTTGTCAATATTTACAGCAAACCTAACCTTCCTGCATTTCAGGTAATGAAGATGCAACTCCATGTATACAAAACAATGTCCACTTAAACTGGTTCTCTACCTTTCTGCAGCAAACTTAATTAAGTGTGAACAACCCTGAACTAGGAATAACCAGCTTGCTGTTTAACAGAATGACATTATGTTTGATGTTATGCCATTTTTGCATTTTATTTAAAAGGATAGGTTTCTGAAATAGTTTTAGATTTCCACATCGTAAAACAGTGAATCCACAATACTTCACTATGTAGATTAGAGCACATGCTGGGATCACCACTTATGCTTAATTCAAATTTACTTGGGTGTTTGTTTCTTTAGTTAGCGTCCTCATTCAGAGATCAGAATACCTTCATTGAACAGTTAAGTACTGTTCATTTCAACTCATTTTAGCCATTAACCTTTTTTCTAACACTGTCCGAATGTGAGATTGGTATATAATAATCTGGAGGCATGGGGCTGCAACACCTCCCATAGGGGTGTGGCAATGTACTTCTGCTCATAACACTTAAATATGTAAACCCGCTTCCTGGAAAGACAGTTGAAATGCCCTTTTTTAAAAAAAGTAATGCATATGATGATGGTGCAGTATTGAAACAGCCGCAATGTGACTCTTCTTCTAAGGAATTAAGTTGCATCTAACTACAAACAGTATTTTACTGTTAATGTAAATCAGCCTTTTTCTTGTGGTGTTTTCCATACAGAACAATGGATGTGTTGCCACAAAAATATGTTAAACTTGAAAGTTTTGTTCAGAAATTATAACACATACTATGATCTTCCTCTTAAAAATAATACATGGCATTTTCAATACCTAGAAACAAACTAGAAGTGAAACTGAATTTAAAGAAAAAATGAAAGCAAAGATCATTGATACACTTTAGATTATGATATATTTTTGTTTAAGCTGTAGCACTATATATTTTTTTGCCAGTGGTCCAGCAAACCGGGATATTTGCAAGAAAATTTTCATGAGGGACTTCGGAATGGGAACTCTAGTCGTAAACAAGGCTGTTTCCATGCTACAAGGGAAAGACAACCGTGGCAAGGAAAAAAGAAAAAATGGTACTGGTATAAAAATGTTTTTGTGCTCTGAACAAAAAATGTGTCATTTTGATAAAAGTAAAAGTTTGGTTTTGAACTTGTCGAGTTGTGATTTATCTGATGCTGAAATGGCCATTTTAAATCTTGTCTTGAAATTAAGATAAAAGCCGAGATGTTTAATTTTATTAGGAAGCTGCACTTGATTTATTATTTTAAGCAACAGTTTGGTAAGGAATGTTTTAGTGATGTTCTAGATAGTTCTGCTGTCAGTTTGGATGAAATGGATTTTTCTTGTTATTCATTTATTCATGATGACGTCAATGTTTATTGTTTATTAGATACTTCTCAAATTATTTATAAAAGTGACTTTACTGACCCACTTTGTGAATGACAATATTAAAAATTTTTCTGCAATGATTGATTTTACCCATGAATGTGCAATAATGTTTTTATAGATAGGAAAAGTGTTGTATATAATTTAACCAAAGCTGAGTGGTTAGCTTTAAAAGTATTAGTCTGTGTTGTGACCTGGTAAACAAGCCATCAGATAAGGGTCACAAAATAGTTGTGATGTATTACACTCAATATAAAAAAAATGTTTGACAGAAATTTGAATGATACTAGTCTATATAATAAAGTAATGAATGCTGAGTATGAAAAGCCTTAAAAGAATTTCAGGATTTAATCGCTAAAGGCTATAGGTTAGGATACTTCTCCAAGGAAGATATTGACAGGAAATTTACTACACAAGGTTGCTATATGGCTAAGTTCTGTTGTTTACCAAAAATACATAAGAGCTTACTTTTCCCTCCAGGCCACCATATAGTGGCAGCTGCAAGTTATGTTTTACATAATGTAGGTTTATTACTTCATAAATATTTATCAGAACCTGCTATGAAATCGGTTTCATATAAACATCATTGTTTTGATTTTCTAGAAAAAAAAATCATTCTGTGAGATGGAAAGCTAAGAATTATTGTTATGGATGTTGAAGGCCTCTATACTAATATTAGTCATTGTTTGGGTGTAGAGGCAGTACACCATTTTTTAGGAGTAGCCCATGTTGTAGAGCTATTGTATTTCAGTTTAACACACAACTATTTTGAATTTAATGGGGAACTATCCCATCAACTTAAGGGAACGGTGATGGGTGCATCGTTTGTCCCGATATATGCAAATCTTTTTATGGGCTTATTGCAAGTTAGACACCTATATCAGCTAAATTTGTATAAAACATTTGTAATTAAATAATTCAGATTTAATGATGAGTTTATTTTTTGAGTGAAGATGGAGAAATGTTTGTTGATGATTTTGTAAATAATTTGCAGAATAATAATTTTGATATAAGTTTTGATGGTGTTCGATCTGGCTTGAAGGAGGTTTTTCTGGATATTGAATTAGAGGGGACAGTAGGGGGTAAATATTCTAACTAGAGTTCATAGAAAATTTCCAGATATTAATCATGTTTTGGATGGAAAAATCTGTCATCCATTTCATTTGATGAACTCTTTGTCTTATGGTGAACTCTTAAAAATTGCTAGGCTCTGTAATACAGAAAATATACTGATGGATGAATTGAGTAAGACTTGTAGTTATTTTTTACAAAGGCGATATGATCTGTCCATCTTAGAAAGAGCTTTGAATTGTCTGTTTGGGATGGGCCAACAGCTGAATAGTGAAGATAGTTATAAGAGTAACTGTAGGATGTTGAGGCACAATAATAATAATGCTCAGATGATAGATCAGAAGGTTAATTTGTTACTACATATAATATTTTAACGGATAAGATTTTTGATGATTTTAAGTATTATTAAGACTATTTAGTGAAGGATAAAATTTTAACGGACATTTTACCTAAACAACCTGCCTTGTCACTACAGGGGGGGCCGAAGCAAAAAGGACACGATACTGCTTAGTTCTTTTACAGTTCCCAGTACTGAGTTAAGGGCAGATCCAATTTTTTTGATACGTTTCCCTGTGGGAACTGTTCTGTTTGCAAGTATATAGCCCATTTTTGGTAAAATTAATTATGTTAAATATGTGCCTAGGCAATTTTTTAGTGCAATAGTATGGGTGTTGTTTATGCCTTGAGATGCTCCTGTAGTTTTTTTTTTATATTAGAGAAACTACGTGTTCTTTTAGGGTAAGACTGCAGGAGCATCTTAGAGATATTAAATATAAGAGAGTTGAAAGCCCTATAGCAGTCCATTATTTATTGTGTCATGGGGGGATCCCAGTTGCCTTAAAGGTACTATTTTGGAAAAAAAGTAGTAGGTTATAATGTGGTTGAATTGAAAAGGAAATTGCATTACAAAGAAACAATATACATATTGAAGACTGGAACTTTGTCGCCTTCAGGTTTGAACCTTGAATGTAATTGGAAGGTGTTTCTTTAAATTAAGTGTAGCTTTTTATTGGTTGATTTATGAATGGTTTGATTGCTTTGTTTATTGGGGTTATTATAAAATTTGTTTAAGTGTATTGTTTTTTACCTCTTGAAGGCTTGTTAGCCGAGGGGCTAAGATATTAAAGTGTTTCATTTTACTGGCCATTTGGTTTGTTGGTTGTATTTGTATTTAGTTGTTTTTTTCTTTTTTTGTTAGTTTGTTACTATATATTTTACTCTGCATAAATTTTTAAGCAGTGTAATAAATTTGTAGTGCACTGAGTGTACTGATTATGCTCAAATATTTGGAAAAAGGCAAATCAATTAAGCACTAGTGTTGTGTGAGACAGACCTTACTGAAGTTGTTCAGGGCAGGTCCCATGCTAGGTAGTCAAATCTGCTAGTACAAGTTAGTAAACTACAGTGGCAAAAACCAAAATAATTTATTTCAGCTCGCTGTCTATGTCAATAAGGTGTTTCTTCTTCTTACAAACTAAGAGTTACTACAATAACAGGATGTATGTTCCAACGAACCTAGAAAAAAATGGTATTCCACTGAAAACTGTAACCTAGACTCAGCCATGAAAAGCAATGTAAAAAACAGGCAAATTGAGTTAATAAAGAGTGTAAAAATAAGCAGGTGTCTCCACAGTGAACCAAGACATGACCATAATGCAGGTGGAAGAAACAGTCAAAAAAAGAAATAAATAATATGCAACCAGATATTTTTAATAAAAATTCAAACACACATCCAGATACTTTTAATAAAAATTCAAACACACAACTAAATGATTAAGTGCTTTCATCAGAATGCTGTTACATAGATTCCACTTCCTTTTATACAACAGGTTACTGATGGAAACCAATTACTTAAATTACAATGGTAAAATATGCTTTTAAAGAAACATGTACTCAGTCTTCATTATTAACAAAGAAAATACATTTCCCTATAGTTCATATACAATAGAACAGGCTTACAAAATCCTAAAAATGCTAAGAATAATTCATTATGGTAATAAAATATTAAATATAAAATGTTAAATAATTCATGATGTGCAAAATATTAAATTGTCAAAATCTCAAAAATTATTAAAATATTAAAAAGTGCCTACAGTTAAAAAAAAAAAAATCAAATTACAGGATACACTTAAATGTACAAATACACATAGGTTCCATTGTTTCTTTGTCAGATTGTCATAATTTCATGGCCATCAGCTTCGGTGCAGATTGCAAAATAATGATGTCATTTAAGCCAGGTGGGAATGCTGCATTGAGCCCGAGTTACAATATTAATTCTTTATATTCTAAGAAATTATCTCTTGATTCACCATGGATCTTTCAGGCTTAAAACCTTCATCTGCAAAGCCATGGAATGTATCATAACTGACCTCTGCAAAGCCATGAAATCTCTCATAACTGATCTGTGATATTTGACCACTAACAGTTTAGTTTTGTGAAGGTTATTCATGTGTGTTTAATCTAGCAACTTTCACTGAAACATTACTAAGGATGTAGATGTTGGTCATGTAGTGTATCTTGACCTGGCTAAGACCTTTGACACTATTCCCCATGCTGGCATCATACAAAAGCTAAAGGTTTTAAAAATCTACCCATACGTAGTAAGATACAGTGGATATGAAAAGTGTACACACCCCTGTTAAAATGCCAGGTTTTTGTGATATAAAAAATGAGACCACAATAAATCATTTCAAAACTTTTCCCACCTTTAATGTGACCTATAACCTGGACAATTCAATTGAAAAACAAACCAATCTGTTAGAGGAAAAATATATATATATATATATATATATATATATATATATATATATATATATATATATATATATATATATATATATACACAGACACACACCGGTCTATCATGCATTTATTTATTTATTTATTTACATTTGTTGACCGGGAGTGTCCGACTGGACGTAGGTCCATTTTCAGTGGAGGCCTGGGAAGAAAAGCTCCACAGTTAAAATAAACAGACAGTAGTTACATTGGATTACATAGCGATTAACAATTTAACATAGCAGTTAATTACAAACATATTTACAGATGAAGAACAGAGTACATCAGTAGACAACTAGAATCTTTATCTGCGAAGTACATAACAGACATTAACAAATGTTACAATAAGAAGTTCCTGCTGTATAATAAGTACTAGGCTTATGAGCATCTGAGCTTGCTATAATCAAGGTAGTTAGTGGGATGGAAAGAAAGGTTGTGGTTGGATGGGGGTGGGTGATATTAGAGTGGGAGTTGCAAGGGCATAGCCAGCATGTTTTTAGATGCGCTTTTAGTAAAGTTGTGAAGTGGGTGCATGATGGCATGGAGGTAATTGTGGGTGGGAGGGAGTTCCATAATTTGGCTATGGCACAAGAAAATAGTGCTTCACCAGCAGCATTATTGGCTTTAGTGATCTGCAAGTGATTTTTGTTGCTGGATCTTAGTGGTCTGGTGGTGCGATAGGGCTGGAGTAGATTCTGGAGGGATGGGACATTTAGTGGATGTTTTACTAGTTTGTGGGCGAGTGATAGTTGATACCATTGAAGGAGGTGAGGGAGTTCAAGCCAGCCCAGTTCAGCAAGTGAGAGACGGTGGTAACTATGGTAGGATGCCCCTGTGGCGAATTTGGCGATTTTGTTGTAACAGGTTTCTAGCTTGTTTAGATCGCATTGCCTTAGGTTGGTATATATTGGAGAGGCATAAAGTAGGGTGGAGTTAAGGTGGGAATTTGCTATTGAAATCTTTGCTGCTTTGGTGAGAAGTTGATTATTTCTGTATAACGCCCCTAGTTTTTTGTGGACTTTTTTTATAGTCATGGATATGTGAATGTCAAATTTTAGTTTATTATCTATTTCCACTCCTAGCAATTTGGTGTGTTCAGTTGGGTATATAGTAGTGTTGTCTTTTGCTGTGATGTTAAAGTGAGAGGTTTTTTTTACTATGTTTGGTGGCTTGGAAGATGAGAAGTTTAGTTTTGTGCATGAATGAACTGCCCTAATGTTGAATGTAAAACACCATCAAAACAAATTTGATCATACGCAATAGGAAAAAAAAATGGAATCAATAACAACGAGAAAGGAAAACTATTTCCCCTCCACATGTTAAAACTAACCCCCCCTTAACACTAGCTTCAAATGTGTCTGAATAGTGGTAGTGTTACAGGAAGGTTTTAATGGTGTTATGGTGTAGGGTAAGGGTTAGGGTCAGCACCCATTAATGAAGAGGGCATCTTAGTAATGAGTACTAAACCTAACCCTCACCATAACCCTGCCCCTTCCCCATACTCTAATCCTACAGACTAACATCATTAAACCTTCAGTTATCACTGCCACTACACAAGACAGACTCAAACACACAAACAGTACATCTATCCCTAACCTAACCCTTACCCTAAAATACATAAACTCACACACAACACCGATCCTTCACTAATTCCTGACCCTAAACATAACTCACATCCACACACACAAATGCTCTCACCCCCAACCCCTCTTACCTATATTTACATACCATGCCACTGACATGTCCACCATTCGGCCATGCATATCATTGACATTAAATCACATATTTTGTCGAACAAACATACATTCAGTCAAATGCAGTATTTATATATATAATATATATGTATATATAATATATATATATATATATTATATATATAGAGAGAGAGAGAGGGAGCTAGATATGTAGATAAATAAATGTAACATACTAGATAGATAAGCATACAGTTTCTTTCATTTTTCATTTTTTGAGTAAAGCAGCTGCTCATAAGAACCCAGCCACTGGGGATGCATAAGCCAGTGCATTTCTTTATGCCAGTCCTAAGCCCAGATAAATGGGGAGGGGTGAGTCAGGAAGGGCATCCGGTGTAATTGCCAAATCACACATGCAGACAACAGTAAAGATCTACATACCAGATTGGTCGAGGCCTGGGTTAACAATGACTGCCACCAGTGCTGTTGGCCAACAAGGTGCTGGCAGAAATTGGGCTACTGTTGGCCAAAGGAGGAGAAGAGGGGGAAGGCATGCCCGAAGGCAGGTAAAGGCTAGGACTGTGATAGTGAGGTTCAGAACTTTGAATGTTGGCAGTATGACTGGTATAGGTAGAGAGCTAGCTGATCTGATGGACAGAAGGAAGGTTGGTATATTGTGTGTGCAAGAGACCAGATGGAAGGGGAGCAAGGCTAGGTGTATCGGAGGTGGTTTCAAATTGTTTTATCATGGTGTGGATGGGAGGAGAAATGGCATAGGGGTTATCCTGAAGGAACAGTATGCTGTGAGTGTTTTGGAGGTGAAAAGAGTGTCAGATAGAGTGATGTTTATGATGCTGGAAACTGATGGTGTAATGATGAATGTTGTTAGTGCATAAGACCACAAGTTGGGTGTTCGATGAATGAGAAAGAAAAATTTTGGAGTGAGTTGGATGAAGTGGTGATGACTGTACCCAAGGGTAAGAGAGTGATGATTGGTGCAGATTTCAATGGGCATGTTGGTGAAGGGAACAGAGGGGATGAGGAAGTGATGGGTAGGTATGGTGTTAAGCAAAGGAATGCAGAAGGTCAGATGGTAGTAGATTTTGTGAAAAGGATGGACATGACTGTGGTGAATACGTATTTTAACAAGAGGGAGGAGCATAGAGTGACATACAAGAGTGGAGGAAGATGCACACAGGTGGATTATATCTTAAGTAGAAGGGCCAGTCTGAATGAGATTGGAGACTGTAAAGTGGTGGCAGGGGAAAGTGTAGTTAGGCAGCATAGGATGGTGGTTTGTAGGATGACATTGGCAATCAAGAAGAGGAGTGTGAGGGCAGCACCAAGGATAAAATGGTGGAAATTGAAAAAGGGTGATTGTGAGGTGGAGTTCAGAGAAGAGTTAAGACGGGCACTGGGTGGCAGTGAAAAGTTACCAAAGAGCTGCGTAACTACAGCAGAGCTAGTAAGAGAGATGGCTAGAAAGGTGCTTGGTGTGACATCTGGACAGAGGAAGGAGGACAACGAGACCTGGTGGTGGAATGACGAAGTACAGGAGAGTATACAGAGAAAGAGGTTGGTGAAAAAGAAGTGGGATTGTCAGAGCGATGAAGAAAGTAGACAGGAGTATAAGGAGATGAGGTGCATGGCAAAGAGAGAGGTGGCGAAGGCTAAGGATAAGGCGTATGAAGTGTTGTTTGAAAGGTTGGACACTAAGGAGGGAGAAAAGGACCTGTACTGATTGGCTGGACAGAGGGAGCGAGCTTGTAAAGATGTGCAGCAGGTAAAGGTGATAAAGGATAATAAGGGAAACATACTCACAAGTGAGGAGAGTGTGTTGAGCAGATGGAAAGAGTTCTTTGAGGGGCTGATGAATGAAGAGAATGAGAGGGAGAGAAGGTCGGATGATGTGCAGATAGTGAATCATGAAGTGGAGTGGATTAGCAAGGAGAAAGTAAGGCTAGCTATGAAGAAGATGAAGAATGGAAAGGCTGTTGGTCCAGATGACATACCCGTGGAAGCATGGAGATGTTTAGGTGAAATGGCAGTGGAGTTTTTAACTAGATTGTTTAATGAAATCTTGGAAAGTGAGAGGATGCCTGAGGAATGGAGAAAAGGTGTTTTGGTACTGTTTTTAAGAATAAGGGTGATGTGCAGAGCTATAGTAACTACAGAGGGATTAAATTGATCAGTCACAGCATGAAGTTATGGGAAAGAGTAGTGGAAGCTAGGTTAAGAAGGGAGGTGATGATTAGTGATCAGCAGTATGGTTTCATGTCAGCAAAGAGCACTACAGATGCGATGTTTGCTCTGAGACTGTTGATAAAGAAGTACAGAGAAGTTCAGAAGGAGTTGCATTGTGTCTTTGTGGACTTAGAGAAAGCATATGACAGGGTGCCTAGAGAGGAGTTGTGGTATTGTATGAGGAAGTCGGGAGTGTCAGAGAAGTATGTAAGAGTGGTACAGGATATGTACGAGGGTAGTGTGACAGTGGTGAGATCTGTGGTGGGGGTGACAGATGCATTTAAGGTGGAGGTGGGATTACATCAAGGATCAGCTCTGAGCCCTTTCTTATTTGCAATGGTGATGGACAGGTTGACTGACGAGATCAGACAGGAGTCCCCATGGACTATGATGTTTGCAGATGACATTGTGATCTGTGCTGAGAGTAGGAAAGAGGTGGAGATATGCTCTAGAGAGAAGAGGAATGAAGGTCAGCAGGACTAATACAGAATATATGTGTGTGAATGCGAGGGAGGATAGAGGAATGGTGAGGATGCAGGGAGTAGAGGTGTTGAAGGTGGATGAGTTTAAATACTTGGGCTCAACAGTTTAGAGTAATAGTGAGTGTGGAAGAGAGGTGAAGAAGAGAGTACAGGCAGGATGGAGTGGGTGGACAAGAGTGTCAGGAGTGATTTGTGACAGACGAGTACCAGTAAGAGTGAAAGGGAAGGTCTACAAGAGGGTAGTGAGACCAGCTATGTTATATGGATTGGAGACAGTGGCATTGACAAAAAGGCAGGAGTCAGAGCTGAATGTGGCAGTTTTAAAGATGTTAATATTTGCACTGGGTGTGACAAGGGTAGACAGGATTAGGAATAAATATATTAGAGGGTCAGCCCAGGTTGCACAATTTGTAGACAAAGCCAGAGAAGTGAGATTGCGTTGGTTTGGACGTGCGGAGGAGGGATGCTGGGTATATTGGTAAAAGAATGCTAAGGATGAAGCTGCCAGGTAACAGGAAAAGAGGAAGGCCTAAGATAAGGTTTATGGATGTGGTGAGAGAGGACATGCAGGTGGTTGGTGTGGCAGAGCAAGATGCAGAGGACAGGAAGAAATGGAAGCAGATGATCTGCTGTGGCGACCCCTAACAGGAGCAGCTGAAACAAGAAGAATCTGCTCATAAGAAAGAATGGAACATTAGGAAATGAACAAACAAATGTTTGTATTACTCCTTTTCTCTCTTTTTCTTGTTGGAGCCACTGGATTCAAGGTATTTCATTTCATAAATCACTTTTTCGATTATTATTATTTACCTAGATAAAGTTTTCTACCTTAAGTGTTATCCCTGACATACCAAACAAGAACTAGACAAGTGGTAAATTAAAAAAGGTTACTGACAGTAAAGGAAGAAAAAAAGTCTGCTTCCCACTATTAAAATACTTAATTCTAGAACAAATGAGCAAACTATGCACCAGGGTTCCATTATAATGAAGCAAATTACAATCGTCTCATGTAGAGTGGTTTTCAAGACTGACACTCATACATCTCAAAAACACACATACACATTCAGTTAAAGGTGCTCACAGTTCAGAATATCGACGGTGTGAACCCCAGTATCAAAACGTCAGTAGTTCATAATGTAGACAGAGATAAGTAGCTTGATGTAAGGGGTGAGAATGTGTTTGTGCAATTCATATTTTTGATGACTTCATCTATCACTTATGCTGGCATCAAAACATGTATTCAAATACTATATGCATACATTTCTTCAACTTCTGTTTGCTCACTGTTGATGCATATACCTGCTTCTTTTCTCTTTCATTTTTCATTTTCAGGGGTACTCCCTGTATATTAATATGTATTTACTCATTTTGATTTCTGTTGAAATTATATTTATACGGTAGAACTTTGTCAGCTTATCTTGTATATCAGGAGCCTTTACTGGAAATGAGCTCCAAATTTTGTATAGTGGACATTCACATAGCCAAGTTCAGTACTCTAAATTTATATTAAATGTGTTTTTTTCTACTGATTGATACCACATGCCTACGTATTGAATATTAGAAAGTATAAGCCATTAAGTTAATAAAGTGATTGTACTTTCCATTTTTAGAGGCACACTATTTACTATCTTTAATTTCCCCAGTCTTATTCTTATTATTAGTTGCTTGAATAATATGGAGGAGGATAAATATCTAGTTTTATATTTTTCAGTGTGTTATGATTCCTATTCTGTTTGATGTATAGTGGAGTTAAATCATTAAGCAGCTTAGAATACATATACAGTAATGCTTTCTGCTGTATACAGAAATCGGTATTTTTGGTACTTGCGTATTATCGCAACCAGATTTTTGCGCTAATGCTGGTTGCTTCTGTTTAGGTCAAATAGTAGCACTGCAGTGTTATGAAGGTTAGAGACATGTGCTCTGTAATGTTTTTGTACTTTTAGGAAGGTTTTTCATTGAAACAGCTCATAAGATAAGGTTCAAAAACAGGTTTCTCCTTTTACCGCCAGCATCTCCTGTCAGTTAAGTGAGTCCCATTCTACTGCGAACGTGTTCCTTCCACATGCTGTAGTCGGTGAAGTAGGAAATCTCTGTTTTCAAACCTGTATTATTTATCAGTCGTTTCAATGATGAAGCTACCTAAGTCCACCAAACCTGTTTCTAACATTCATAATACTGTCGTACATGATCCAAAAAAAAAAAAAACAAAAAGGTAAAGCCAAAGAAGTAGTAGTCCTTCACCAAAACGAACTGCAGTACAAAGTAATCCATTCCACAGATCATACGCTAACACCTGCATTCCTTTCAGCCCAACACACGTACACACATGCAACCACTGCGATCGCTGAATTCATTGCTGGACGTCTTTAAAGGACTTTACCCACACACCTCAAAATTATGTCATACTAGTTTTTTTAAAACCCCTACCGATATCCCCAACAGACCTTCTGCCAGTCTACCCTTCGATATCGCACTTCAGTGAGGCCATTTCAGTAAAAATGAAGAAAGTAAAAGAGGTCGCAAAATCTGGTTGCGATAATACGTAAGTACCCAGAAATCTATGTATTTATGGTAAAGATAGAAGCGTTCTGCTTCTCTCCTGAAGAACATACTATACTCTGTCAGTAACCTTAATATGTTCTGCAAGAAATTAACAATGCCATACATTCTTACTTTATTTTGCTTTTGCGTCATCTTAAAAGTACTCAGTTGTATTTATTACTGCTTGGTGTATCTCATTCTAAACCTTTTAGTTTAAGCACTTGGGCTTCAGACCAGTTGTTTTACATTAAGAAGGTTTGTGGTCTGCACTGTGGTGGCAGAACAGGTAGCTTACATCCTTCTAAGTTGGGAACTGCTGATTGAGGGATCAGTGTCTGTTATTCTAAAAGTGTATTAATTTTGGTTTAAGCACTTGGGCTTCAGGCCAGTTATTTTACATTAGAAGGGTTCGTGGTCTGCACTCTTGTGGGAGGAGAGGCTGGACTCTGCCCTTCTGAGCTGGGAATTTCTGAGGCTTATAGTGCCTGCATATTTGAACTGCTTCTTACTGAAATTGGTACACCTTGTTTGCTGTAGCATAGACTAGATCCAGGCCTGCTGAATCTAGCTTTGTTTGTATAACTTGAGCACTAATCCAGGCATTCTTTAAAGTATTCAATTGTATTTATTACTGCTTGGTAGTAACTTGATTAAAGTGTAGCTATCATTCTAAGTCTTTTGGATTAAGCACTTGGGCTTCAGACCAGTTGTTTTACATTAGGAAGGTTTGTGGCCTGCACTGTGGTGGCAGGACAGGTAGCTTACATCCTTCTAAGTTGGGAACTGCTGATTGAGGGCTCAGTGTCTGTTATTCTAAAAGTGTATTAGTTCTGGTTTAAGCAGTTGGGCTTCAGGCCAGTTATTTTACATTAAGAAGGTTCATGGTCTGCACTCTTGTGGGAGGAGAGGCTGGACTCTGCCCTTCTGAGCTGGGAATTTCTGGTTAAAGGCTTATAATGCCTGCATATTTGAACTGTTTCTTACTGAAATTGGTACACCTTGTTTGCTGTAGCATAGACTAGATCCAGGCCTGCTGAATCTAGTTTTGTTTGTATGCTTGTTGTTTATTTGCTTGTTATTTCCCTGAAATGCTAATTCCACCTAAAACGTGGCTTTTCAGCACTTCTGTGGATCCCTAGTGATATCTGCATTGCTTACTGTACTTATTTCCTTGTTTCACTTGAAAGAAAGTTACTGTTTGTCATATTTGCATTTATGTTACCTGTAACACATTGCATTTAAGTTACCTGGCACTTGCTCACTAAAGCAATTATGCAAGTCAGCACTAAAAAATTAAAAGCACTACACCCTCACAAACTCCCCTTGAGTACTTTGTTCCCCATTAGCCCTTTTTTTTTCAATTTTAAAGGAATTCCTAATACTATTCTAGCATGTCCAAAGGTCAGTTGTCAATCTCCTCTCCGGTCCAGCTGGTGAATCTGGGAATCTTGAGGCAATGTTACAACTGCCTCATGTACACAGACAACCCTCTCCTCCTCCCAACAAATTCCAACACATGTGAGAGATGCAACCATATAGCCATACTGGAGGCTAAGCTCTCTCAACTCAGTACTGGCGAAACCAGTCAGGAGGAGAAGGAAACCACACTCACTACAATTCCAGTCTCACATAGACCTACCACGACAGCAAACCAAACACATAAACACACAAAACATACTGGAGGCTCTAAATAAAAATCTGCCTAAGCAGCAGAGACCTCCAAAGCAGACACCCAAGCAACCGCTACCCCAAAACAAAACACGTGCAACACATAGCTCACAAAGCCAGTGTGCCGAACAGTCACAGCCCTTAAGCCTAAACAACACACCTAATACACTTGTAATAGGTGACTCTATCGTCAGGCACACTGATGTCCCGCTCACCAGGCTGAACAAGGAGAAGGTCACGGTGAGCTGCCTGTCGGGTGCTAGGATCCGCCACATAACTCAATCACTCAGGTCACTCCAAGGCAAGTACAAATATGACTCAGTCATTGTCCATGCTGGTGTGAATGACCTGAGATGTACCTCCCTGGACTACATGAAAAGAGACATAGAGGAGCTCTCTGAGCATGTAGCCCAGGCCAGTATGACCCTGACCTTGAGTAGCATCTTACCCTCACCAACAATGATGCCACAATATGCAGACAAGATGATCAATTTCAACAATTGGCTTAAGTACTGGTGTCATTCAAAGGGAATCCAATGCCTGTCAGCCTGGGATGACATGCTCGACAAGCCACGATGCTTCGCTAGGGACGGCTTGCACCTGTCGCCCCTGGGCTTTCGGATATTGGCAAAGGCTCTTGCTACCCCCATAGTGCCTTTTTTAGGCAAGGCTCAAAAGACAAACCCACCTCCATAGATATCACAAGGGATAAGAAACTAAGAGTAATGCTACTCAATGCCAGAAGTCTAAACCTCAAGATGCACGCACTTGAAACTCTCCTTAGCATGGAGAACATTGATATCTGTGCAGTAACAGAAACCTGGTTCAAGGCTCCCAAGAGCACCCCAGCACTACCAGGTTATACCTCATACTATGCTTTTCGCCCCAAAAACCTGGACCGAACCACAAAAGGAGGGGGAGTATCAATATTCGTCAAAGATACCCACACCTCCAGGTTGGTGGCACAGCACGAAGCATCAGAGACTATCCATGTGCAACTAACAGTGGGTAAAACTGCCTTCCAGTTTATAGCCTGATACAGACCACCCTCTCAAACCCAGGAACCCCACTCAGCCTTCTTGAGAACACTGGAAAATATGAAGGTCTCTCCAAACACCATTATATTGGGCGACTTCAACTACCCAAACATAGACTGGGAGCATTACTCTAGCTCCAACACCCTAGCCCAAAGGTTCCTAGAATTTATAAACTCAAATGCTATGGAACAACTTGTTACCACTCCCACAAGAGGGGAAAACATACTGGACCTGATCATCACCAACATGGGGACTCTATGCTCCAGACCAGAAGTGTATCCCTCATTGGTAAGATCAGACCATAAACTAATCTCACTGGATATTCACATCCCGACTCCACACCTGCCCTGAAAACCACAGTGAAAAACTTCTCTAATGCAAATTTCACACTCCTCAAAACCGAGGTGGAATCTTTCAAAGCCCCTGGGCCAAAGGAAAATACGGCCCAGACTGCAGAATCCTTTATAAATGCATTCTATGAACACCTTCAGGAATGCATGGATCATGCAATCCCAAATAAAACCAAGTCCCAATCCTCCAAAGGCAGACGTCCTGTCTGGTGGACCCCAGCCATAAACAAACTATACAATAGAAGGAGGAAGCTACTACATGATAGAGCAAAATCCCAAAAAGGGAAGGCATCTCTGATCAGTATTAGCAAAAAACTATGGGCACTCATAAAATCGTCTAAGGCCAACTTCGAGAGAAAAATTGCACAGGACACTAAGGATAATCACAAGGCTTTCTTTAGTTATGTTAGGAACCTAGGTGGGAATTCCCAGATATGCTCAGAATTAGTCCAAAATGACAAAAAATACACAGAATCCACAGACATTGCCAACATCCTAGCTGACAGGTTCAGCACAAACTTCTCCCCCCTCCCCACCAAAAGGGCAAATATCTATCCCAGCAGAGTGCTGCCCCTGACATCTCAGATGCTCAGGTAAGAGCTGCCCTCTCCAAAGCAAAAAACACAGCATCAATGGGACCAGACGGTGTCCTGGGCTGCGTCCTACATGAACTCCAAGAAGAGCTAAACCCAAACATAAAACTAGTGTTCATTCTCAGCCTTACTACAGGATATGTACCCAAAGAGTGGCGTACAGCAACAGTGGTCCCTCTCTAAAAAGGTGGTGCCTCAACGGATCCTGGAAACTATTGCCCCATAAGCCTGACTAGCTTGGTCTGCAAAGCTATGGAAAGGATCATCATGGACCTCATAAATAAAGATATTGGGGACCTACAGACACTGGATCCTACCCAGTTCGGCTTTGTTAAGGGCAGATCCTGCCTCTTAAACCTGGTTGATTTCTTTGAAACAGTCACCAAGGCCATTGACGAGGGGAAGGTGGTCCACACAGCCTACCTGGACCTCGCAAAAGCCTTCGATACAATACCCCACTCGGGCATTATAGATAAGCTCACCAGCTTAAATATAAACCCCTATGTCACTAGATGGGTTGCAAACTGGCTCAAGGACAGAACCCACATGGTTAGAATTGCTGGAGCCATGTCAGACTCCAAACCAGTTACAAGTGGCATCCCACAAGGCTCAGTCCTGGGACCTCTCTTGTTCGGTATATATTTCTCGGAGGTACAGGCCAACATGGAAGGACTGTGGCTGACCAAGTTTGCAGATGACTGGGCACCATAATTCACACTCCAGCCGACACACGCATCCTCCAAAAGGGCCTCATAGAAACAGACAACTGGTGCCAGAGCCATGGCCTCAAGCTAAACGCCAAAAAGTGTATAGTCATCCCCTTTGGCAAAAACAAAGTGCCCACAAATTACCACATGGGTGGTAATCCATTAAGTACAGAAGAAGTAATTAGGGACCTGGGAACTCAAGCTGACAGCAATCTCTCATTTGACAACCACGTGGCCAAAGTAGTTAGAAAAACATTTTATATAGCCCACCTAATCATGAAGGGATTCACATCTAGATCAGGGAGGTCATTGTGCCTCTTTACTCATCCCTCATCAGGCCCATAATTGAGTACAATGCCCCTTTTGGGATGTACCTTACCAGACACCTGCAGCAACTGGAAAGACCCCAAAAGTACCTAACCAAGAGGATCAAAGGGCTCAAACAGATGCCATATGCTGCCCGGTTAAAGAAACTCCAGATCTACTCAGTGGCATACCGCCTGCTCAGAGGCGATCTGTGCCTGACGTATAAAGCCATGTCCAACCCGGAATTAATGGACATGCTGCACCTCAGAAAATCCAAATCTCATCGAGCTACACACTCGAGAGACTTGAACCTCAGCACTGAAATAAATAGGACATGCTGGAGGGACAGATTCATAACCCAGAGGCTCCCTTCACTCTGGGATAAAATCCCAGTCCAGGTTAGGCAGAGTCCCTCATTGATTCTCTTCAAGAGGAATCTTGATGAGTGGATGGGTGATCGTAGGTTTACCCTGGGTATCACTTCTGTGTCACTGTTAGACAGAGGCACAGTATACTAACCTCGAAAAAGGGCATAGCAAAATTAATTTAAAATGGGTGGCGAAAGCCAAACACACTCTGGCTAGGCTTATAAATGCCCTAGGGCAGATAGCCTAGTATGAACCTATGAACCTATAATACAGTTGACAGTTTAGATAAAAACATTGTAATACAATATTTTGTAACTTGAAGATTGAACTGTAAGTGTAAGACATAATAGGTATGCCTTTGTGGCACTTACACAAAAATAATGCTTTTGCTACATCTACAATTTAGGGCACATTGTACTAACATGGAGATTCATAGAGATTTGATGCACATGTATTGACATCAACCCCCTTTCCTCCAAAGTGATGCAGCCTTTAGGTGGTATACTTAATAAGTAGGGTTGAAGAGGCCACAGGAGGAGGACATAGCAACCCCAAATGAAATAATACTATATTTGTAACTTTTTCTATACAGGGAAGAATTTTCATGTCAAAATATTCTGCTTCAGCTATTTTTGACTTTATTCTGCTTTATTTTATTGTAAAAATGAAATTTATGGAATTGCTTTCTTGCATAGTTGGCTATATTATATTAAATTTTATGTTAACACTTAAAATGGAAAGCATATATGTATGTGTTTGTGTATGAGCACCCTTGTGCATACCAGTGTACACTCCCAAGATACAATTGATATACAGGCAGACAGACGAGTCGGATATAGAAATGTATAGATAAGATACTTAGATGGATGGACTGGTGGATAGATGGGCCATGACAAAACAAGAAAATATGCTCCAAAATATGTTTTGCCCAAAAAGCTTTTACTGTTAAGGTTTGCTGTTATTTCTGCCTCCTTTCAGCAGCATAAGCAGGTGAAAGAAAGAAAGACGTTTATCGTGGATATGGCAGAGAGAGAGTTATACATTTTATGCTTACAGTATTTTAATTGCAGTATAACTAAATGTTCACTTGCCATACAAAGCAGTATTTTTCTTAATATAAAAGGCCCTAGTCAACAACTTTTTTCTTTCTCAAGGAAAGGATCAATACAACTGTTCCATCCTTCAAATAGAACAGCAGCAATAAGCCCCCAAGGAAAGGCTACTTTGATTTTTGTTTTGGTGCTTAATTCATTTGATAGAGGTGTCATGCAGACTTCAGAAATGTCCAGAATATTAATTTCTTGTTTCCCTTTCTATCAACCCCTATTTGACAGAAGCAGTCAAAGTAAAGGGTACGGAAGAATTAGTACTCTGGCAGGTGTCAGAAATTGTTAACATTTACAAGATCCAAATAATTTTTATTTGCAGTCCTGTCATCATTTTGTAAAGGTAAATTAAAGCCATCTGTTATGAAAAGAACAGTGAAGCATCTACCGATTTAATAAGTACAGCGTTATCATAGTCTAGTAATCTGTTACAATCTGGTTTAATAATTTTCATGAGGTTACTCACATAATATCATAATTACAGACATTATGAAATATAAAGTTTTCTAGGCAAACCATGAAGCTAGATGAAAAGAAATACTGGAAAGGAAGGCACTGTGGTTTATTTATAATTCTGCAGGACAAAAGAGTGAAAATAAAATCACCGGTCAGCCATTGTTCATAATTTAACACTTTTGGGTGAGCATAGAGTAACTGGACTTCTCAGCTTACTGTACAGAAAAACTTCAGGTATTCTTTTGTTGTACAGCTATACAGGGGCTACTTGTAAATGTCAGCAGTGCAGACCTGCTGTCTGAATTCCAAAACTTGCAAAATACGATAAAAAAGTTCAGCTTTGCATTTGTAACCAGCTGAGAAGGATAAGGGGAGAGATTAGACATGAAATGTTGATGAAGGCAGTTTCTTTATGCATGTTAGAAACTTTAACAAACAGAATAGAGAGAGCATTTAAGGGCATGCAAAGACATAATAAGAGTAGTAAGTATTTCTGTTACTATGAAGCTGTAAAAATCACAAACCATACTGTTTACACTCCGGGAGAGCTAGAATTAAGCTGTTACTCAATGTGCCATCTTGGAAGTCCCCCAAATCACTAACTATATTGTTGATAAAAATACAGTTTGGTCTGAAAAAACAAAGAAGATACATTTTCAGAAGCAAGAAAATAAATTCAAATATGTAAGTTTAGAACTTCCCTAAATATATATTGATTTATTTTGTAGTGATGATGTCAGAATGATAGTATTAGTTTATCAGAGATGCAAAGACTTTCAAACATATGGCTGCATGCTGCATGTTGTCATCTGATTAATGTTTTTTTGTCAGCAAATTACTTTAGATTTTTGTACGCACACAATCTAATAAGGCTAAAAATGCTGCCTCGAGCCTTTATGAAATTGTGTGAAAATATTGATTCATTGAATTGCTAAGGCTGGGGGAACTTATTTACTTACTTTTTTATTTATGTGCATATATATATATATATATATATATATATATATATATATATATATATGTCTTTATTTCCTTAACCTTTGTTAACTGTGTAAGTAAACCAGTACAAGGATCCTTTTCACCTATGACCCCAGTCATTAGGCATAGACAAAAATAATACAGTATATAATTCATACAATAATAATGATATAACAAATAACAGTAGACATTTCACACAAATGATGACATAATACAATATATAAATCACATAGCAGCAGTATCATAACAAATTGCTGTAATATTTTTATATATTTACATTTGATTAATGGCAGAACATGCACACTCACTTCATGCTTCAGATTTATAATGCAGTAGCAGTAGGAAAAAAGCAAGTTATTTCTGAATTTCACGAAAAAAATGAGTTACAACATTTTATATATGGACTCATATATCTGCATGCATGTGAAAGTGCAGTGTCCATGTTATCTACAAGTTAACAAACAGCAACATGTCAAACCTGAAAAACTGCTCGCACACTTGAATGAAAATCAGCTGATCAAACAGTTGTACTGTGCGAGATCCTGTTACAATGGGATTGGAGAATATGCACTTTCCGCAGTGCAGTGTCAGCATTGGTATATGTAACTAGCAGGGGGTGGGGGTGGGGGGGTTGTACTGAGGTTTTCAATCGGCTGCTGATTCATACGTTTGTGCTCAGTCATTTGTCAATTGTAGGAATTTCCAATATCCGTAAGGTACTAGAAGGTCATGTAAATTCCTAACACACAGTGATGACCTGCACCTTATGTTTTTGACTTTAGAAACAATTTTTATTTATTTGTTAACAGGGTAAGCCCACTGGTTTTAGATGCTTTGGTACTGATTAACTGAGTTTTGAAAAAACATATTTATTCATAGTAAAGCTATTGTTTTGCAGTATGCAGACATAAACATTATCAGTGAAAAAAATAGCATTTTTCTTTTGCCAGTCTAGTTTTTATTTTTCCCTGAAAGTTTTTATCTTCTGTATTTTTCTTATCATCTGAGGTAAGCAGCATATGGGAGTCGGTGCAGCTTTAGTGGAGAAGCTTATGATGTAGTAAGAATAAAAGGTGGTCTACATCATCGAATAGATAGAGCCATTGGTCATAAGTCTGTTCCTCCTTGTGTCCATAGGATAGAACCCTGACTGTGGCCCAGTTGAGCTAAGTATGATTAGTTGCTGTGGCAGTGGAAAGGTTGGGCTGGGGTGGGGGCAGGGAAGGTTTTTTTCTTTGTTTTTTTTTCTTCGTTTTTTCTTTTATGACCCTGAGTAGGTATTTGGTGGTTATATAGGCACTGGGTCTGCTATTTCTAGGGTAGGTGAAGGCCATTCCTGTCAGCTAGGCAACAAATGTGTAATTGATATTGCCATGGCTACCTACATTTTGATCCATGTAGTTGGGAGAGGGCATGAGGGTGTGCACGTCATGCTTGTGGGGAGCACTGCTATCCCCTCCACTTATGCATGAATGTGTGTCGCTACCAATGGAGCAAGGTTAGGGACCATATCAAAAATCCCTTCATGGCTGCCTTGATGATGGCTCTGCCATTGGACCACTCTTGCCCAGTCAGGGAAAGAATGGGTTAGTGGGGCCCTTGACTTGCTGTGAAATAAATGACCACCAGAATCATGCCCACTGGTCAGCTATGACAGAATCTTGGTATTTAACGGGCACAGGAGCAGAAATAAAGCTTGTATAGAAAAAAAGGTTTGTCCTTCATAGCTGGAGAATAACTCGTACACATAAGTGGCTGTAACTGATAGACATTTCGATCCTTCTAGAGTAACACAGTGATGCTCTCTTATCAGATAGAATAATATATTATCTTTGTGTTGCTTGGGAGGGGAGAGACATAATGGGCAATGCATATTCGAGCGGTAGCATATTTATAAGTATAGCTAGTCTAACGTCTGGGGGTAAGTAAATGTGACATTAACATATTACCTACTTGCATTTGTATGATAATAAAATGTGAGATTTGTATCAAGAAATTTTCCCAATTATCTTCACTGTTTGGTTTGGGTCAGAGATGTTTCACTTCAATCTTTAATAGTTTTTAGCGTAGTTAGCTCTGCAGTATACTAAACATCATTACTGTTACCATATTTCTGTTTACACTTAGTATGTGGCAATTAAAGCTGAACTCTTTCAGGAAGCCTGGACTAAACTACTACTGTTCACTCAAAAGTGTACTGGAACTTAGAAAATTGCTACATTGTTTATGTGACTAATTTTATTTTATTCTTCCATTTGGTTTTAAATACCATGTCAAATCAGTTTTTAATGTAAGTGCATATTTTTTCCATCATCATTTATTTTATTTCCAGATTGATTACCAGGGAAGTCCACTGGGCCCAGAGAGCCCTTTTCAGTGGAGGACTGGGGAGGAAAGCTCCATGAAACAGATTACAATAAAGAAAGCAGTCCAGTAAAAATAAAAGTACAAATACAAATACATATCAAATAATACAAAGTGTGAGCAGTATTGCCCATAGTGGAAAAATATCGTGCAGGTACATTTTAATAAATTCACACAGTTAAAGTCAAAAGCTATTTACAATATTTACAGAGTGTGAGAGATTGTATGGGAATTAGCTATAGAAGGTTATAGCCAGGCATAAGGTGCTTAGGAACTCAGGAGGATACCCTCCCAGGGGCTTTTATTAAAGAGTTCTAGGTAGGGAGAATGCAGTCACATTTCCATTTGGAGGAGAGGTAGGTGTAAAGCTGAGTTTTGAAGTTGTTTGTGTATGACATTGTCCTTAGTGTGGAAGGGAGAGCATTCCCTTTCTTACCTAAGGAGAAGGAGAGGAGAAGTTGTCCAGCAGGACGTTTAGGTTTGTGGACAGTAATTAAGTTTTGGTGTTCAGATCTGAGAGTTCTATTTGGGGTGTATTGAGGAAGGATGTTAATTAGAGTGGGACATTTGGTTGGATTAAATATAAGTCTATGTGCTGTAGTGAGCTGGAGGAAGTCCAGGTAATTTGTGAATTCTAACCAGTTGAGGGTTTGGAGGGTAACACAGTCATGAGTGGAATGTTTGGCTTTGGTGGCAAATTTAGAAATTTTGTTATAACAGCTTTCGAGTTTAGAAGTGATGGAAGAGGATATGTTAGTTAGCAGTGGGGTGCCCTACAGAAGGGAAGGAAGGAGGAAAGAGGAGGCCAGAGTATGCCTGGTAGAAATAGAGAAGTGGTTGTTCCTGTATAGCATAGCATACCTAGTTCTTGGTGGGTTTTCTTTATATTTTGCTGAATATGGATGTCACACTTGAAGAGTTCGTCTATAGTTACATTGAGAAGTTTGGCAAAGGGAACAACTTTGATCTGTGAGTTGCTTTGGCTAAGGACATGGAAGGAATTTTTATCAAAAGAGAAAGACTTTGAGGGTGTAAATAGTAGTATTTTAGATTTGTTAGCATTGAGAGAAAGGTGATTTTGGTGCATCCAGATCTCAGTAGTTGAGAAGGCAGTCTGTTTTAGATAGGAGTTCAGGGAGGTTAGAGTCAAAGCAGACAAATGTAGAGTCATCTGCATATTGGATGACTTTGGCATTAGGAATAGCAGAATGAACGTTATTGATAAAGATATTAAACAGCATTGGTCAGGGGATGGACCCCTGTGGTACTCCGGTAGGGGTGAGTAAGAAAGGTGAGGTGCCTTTTTTCCATTTCACAGCCTGAGATCAATCTGACAGATAGCTTGAGAACCAGGAAAGAGTGTTTTGGGAGAGATTTAGGTTTGAGAGGAGACTTAGAAGCTGATTATGGGAAACACTATTGAATGCTTTAGAGATCTAGGAACGCTGTGGATACGAAGTTCCCAGAATCTCGGACTTGATTGACAGTTTCTAAGAATGAGAGTAGAGCTGTTATGGTGCTATGTCCTGGTCAGAAGCCATGTTGGGTAGGAGTAAGAAGTTGGTTTTTAGTCAGAAAAGGCATAAGTTGGAGGTGGATGCAGTTTTCTAGGATTTTGGAGATTGGATAGAGAAAAACTATAGGGTGGAAGTTTGAAATGTTAGTGTTTTTGCCTCCCTTGTGGAGATGAAGAATAAAGGCAGAACACCAGAGTTAAGGACATAGGATTCCTTTATGGATCTATTAATTAGGATACTAATTGGGAGAGCCATTCCATCAGCAGCTGATTTGAGAAAGGAAGAGGGGATGTTGTCAGGTGCATTGGAGCAGGGTTTAAGTTTGGATAGAAGTCTTTTTATGTAGTTAGTGGAGACAGGTGTAAGCTCAAACATAGGGGAAAGTTATTTGGGGACTTGGATGAAGTGGAATGTAGGAGAGATATGGGTCATTTTTGGGAAATTTTTCGTTAGGTCGGATATTGACTCTATAAAGAAAGAGTTGAATAATGAGGCTAATTTGAGGTCAGATTTACTTGGGTCTGGACAGAGGTTATTTTTGTAGCCTGGGTTGAGGAGTGAGTTTATGGAATTCCAAAAAAGCCTAGGGTTTTGGGGATGGTTGGACTGAAACTTAGTGTTGTAGAATTTTTTGTCTTTGAAGATTTGTTTTTTTGCAAAGTTACGGAGCTGTGTATATTGGAGAAGGGTTTGGAGTAGTTTATTATTTTGGTAAAGCTTCCAGGATTTGTCTTTAATGCATAATTTGCTTTGTTTCTTTGGTTAGCCAAGGGGCAGTTATAGTTTTTATTCTTTTTTTCTTTGGTGGAGCTAGGGAGCCAAGGGGCAGTTATAGTTTTTATTCTTTTTTCCCATGGTGGAGCTAGGGAATTTAGAGTGTCCAGGAAAGAATAATTAAAGTGGTCTATGGCTTTATCGAGTGGAAGGGCTTTTAGAATGTTCCAATTCATTTGTTTGAGATAGTTAGAGAAGGTTTTGGGGTCAAATTTTCTAAGATTGCGGGTCTGAATATACTGATGTTGGTGCGGATGGGAGGTGGTTGTACAGTAAATGAAAGCTGGGAGGTGATCACTAATAGAGTCAGGGACGGTGCCGGAGTTGTTAATTTTATTTCGATGGGTGACTAATCTCCAGTCAAGAGTGGATCCTGGGGGATTTGTTTTATTGGGTCTGGTGATGGAGTGGGTTACTTGAGTAAAGTTAAAGAGGTTAATGGACAGGGAGTGTATGGGACTGTTGATTTTATTCCAGTCAATGTTTACATCACCTAGTATGAAAGTTTCAAGGTTAATTTCAGATGAGACCCATTAGAGTATGTCTTCAGCGGTTGAGATATTATTTCCGGGTGGGATATAAAGGGCGATGATACAGAGGCTTTGGTGATTATTCATTTTTAATACACTGATTGGGTGGTCACATCTAAGAGTGAAATCCAGAGGGTAGGATTTCAGATTCAGAGATGTGGGATTTGAACCAAATTTCAGAGATGGCTACAATGTCAGGTTGGTTATGACTTAGCCATGCTTGAAACTGATGTGCTTTGTTGTTGAGACTCTGGGCATTGAGTGTGAAAAATTTAAGAGTATTGTAAGGGGATGAAAGGTTAGAGGAAGGGGGAGGGTAATTCTTATTTGTGGGTGGGTTAGTCCAGGGTTGGGGTGAATGTCTCCAGTGCAGATGGGGTTATTGAAGGAAGTTATTTTAGTGTGTATTGGTTTGGACTTAGGGTATTCTGGATGGTCTAGTATTTGTTTAAGAGTAAGTGTCTTTGCAGTAGTGGAAATAACTTTAGGATTTAAAAGGTGCAGAGGGTTGAGCTGAAACAGAGAGGAGGAGATGTAAAAGAAATTATTTGTGTGAGGAAGGAGATGGTATTGTGTGGGAGTATGGTAAGGAGTAGAGAGTGGAAGCCAATCGGAGGTATACAAGCTGGCATGGTATAAAGTTGTTAGGAGTAGTAGGATGGAGATGGGGCTTCGGAGTGTTAGGAACAGCAAGGAAAACATAGAAAAAGGTAATTTAATATGGGAGGATTTGTAGTTGGAGAGAAGAGCTGTGGGGTGAGGGGGTAGTAAAAGAGTGATGTATTTAATTAGTGATGTATTTAATTACTGCATGTGAAAGGAGGAGGGTTAAAGAGGTGAAGGCTTTTTTTGGATGGTTGACTGTGGGTGAAAGGAAGAGGGGTAAAGGGGGGAGGCATTGACTGGATGGTTGTCATGAATGGGTGGAGAGTAGTTGAAATAAAACAAGAGTAGTGGGACTGGGTGGGACTCGGGCAGGGTAGGGGAGCAGAGTGAGCCTGCAGGCCAAAAAGAGTGGGTAGAGCCAAGGAGAAGGAAGAAAGCCAGCAAAGAGCTTTCAGTGAAGCTGAGAACTAGCTCAGAGGTAAAGAGGTGCTGGCATAAGGCCCTGTGTGTGAAATTAGAAGGATGCAGAGGGTTGACAGGAGATAGGAGCTGAAAACAAGGCAATAGCAGTTTAGTAGACTATAGTAAGTACTGATAGGGCTAAAACAGGGCAGTGGTAAATTAAAAGAACAGTTATAGTACTTCTGGCTTGTATTAAATGCTAGGTAGTGGTTGAACAATGACACCTGGTGGCCTAACTGAGTAAGTACAATGGTTAGCTACGAGCACTCAGAGGAGGGGGAAAGAGCCTAGGAGAGTAAAGGGAGGTAAAATCCATGGTAGACTGCTAGCGAATGCACGTAGGGTTAATATACAACAGTGGTAGGTATAGGATATATTTTTATTTTTACAATAGGGTACATACATGTTTAAAGTTAGTTCCTGGGGAGGCAGAGTGGTTACAGAAGCATTGCCAGATCCCCTTAGGATGAACTTCACAAAAATAACAATAAGAATCACAAACAAAAACAATACCAGGTAGAATTTACATACGGGCACACTACTGTAGATTCCTATGAAGCAAGACAGAAAAGCTAAGTCAAAAGATGGTGCCTTTCTACATCAGGCTTTTTGATACAACTGTAATTAGGAGTGGGAGTGAGGTGTGCAGGTTCAAGGTGGGGGAGGGGGTAGACACAAAGTAATACAATGTTGTGAGTCAGAAAAACTGGATTAGGCCTACTGCTAAAAAGAAAACAGGAAAGCCAAGCAAAGTCAGTTTGAGTGCAGTATCTTCCTAATAACTACAAATCTTATGCAATTAATCTAGTATAGTGTGGTGAAAAGGACCACCACTTCTGCAAGGAAAAACAATTGAAGTATGGGCTGCAGGTACATAGGTAAACTTTTTCCAAGAGAAAGTAGTTTTGGTAATTGACCTAGGAGTACAATAGTAAGAGAAAAATGGGGGGAGGAGGAGGGGAGACCAGTAGTGTGCATGGGTACAGTGAAAGGGGAAAGAGTCTTCAGTTTAGAGGACAGATTAAATGCAACTCTAACATACACTAGTGTAGCTGAAAGCACTTTAGTGTTCCACTGATGCAGGGTCTCACAGTATAGGGCAATCAGACAGCCTTGGGTTGATTGGAGGTTGGCCAAGACACAGGGTGAAACTTTAGCTGAGGGGAACTAGTGTAGCTGAAAGTACGTTAGTGCTCCACTGAAGCACGATCTCACAATGCAGGGCAATGAGACAGCCTTGGATTGATTGGAGGTGTGACGCCCGTGCCTTGGCCCAGCAATGAAGGAACCTTCATCCTCACCACTAACACCAGAGAGGCTGTCTCATATATGAGGAAAGGATAACAAATACACACAGTAAAGTGCAATTTCCCTTAACAGCACACAGAATTCAGTCAGTCCAAGGCTGGTTGCTCCCTTGCTCTCCAGGTCCCCAGTAAGACTCCCCACTGACACAGCTATAGGGTCCAGAACTCAGCCTAGTGGGCAAGCTAAAACCTCTAGCACCCTCTCTGTCCAATCAGTGCTTCATGTCCCTGCCCAAGTAGCTGACACACACACACAAACACTTTGAGAAGAGTTTATACAACCACACAGACACTCCTGCAGAAGGCTGGCACATGTTCTCCAGCTGTGCTCCTTTTCCCAGACTATATGGTCGTGCCAGCTGCCACCACCCACTAATAATTATCAGCTACTCGAAGGCCCTTAAAAGAGTGTCCAATTATTACTGTGCAATATTATTATCCAATTGGTAAGTGACTAAATAGTCAAATCTTAAATTATCTCTACACAAACCAGCCACAGTTAAAAGGTTTTAAAATATTTAATAATAAATAATTAAAACCACAAAACAATACTTTCTACTACATAGTGCTAGTCATAGAGTTCAGCGATCACACAGAAATACTTAAAATAAATCAGTAGTACAGTTCTAGCATCACAGAAAAAACACTTAGTCTAATCTTTCTAGTTCCTAGCTATGGCTAAAAGAAAACACAAGTCTAAGATAATTTACATATAAGAAAGACAGTGCTGGATGATCAAGACAAAAATGCTTAATGCCTTCTGATTCTCTCTATTTAAATTGAAATTGCAGTTCTGATAAACATTACATCATTCTTTCACTTTCCTGGTGTTTCCAGGCCAACAGAAACTGCATGCTTTTGTTATCTTGCAGCTGCAAGAAACTACATCAATAAAAGATATTCCACATGTAAACTCTAGTAATTATTCCTTAAATTAAAACAATAGGCAGGATGTCTTCATCTTAACCTGGCTGGAGACGAAATGTAAACATCAAAGAGAGTCATGAAATAATTTGAACTTCAAAGGACAAACAAGAAGTGCTTGTCTTAGCTTTCTTTACAGCAGAGGGCAATGTTGTTACATTGTTTTAAATTCACATTTCACAGCATATTCTTTCATTTAAGAAAACAAGTCTGTAGTTCAACATTCATATTTACAAATGATAGAATTATCTGCACAATTCTATCTGGCTAGGCTGGCAGCCTTTGCAGGAGGTTGGCCAAGACACATGATGAAACTTTTGCTAAGGGGAATGTGAGCACACTACTGGGGATTCCTATGAAGCAAGGCAGAAAAGCAAAGTTAAAAGATGGTGCCTTTCTATATTTTTTTCTTTTTCTTGTTCTTGTTTCTACTTTATTCAAAATGATGTGTAATAATATTAACTAATTATACAATAATATTTTTATAGATAGTTTTTAGAGTACTTGTACACAGACCTGAATAATTCTAGAATGATGAAAGTGATCTTTGTTATCAATAGATTATGGAAATAGAATATGATTTTTACAATGGATTTTTTGCATGCAAAATGTATATGTATATATTTATATATATTTTTAGATTGCCAAATGGTCTAAGGTTTATATATTTCCAGTGCTGTAGTATATTGTCTTGGATAAAAATCACAGTCATAATAATCTGGTTAAATAAGAGGTATCACATTATTAATTTTATAAGGGTTATATTATTATGACAGCTACTAACTAGGGCAGAACCGGCTTGCATGTCATACTGATGTGGGAAGGGATGTGAATTTAACATGTATACCAATAACACTTTATAAACCACTCCCTTACCTGATAAAAAGTATATGTATGTGTGTGTGTATATATATATATATATATATATATATATATATATATATATATATATATATATATATATATATATATATATATATATATATATATATATATGTAGTTAGAAAGCTTGTGAGGAAACTTTTACTCCGTTATTTTTGTTTTACTTGGATTGCTTGTCTGTATAATTAGTTAAGGATTTTTGACTAGAAACAGATTGCCTACTCTGCTTAGATTACTTTTTTATACTTAATAATTCTGTACAATATTTCAGATTATATATTTTTTATTATTTTTTTGACTTGGGACAAGTTTAAGTTCACTACTTCTACTACCATTATCTGATCTGATTAATATTCAGTGATTAACTAGATATGTATGGATTGAAAATCTTCCATACACAGAAGTTTATTACACTGTTTTGTTTTTGGTCCCACTATACTTGTTTAGTGGGTTGTTTAAGACTTTGGGGATACCATGGACATTACTTGTTTTTTAGTCTATTATTTTGCTAACCAGTTCCATATTGACATGAAATGTTCCTGCAATGAATCAGCAAAGGTATTTTTGTCTTATGTGATCTAGTATACTTTAAAAGGCATACAGTATATAGTTTATATGAGTTCATTTAAAATAAGAAATACAATAGGAGTTCAAGCAGAAATCGCTGAGAAACACCCTTCAGACTTGGGTTTTAGAGCAGGTACTATTGTTTACAGCCATGAATGTTCTCTCAGCTAAATAGTTATTAAAGTATGGTATGACGTCAGAGAAGAAGTTACAGTTACTTCATATTTGAAATAGTGTGGAATCATTTACAGTTTCAAAATCTCTTTTCAAATCCAGAAATGATGCAATAGTCAGTTTTCATCCATCCATGTTCTTTGTTTCATCAGTTTTAGCTAAAATTATTCTAGTATACTGAAACTAGAGCAGAATATCTGTTTGCTATCTGTTAGTATATCATGATTTTGGATACACTCTAATACTGATTGCAGATTACTTTTCTAGTATTTTGGCAAGTGGAGCATACCTCTCAACTGTCCAGAATTTCACAGAATGTCCTGATTTTTTCCTCATATTTTTGGTCTATTCCTTATATAATTTGTCATTTTCTGTCAAGCTACTGATGTTTGAAGACACTAAATAATGACATACATTCGAGTTTCAGACTTTATATCTATCAGAAAATGTATGCTAACACACAGATCCTATTATTCTAGCAATTTTCTTAAATTTTGTCCCACCTTTATTTTAGGCTTTGCCCAGATTCCTGGTGTTAAGATGCTGAGGGCTATGAAGCAGACATATGTTTGCTGTTGAATGGAAATCATTTATAGTGGCAAGGTTAGGTATTTTAGGTAATGGCTTGATCAGTGCAGGGGATGATTTGCTCTGTCTTTTCAGTCACAGGCTGTCTAACATGGTGATAAGAATTGTAAGAGAATGTCTAGTTTCCCAAGTACTTCTTTATCTAGAGACTTTTGAATGGTTTTGTAGCAGAAGGAAGGGTACTTTATTCAATATTATGTGACTAAGCCATAAGTGAGATGTGGGCAGCATTTTGACTGTATTGAAATTTTTCATAGTATAGTAAAACTATTTTGTTTTACCCCATCTGTAATTTGCTTGCTCAAGATTTTACCTTTAGGAAATATCTTTTTTGTCCCAAGAAACTTTATACTTTTACAATTTTTTTTAGATATGCTGAAGTAAGCTACCTGATGTCTGATTTATTGAGCATTAGTAGCATTTGCTTTTATTCTAGAGGTACATTTGAGATTCTAAAAAAAAGCATTTGCTTTTATTCTAGTGGTACATTTGAGATTTTGGCAATTAATTTTTTTAATATACTGATTATTTTTCTGCTCTGATCATGCTTCAACATAAGCCCTTATTAACTGCTTTAACTCTGCAATAAGCCCTACTTTGGTTTTCTTGTCTTATTATACTCCTAGCTAGGGGGTATGAAGACTGCAGAAAGTTGATAAGGCTGTGATGGGACCAAAGTAATTATAAATTCCACTCCAGTCTATATTCTCTAGTTCTGAGTGAAGGATATTTTCAGAAGATTCATATTGATCTAGAAGGAATTCTCTGTCATGTTTTTTTTTTTTTGTTTGATTTTTAATGACCAGTAAAATAGTATTCAACAGTAGTTCCTTGTATTACTAAGGCATATGTGTATTGATTAATGTTTATTAGTCAAATTTGTTATTATGTCTAGAATAGATGCCAAAAGTTCCCTGAGGGTCAGTTGTCCAAAGCAGAAAACCACACGCAAATTCACATTATGCATTCAAAGACTATAACTGTGATACCTACACCAGCAATTATTTATATGCATTTATAACAAAATAATTACTACCTAAGAAATTCCTGTATATAAAACTACTTTTTCTTCTCTCAGGTACAGTCTTCTCATAGTACACACAGACACACAGACACACACACACACACACACACACACACACACACACACACACACACACACACAAACACACACACACACAAATGCTTTTAGGTAGGACTTTGCTGCTATATTTTGAGGATTGTACTTCCTTTTTCAGAATTTTGGGACTTGCATTAAAGAGCATAGAAATTCCAATAGGGCATCCATCTTGGTTAAATTCCTAGGTAAAATGTATGGAAATATATCACTTGGTGTACAGAGTAATCTCCCCCATCAACCTACTTGATATTTCATGATTACAGAATAGTAAGAATTAAATATTAACTAAAGAAAATACCAAAATATAGAGCAAATCACTTATATTTTGTCTATGCACTAGAAATAGCTATTCCACTGAGAATAAAAGCAGATAGCATACCTCTGTGAGTTTATGAAAGCTGCACTCCAGTATTGTTTCAGAAAAACACTGTGCCAAAAGTGTAGACTCACTTAGCAGCAACATTTCTAGTGTCAGAAACTATATATTTACATAACTAAAGCTGCATTTTATGTGACTTCATAAATGTTACCAGATCAGTTAATATATACTCCCCTCAGGAAATATTCATGTGACACCAGTAGGTAGGGCTGGATCCAGTGCAAGGTGAACTAGGAACCTGCATAGGGTCCAGTCCTAACTATGAGGCCCATAAATGTCAGGATTAATATGAAAAAAAAACACTTGGGTCAACTCTTTGATCTCTCTTGCTCCATTACTCTGTTTTGACCTGTGACAGTTCCCATTTTTCCCCTTTCATAGTATCAAATGTAGAACCAATGAGAAAGAGAGACTTCCTTGAGCTTGTTACAGTCCTCTACAGTCACTGACAACACCATCATACTGATGGTTTTCCTTATTTATTATCATTTATGGAGTGTCTGTTCTCACATTTGCAAGTCAAAGAATGTGAAGGCCATTGTCATTCTTCTGTGATTTCAAAGGTGTGGTCACTTTAATTTCCCATAGGTGGAAGAAGCCAAGTTCCAGAAATGTGTTTTTTTATAAAAGGACCACAACTGCTCTGTGAATTGTATAGCACTTCAGAGGTCCATCTGGCATACCCAAGCAGGTTGTATTCTTTTTAGATCATGTTAATTGCCTTCAGGTCCCCAGTCTAGGGCCAGCAAGTGCCTCCCAGCTAGGTTACCTTGTGCTCATCCTCAGAGTTATTACTAGAGCTGGACCAGAATTCCCACTCCACCTCTCTAGTTTTTCAAGTGTGTGGTAGTGTGTATTTATTTTTATTTTATTTGTTTATTTTATTTTACATTTGTTGACGAGGATTGTCCAACTGAGCTGAAGAGCCCTTTTTCAGTGGAGGCCTGGGGAGAAAAGCTCCAACATATTATACAATTTTCATTATAAATTAGCATTAAACAGCAAAGTTGCAGGATTATTACAAGGCATTAAGTAGCAGTACAATGTTATACAGTGTCAATAATCAGGAGTATAGCATAACTATTTCAAGATGTATAAAAAGAAATATGTCATTAAGATGAGTCTAGTTTTTGGGGTAAGTGGTTACAAAAAACTAGTTTTGTCATGATGTAGTTGCATGAAGGCAAGACAATTACAATAGAATGTTTCTCTGAGGCAATTTGCTTAATAGATTTTAGAAGACAGTAGAAAGAGTAGTCAAGGAAGATTAGAGAGAGCTAGTGAGAAGAGTGAGTTAAGGGCAGAAGGTAGATTAAGGGGATGTTAAGGAGGGAGAGTGCAGTGGCAGGACCAGTGACTTTTAAAGTGCTCTTTGGTGGCTGTCTTAAATTGTTTAGGGTAAGGTCCTGATTTCTAGTGGGAGCCTATTCCAGGCAATAGTGGGGTGATAGCTGTACATGTTGCATCCAGATTTAGACTTGGGTTTGTAGATTTGTAGTAGGTCTTGGTTAGAGCTTCGGAGAGGTCTGGAGGGAGAATAATGGGAGATGAGAGGGGACAGTGCTGGGCAGTAGGAAGGCTGGTATAGGATAGAATGGATGATCTGGAGCTGAGAGAGAAAAAGCTGGTGGGGTAAGTCAAGCCACTTTAGGTGTTTTAGAGAGAGACAGTGATGGGATTTCTAGGTTTGTTGGGCAGCAAATCTAGCAACCATGTTGTAGGTAGATTCTAGTTTGGTCAGGAGTGCTGAGTTAAGATTTGTGACAATTTGAGAATTGTACATTAGACTGGGTAGAAGGTAGGTAAGAGAGTAATCTTGGCTTCACAGGAAAGGAGTTTCATTCTTATGGTAAAGGAGCCCTAGTTTTGAATGAGTCTTTTTGATACAGTTATTAACATGCAAGTCAAAGTTAAGCTGATCGTCAATGGTTACGCCTAAGAGCTTAGTACTGGATTGTACTTGAATGGTAGTGTTATTAAGGGACTGTATGGAGAAGGAGGGTTTAATATTGTTGAACTTTTTAGGTAGGAAGAGTAACAGCTTTGTTTTTTTAGGGTTAAGGATGAGCTGGTTGTTGGAGAGCCATGTTTCAACTAACTTAAAAGATGTCTGAGTAGCTGAAAAGAACTTAGAGGGAGAGTTGGCTTTGGTGATGACTGCAGAGTTATCTGTGTATTGCACTAAAGATGACCGAGGACAGGAGATATAGAGCTGATTAGTAAAGATATTAAAAAGTAAAGGCCCTAGGATAGACCCTTGAGGTACACTCATTTTGACAGGGAGAGGAGGGGGGAGTGCAGAGTGCCATCTCACTGACTGAGATCTATCAGTGAGGTAGCTGGAGAACAATGCAACAGTATCAAAGGAGAAGTTGAGGTTATGCAGTTTGTGCAGCAGAAGAGAGTGTGAGACAATGTCCAAAGCTTTTGAGAAGTCCAAGAATAGGCAAGAAATACATTTATGTTCATCCATGGCTATAGAGACAGTGTTGAGGAAGGATAATAGAGCTGTAGTGGTGCTATGTTTGGGTCTGAAGCCATGTTGAGTAGGTGTAAGGAGATTTTCCTGTATTAGATACTGCATAACTTGTTTATGAATACATTTTTCTAGTACTTTAGAGAGAGAGGAGAGGATAGTGATAGGTCTTAAGTTGGAGATGATAGAGGAGTTACCTCCTTTGTGTATTGGTAGAGTGTAGCATTTTTTCCAGATGGAAGAGACTTTTGATTTAGAGATAGAGTGATTGATTAGGATAGATACAGGGAGAGCAAGAGAGTCAGCTGCTAGTAGAAGAAAAGTGGAAGGAATATTGTCCGCTGATGCTGAGCATGGTTTTAATTTAGAGAGTAGAGTTTTGACGTAGCTAGCAGGTACAAGTTTGAGGGGAAGGTATTTCAGGAGATAGTATTAGGAGTAGGTTCAGAAAAGTTGGAGATGTTAGTAGCAGAGGGGTTTGGGTAAGGGTTCAGTAGCTTAGATATTGAATCGATAAAATAAGTATTGAAGATAGTGGCAGTTTCTTCAGATGTTTTGTCTGGGCATGGATTGGGGGAGCTAAGATTACCCGGATGTAATATTTGGTTAATAGAGTTCTAGAATTTTTTAGGATTAGATTTTAGGGCTGTGGGAGGTTCATTATAGAAGTCATTTTTATCTTTGTTTGTGTTTTTTTTGTCAGATTTCTGAGTTCTTTATATTTTTTATAAGTCTGCAGAGAGCATAGTCTGTGACCATTTTTTTCATAGTTTGTCTGTAGTTACCATAAGGGTATGAGTAACTTTTGAAAGCCATGGAGATATGGTGGACTTAATTCGGACTTTGCGATGGGGAGCAAGTAAGTCTAAGATGCTAAGGAAGGTGGAGTTGAAAGCTAGTACTGCTTCTTCTAGTGAGAGTTGGGTAAGGAATTTCCAGTTTATTTTAGAGAGGAGGGCATTAAAGCTATCTGGATGGAAGTTAGAGAGTTTACAACAAGTGATACATTTAGTAGGTTTAGAAAAGTGGGGAGTGAACCTAAGTACTTTTATAGGGGAGTGATCGCTCAGGGTGTTTGGTAGGGTTTCAGGGTTATGATATTTGGAAGGATTAGATACAAGTACCCAGTCAATAAGAGTACTAGATGTGCGAGAGTTGTTTGTATGAGTAGGTTTGGAGATTAGCTGTGTCAAGCATTATAAATTAATATGAGTATTAGAGTTTGGATTACTGAAAGTTAACCAGTTAATGTTGACATCCCCAAAAAGGATAGTTATATTGGGGATGTGCTGAGAAAAGTATGAAATAATATTTTCAACCAAAGGAATGTTGCCTCCTGGTGGAATATAGATGGCTGCTACTGTGATAGTGGTGTGGTCATTTATTTTAAGGTTAGCTGTAAGTAGTTCTGCAGGAGAAAATGATGGGATAGGTTTCATAATACTTGTAATGGTGAGGTGGTTGGAGTAGAGGATGGCAAAGCCACCCCCTTTTTTGTTTTGGTGATCTATGCAGAGTATATTATAACCAGGAGGGAGAATGTCTTTATCAGAGGTTTGGGGTTTTAGCCAAGTCTCTGTTAGGGTGATGACATCAGGGGAGTGGAAGGCTATCCAGGCATGGATTTCACTAACTTTGTTTAGAATACTACGGGCATTCATAGAGTAAAAGGAAATATGTTTGTTTGGAGAGGATGAGTTTATTAAGTTGGGAGAGGTAGAGTTATGCATGGTGAGGTGATGGATTGCCTCAGGATTTGGAAGCATGTCTCCTGATAGAAGCAGGGCTACATGAAGTTGGTAAAGTTTGAAATTAAATGTGTTGTAAGTCAAGTACTTAGTCTTGGTTTTAGATGCTAGAGCGTGAGGGGGAGGAAGTTTGATTTCAGGCAGAAGGATGTTCATGGAAAAGATAGAGGAGGAGATTGTACAGAGTACTGCAGAGATAAGAAAACGTATGGGCATTAATGGGATCTACAAAGCATGCCTGATCAAGTGCTGTAAAAATCAACAACCATTTGTCCTACCCCTGTCTCCAAAATCATTTGGCATTACCATAAAAAGGGATTTTATATCCATTTTTTCTAGAATTAAATCCTAAAACCACAAACTAGCAACAACCAGACAGAGGTGCAAATCCAACTAAACTAAAAAATAGCACCAATAAAAAGCACGAGAACACTGAAATGAAAGTTTGTAGCATAGTTCACCTTTATTGTTCGCTATTCGTCACATAGACTTCATCAGAAACTGAATGCCAAACAATCACCACTCACTTTTAATTAAATTTTGACCAATCAAATTCAGTTAACAATTAAATATAATTGTTTTCATCACTCAGCACTTTAAAAAAATGAAATATTAATAATTTTATTCAATACTATTTTCCTATTTTTTAAAAACACAATGTTAACCATATCATTGAGACCAGGAGAAATATAAGAGGCAAGCATAAGTTGCCATTCTGCTTCCATTTGTTCAACCAGATTTCTAAAATTGCCTCCCCTTAAATCCTCTTGAACAACTTGCAAGATGGAGAAATTAAATTTTCCAGTTCATACACTCACCAGAATGCTTATACAAGGCATTATTTGGATTTTTCTTTTTTATAGCATATACATGTTCTAAAATTCTCTTTCTTAGAGCCCTGATTGACATTCCAATATAAAAAGCAGGATATAATGCACATAGAGCAATATATACAATGCCCGAGGTACCACAATCACACCTACCCGGGACCTGTGAGGTCCTCCCAAGATGTGTTAAAAAATATGTGGACCTTCATGGATGAACCTACATGATCATCTATTAGGGGTAGAATGCAGAGTCAAGTCCAACAATTCCTCATAAGGTGCAGAAGCCATGGAGCAGCTCAATGAAACAAGAAACCAAAAACTTCATCAGAAACTGAATGCCAATCACCTCTCACTTTTAAATAAATAAAACCTTTTTAAAAAAAAAGACATATTAATAAATTTATTTCAGTACTATTTTCCTATTGTAAAGTGCTGAGTGATGAAAACAATTATATTTAATTGTTAATTGATAACTGAAATTGATTGGTTAAAATGTATTTAAAAGTCAGTGGTGATTGTTTGCCATTCAGTTTCTGATGAAGTCTGTGTGATGAATAGCGAACAATACAGGTGAACTATGCTACAAACTTTCATTTCAGTGTTCTTCTCATGCTTTTTATTGGTGCTGTTTTTTGGTTTAGTTGGATTTGCACCTCTGTCTGGTTGCTGCTGGTTTCTTGTTTCATTGAGCTGCTTCATGGCTTCCGCACCTGAGGAGGAACGGTTGGACTTGACTCTGCATTCTACCCCTAATAGTCATGATAAAATCTTAGATGAACTTGTATCAACAGTGGGGGAGATGCAGAAGTCTCTGGCCATTCTCTCTACAAAGATTTTGGACAGTTATAGTTATAAAGGGAAGTCCACAGAGATTGATCTAAGTAATCCTGTTAATAATAACATCAAAACTTCCAGTGTCTGTGTTCAGACAGTTTGTAATAGTGCCAACAAGGATTGTGCTAACAAAGATGTTATATACTTTCTCAACACAAGTTGTGATCCTTTTGGTGGAGAGGATCTTTGTTTAGACAATGTTTCAGTAAGAAACGATGCTTCCAACTTGTTAGACAGGTTGGAAAGAGGTCTGAAGTGGTTTCGTGCTCTACATGTGGAGAACAAATATTTTGAACACTGTTTGTGGGTAGTCATTGTTCCTAAGGGCCTTTGTTTTTTTAAATTGCTTAACAGGGTCAAATTGGACAGTATTTTTTACAAGGAACTTGTGTACTTTTTTGATAACAGAGGCAAGGAGTTCCTTAAGTTATTAATAAAGAACAATGCCGAGGACCTTAATGAGTTAAAGGGCAGTTTAGCTGATATGGACATTGCAGTCAACCAAATGATTAAAAACTGTCCTGACATTAAGGCAGAGTATGCTCAAGTTCTTGACAATGTCGAGAAATATGAAAAGACTGGTCTCTCATAAAACTAAAAACATTGCCAGGGACGTAGCAGTCTATCAAGCCGGTAATCCCTACAAGGATTTCATTACCAATGGAATCAACACTGGAAGAGACCCTGGAAGGGATTTTAAGGTCATATCAGGTGAAAATGGTCAAGCCGCTGGCACAGTTTATGATGGGAGTACTGAAGAAACATCAGTAAATTCCAGCACTACCTTAACATCTAAGAACACTGTAGAAGGAAGTGACAACAATCAGCAAGTGGTAAGATAGAAGATGAACATTACAGCGAAGTGTCAACTTGCAACAGGATCAATCATGGAATGGATGTAATTCAGGGAATGTTAAAGTGGGGGTTAGTAGTGGTACTCCCACTAGTTCCAGCAAAAAGGCTCTTTTACAAAACGGCTTTCATCATTCAGGCAACAGGAATTGGAGCATGAGCAAAGAATATCAGACACACAGCAGGGGAAGGAGCAAGAGTCTGAAGTGAGACATTTCCCTTCTCCTAATGGTAACATTTCAGTGTTAAATTTTTCTGATTTCATTTTGTCAAAAGACCATGAAATCATTTTAAAACTTGGTTTCAACTTTCAGCCAAGTGGAAGGGCTAATATAACTAAGTCTTTGGTTGAACTTAAACAGTATACACAGAAGCTGAATTTGAATTGTATTTACAGGATGTTAGCTGTAAAAGTATGTTGGCTAAACCTTCAGTATATAATCCAAGTTTAACACACACACTTAAAATTTTTGAAAGTTTTTGTGAAAAAGATATTAGAAAATGTTTGTCAGAAAAAAGACAATGTTTATTATAATTTGAGCACAAGTGAGAACAAGGCTTTGCTTGACCTAGTGAAAATGACTGACTTTAAGATTTATGAAAGCAGATAAGGGTGGGGGGGTTGTTGCAATGAATGTGCAGGATTACAACACCCATATTGAAAATATGTAATAGGATCCTGTAGAATATAAGAACGTGACTAAATTGGACATAACTAAGAGTTATGTCACTATTTAAAATATTTTATATGAGTTACTTTTGAATGGAGACATTAGTAATGAGGTCTTTAATTACCTATATATGGAACAACCTAGAATAGGGGTTTTGTTTAGGATACCCAAACTTCGTAAGTCTTTTATAAATCCCCCTTTCAAACCATCATTTCTGCTTCTGGTAGTGCAACAGATTGCATATCTTTATATTTAGATTTTAAGCCTTATGTAGAGATATTACCATCATTTGTAGCAGATTCATGGGATTTTGTAGACCGATGAAGGTCTTTTTTATCTCACTAAGTGATGTGTGATGACTTAATTTTATTAACAATGGATGTTGTTTCTCTTTTCACCTGTATTCCTAAAGAGGACGGTGTTATGCATCAGGTGTTTTTTGGCCAAGTACAGTGCATTAAACAACCATATCATAGCTTATACTGCGGTGGTGGTGCTGCGGAAGCGTTGTCGCCTCACAGTAAGACATTGTCCTTTTCGATTCTCAGCTAAAGCGTCTTCTGTATGGAGACATGCGTGAGTGGGCATACCTTCATTGAAGGTTGTACATCAGGGCTAGCAACTTGGTACGTATAATCTACTGCCAATCATTAGCGGACCGGAGTTACGCTGTGGCGACCCCTAACCGGGAAAAGCTGAAAGATACAACATCATAGCTTATACATCTTTGTTAGATACTTTGTTGGAGAATTCTTTTTTTTACTTTTAATGGTACTTTTTATAAACAAGTTGACAACAAAAGGGTATTGCGATGGTGGCCACAGTGGGGCCTACATATGCAAATCTTGTTTTAGGCTGGCGGGATTTGGAGATATTGCTTAAAATTCAGTTTTTTGACAACATTGTTTTTTTTATAAAAGGTTTGCAGATGATTTGTTTTTTAGCATTAAAAAAGAACAATTTGATGTACATCATTTTGTAGAATTAAGTCACAGTACGACCTTTTTAAAATTTGTTATAGGTGAATATGGTTCTAAGTTATCTTTTTTAGATGTGAGTATACATTGTGACAACATCAGTCATAGATTTTCTAAGTACTATTCACAGGAAAAACACTTTTTGCAACAGTTATGTGTACTTTAAAAGTGCTCATCCTTATTTTATGAAGAAAGACATTCCACGTGAGCAATTTATAAGGGCTTCCCCTATGATAGTAAATGAAAATGATTTTATTAAGGAATTAGAATTTATAGGTTCATAGGCAGGTACTAGGCTATCGGCCCAAGGGCCTAAGTAAGCTTAGCCAACAAGGTTCCCTGGCTTACACCAACCAAGTAAGTTATTTCCTGTGCCCCTGTTGAGCAGAGCCACAGAAGTGATCCCCGGTGTGTGTTTCCTATTTCCCATCCACTCATCAAGATTTTTCTTGAAGAATGCTAATGAGGAACTTTGCTTGACATAGATGGGTAGCTTGTTCCAGAGTATGGGAAGTCTCTGGGACAGGAATCTATCTCTCCAGCATGTCCTTTTTATTGTGGTGACAAGGTTTAGGTCCCTAGAGCATGTAGCTCGGAGGGATTGGGATTTCGTTAGGTGTAACATTTCCAACAGCTCTGGGTTTGACATAGCTTTATATGTTAGCAGAGATCACCTTGGAGTAGACGATATGCTATGGGGTAAAGCTGGAGTTTATTGAGATGGTCAGTGTAGGGCATCTGTCTGGAGCCAGTAATCCTCTTTGTAAGGTACTTATGGGGCCTTTCCAGCTGCTGCAGATGTCTTGTGAGTTACATTCCAAAAGGGCGTTGTACTCTATAGTGGGTCTAATGAGTGTCGAGTAGAGGGGAACAATGACCTCTTTTTTCATGGATGAGAACACTTTTGTGATGAGGCGTGCCACGTACAAGGATTTTCTGACCACTGTGGTGATGTGATTATCAAAGGAGAGACTACTGTCCACCTGGGTCCCAAGATCTTTTTATCGCACATTCGGCATTAAGTAGACTGCCGCCTATGTGGAAGACTTATTTAGGGAGAAGAGGTACCCTGAAGATTTGCTCAGTGAAGCAGCAGATGAGGTAGTTTCTAGGAAGCAGGTGGATTTTCCCCCAATTCTTTTAAATGGGTTTTCTAAAAAGAAATCCATTTCAGATAAGGTTGGGGGATATACAAAGAGGGACGCCCGGAGGTATTGCTTAGATATGTGTGTAGATAATCCGGCTATACATAAAATTCTCTGTTACAATTGGAGGATTATCTTAGGAAATAGTGAAATAGCAAAGGTTTTAGGAGATAGTACGTATTTGGTTTATAAAAGGAGTTCCAGCATATAGCATATGCTTGAAACTGGTAGATTGGTATCAAGATCCTCTGTTGGAGAGGGAGTGGGCATGTTCAAATGTAAGGGATGTAGATCATGTAGGTTCATCCATGAAGGTCCATATAATTAACACATCTTGAGAGGACCTTAAAGGTCCCGGGTAGGTGGGATTGTGCATCATGTCTTGCTTTTTATATTGCAACACCAGCACTGTAGGAAACGAAAACAATCACCAGATGTCCACCATTGAAATATAACTGTTTATTACTTAAAAACAACGCAAAACACTTAAAGAATCGCCGCGTTTTTCATCTCATAATACAGACCTCATCAGACAAACACTACAGTTTCAAACATCCCTATATATACTTTCATTTTATTTGAATTATCCAATAGAACTGCTAAAATATCCAAGAACTCATTAATATGTAATTATATCATTTCAAATGCTCGTTCCGATACTAAACACCATATTTAATTTTATTTTATTTCTAGGAACCCAGTTTTATTTAACTTCCTGCACAGCTGGAATCAATAAATATATTTCTTATCTTATAGTTGATAAATGTTAAAAACAATTATATGAAAAAAATAAAAATATGGCCTCCAAATTAAATGCTACATATAGCTTTTAATGAGTATACCAGGTGTTAGTGCCACCAAGTTGTCAAATGTGCAAATCAAGCAAACAAGACATGTCTAAATAAATATGTTATAATGGCAAGGCTGAATACCTAAAACTGGTCATAAATTAATTTTAAAACATATTTTAAAATATATATTATATAATTAGACGTGTAATTATTACATTTACAGAAATTCATTGATAAAAATTCATTCATTAAAACACATTTTTAAAAAACAATAAACACTTTAAAATATACATATGAATATATTAATTTATTTATAGTCTAGCTGCCCTCATTTTTAAAACGGGTGCAAGGGAAATACAATCATTCATTCCTGGATATTTATTGGCTTCCAATATTATTTGCCAATATAATTCACGATATTCAATCTTGGTTTCCCCACATACCACCCCTTTCATCTTTCTGCACCTCTTCTAAAACAAAAAACTTATACTTCGCCAAAGGGCAGACTATACTATGTCTGAACAATAATTGTTTTTAACATTTATCAACTATAAGATAAGAAATATATTTATTGATTCCAACTGCGCAGGAAGTTAAATAAAATTGGGTTCCTAGAAATAAAATAAAATATGGTGTTTAGTATTGGAACCAGCATTTGAAATGATATAATTACATATTAATGAGTTCTTGGATATTTTAGTGGTTCTATTGGATAATTCAAATAAAATGAAAGTATATGTAGGGATGTTTGAAATTGTAGTGTTTGTCTGATGAAGTCTGTATTATGAGATGAAAAACATGGTGATTTGTTAAATGTTTTGTGTTGTTTTTTTAGTAATAAACAGTTTTATTTCAACGGTGGACATCTGGTGATTGTTTTCATTTCCTACAGTGCTGGTGTTGGATTATTTAGTCGTAAACTGCCACTGTTCTCTCCTGGATTTGGTTATTGCTTTTTATATCGGAATGTCAACCAGGGCTCTAAGAAAGAATTTTTGAACATGAATATGCTATAAAAAAGAAAAATCCAAATAATGCCTTGTATAAGCATTCTGGTTAGTATGTGAACTGGAAAAAGTTTAATTTCTTCATCTTGCAAGTTGTTCAAGAGGATTTAATGGGAGGCAATTTTAGAAACCTGGTTGAACAGAGGGAAGCAGAATGGCAACTTAAGCTTGCTTCTTATCTTTCTCCTGGTCTCAATGATATGGTTAACATTGTTTTTTTTAAAAAATAGGAAAATATTATTGAATTAAAATTATTAATATGTCATTTTTTTTAAGTTTTTTTTAAAGTGCTGAGTGATGAAAACAGTTATATTTAATTGTTAATTGATAACTGAAATTAATTGGTCAAAATTTATTTAAAAGTGAGGGGTGATTGTTTGGCATTCAGTTTCTGATGAAGTCTGTGTGACGAATAGTGAACAATAAAGGTGAGCTATGCTACAAACTTTCATTTCAGTGATCTCCTCATGCTTTTTATTGGTGCTGTTTTTTGGTCTAGAATTAAATCTTATTTTTGATTACTCTTTGACTACATATTCAAGCTACTTAGAAAATCATTCATGTCTTTTATGTAACTATGACTATATTTTAAAAGGATTTTTAGTTGTTGTTCTAGATATTTGGAGATGTCTGCAGTAACCCATCTATCACCTGCCATAATGGGCCTCATAGATGGTGTGTTGATATATTTATGGATTTTAGGTAGACAGTAAATAAATGGAATAACTGGATGAGCAATATAAAGATAGTTGTAATCTTCCAGAGTAATCTGACCTTCCATTAATAGGTCATATAAAAAGTCTTTCACCTTGTAAATAATAATATTAACTAAGGTACTACTGACACGCTTAAATGTATTAACATCTAACAACAACTTGTACATCAAATCATTATAAAATTCAACATCCATAATGACAGTTTTGCCTTTTTTATCAGCTTGATTTATTGTAATGTTGTTACAAGAGCACAAATCATGTAATGCTTCTCTCCTTTTATCGGTAAGGTCTGCATGTCCTCCCCATGGTCAAGTGACTTTAAAGACATGCAGGTAGGTTTGAGCATGTGTGGGTGTGCCTTCTTTGAAGGTTGGGTGCTGGGCTGGTAACTCGACACTGTAAAAATTCACTGCCAATCATTAGCGGACTGGAGTTTCACTGTGGCGACCCCTAACCTGGAAAAGCCAAAAGACAGTTAACTTCAAATCAACATTTCTAGCAAAGAATATAAGTTCAGTTAATGACTCACTGATATTCCCCCCATTTGTAGGTATGAACATTAAGCCTTTACATAGTAAAGATAATTCATCCCATAAAAAAAATGTTTAGATAAATTTATAGTATTTGAACTATTAAGAGATACTTTTTTGTAACTCTGCTCCTTGTTGTCTCCTGACACTGATTGCTTCCTCTCATTTTGCTTCTTCCTTCTGTTTAATAAAGAGTTCCTTCATCAGCAACTTGGAGTAGCCATCGGTACTCCAGTTGCAAACACACATGCAAATTTGGTACTTGCTAGATGGGAAGAGAATTATGTTTTTAATGAAGGCTCACCGCTTCTATTTAGAAATGAATATTTGATGTACTTTAAATGCTTTGTTGATTATGTCTTCCTCATCTGGACTGATAATATAAATAAGCTACAGGAATCTGTTAAGTATTTACAAGATAGTACGAATTTTCTGGTTTTTGAGTTAAATTATTCCATTAATAAAATTAATTTTCTGGATATTACAGTTACAATTCAAGATAAAAAGTTCGATACAATGATATATAAAAAAGATGATCAGGTCACACGATAAGTACACTCTAGAAGCATGCGTTCTAGGCACACATTTAGAAGTCCAGTGAATAGTCAGTTTCTGAGAGCAAGTAGACTAAATATTCAACAAGAAGATTTTCATTAAGAGTTGGATATTATGATTTTTGATTTGGGCAATAGAGGTTATAATAATTGTTTACCTGATGAGGCTAACCAAACAGTTTTGAATGAGCATGAAGGGATAGGTAAACCATTTCTACATGTTGATACTAGTATGTCTTCTGGTATCAGGACTAATAGTAAATCCCAGGTTAGTCATATTAGATACACTATGAAATATAACAGCCCTACTAGATATATTCAACAGATTATAAGTAGGAACTGGGCTATATTATTATCTGACCCAGATAATAGCAGTATCTTAGGTGATGGGCCTACATTTGCATATGAAAGGGAAAAGAACTTAAAGCAGCTAATATGCTATAAGGATTTGAACTTTTATAGTAAGATTAATAGTAGCTAAAAGAAAGGTACACATCCTTGTTATAACTGTACGTTTTGTAATGAGATTAGTACAGACCTCTCATTTCAACACCCTATTTCTAATAAAATGTTTGAATTTAAAGCTTATGTTACTTGTTCTACAAAAAATGTTATATATCATGCAAGTTGCGTAGCCTGTAGTACTTTTTATATATGTAAAACAAACCAGAAATTGAAAAAAAACATTTGTTCACAGTTGTCAGAAATACGGATAGGTATTGAAACAAATGCATTGTATAAACATACATAGATGATGAGAGATAACCATAAATTTAAATTTCGGGTAATTCAGATAATTCATTTAGGGATATGTGGGGTGACATTAGGACATTAACAGAGATGGCAGAATATAGGTGGATGAATTACTTTAGAGCAGATATTAGTCCTGGTCTTAATTATCAGTATAGCATTAAGGCTATGTGTATTTGTATATATGTTTTAATATATATTTTAATACATGTTTTACAATGAGATTTGTGCAACTGTGGATTGCATTTTCTGTATGTTTTAGTTTTATAAATGTATTTTAAAGTGTTCATCTTATATCATCTGATTATCTGATTGTTTTATATCATGTGCTTTGATAGGCTGGTTAACTGTATTTATTAAGATTTTGTAATTGTGTTTTTATGCATTGAGAAAGAGCCTTGCTCGAAAGATTTGTAACTTATCTAGTTACTGCTAAGTTGATTAGCGCTGTGTTCCTAGTTCCTTTTTTGGTTATTTTGTATTGTTCGGTGGATCACGTCAGCTTCCAGGCGTGGTTTTGGCTGTATAACTGATCGACTCAGTTCACCACAAAGTACTGTTGGGCAGCCCTGAAAAGGGACATTTTAGTCCAGTGGGCCATCACAGACTGTTAGCAAATGCATCACACATGATCTTTTGAATCCCTGCACTCTTTACATAGCTGCTATTTAATGCTTCACTATATTCTGTTGAATGTGAATCCTAGCTTATCACTGTAATTTAGTGGCTTGCTAGTTGACCTTTCAACAAAGGAGAGTTTCAAGGAAAGATAAGTTTATTGTTGCTCATGTTAAGCCTGTTTTCAAGTTGAGTTTGTTTTTCACAAAATTTGAAATAAAAGTTTTGAATTAAATCCAAACCTCTATGATTACTGTAAAAGTAAAGATGAAAACAGTATACACAGTGACTGGTTTAAACGGCACTTTATGGTAATTGGGGACAGACAGTCAATTAATGGCTGGGAATCCCTGCTCCATTACCATGCCTAGGGCCCCATTTCACGATGAATCAGCTCAGCTAATAGGTATGCAGGCTGCTGCCTCAGTTGTACTAAAGAGGAAGTGACATTTGTAATGCATTCAAGATTCAGCTGGATGAACCTTCAACCAGATGACAAGAAACAGTCAAAGCTTCAATCTGATAAGAAATATAAAAACATTTTTTTAGCACAGGGCAAGACCACTGTACTCTCCACATGAAGAACTTCACCTCAGCACTTCTGTTATGTGCTGCATAAGTATACAGCTCTACTTTTTCAGGGGGATTTTTGAGAAGAGCTACAGAGTTAACTAGACATGTATTAGCTATTGAATGACACCCTGGCAGTTGAAGTGGAGCTCAGTGTAATTAAAATGAGATGTTGCAATAACTGGATAAACAGCAGTAGGTTATCCTATTACTAGACCAGTGTTATGGTAAGGTTTGGAAGTGATGTGAAAAACATCATAACTAAGATAGGCTATTGTGACAATGTCAATGTGCACTCACATGCATAACATAATAATACCTCATAGGAAAATACTAGGCTATCAGTCTGTACAGTATTAAAAGCCCAGCCAATAACCAGGGGTCAGAATCAAACCCTGCACTTTGTATCTGTGAAGGTAAGATTGTAATTAACCCAACCTTTGCCATTGTTCCAGCTCATGTTCATCTCACACAACAAAAATAGTATGTTGGCCACCTGATAGGTCAATGTTTCTCGTATAAATGCAGAAGAAATTGGACAGATAGAAAAATAGTAAAAGGGAGAACAATAAACAGAAGAAAACACCCTGGGGAAATTATAAGATATAAAAATTGGGGTGGAAGAAAAGACACTTTTTTGAAAGAAAGAGTCTCTTTAGTAAATTGTAAGAAAGTATGCAAGGTGGGGAAGTTAATGAGGGATGGCTGTGTATTTCATAAAGAGAGTGAGTGGGAGAGAGAAAAGCAGATAACAGGAACAGAACACGGACTCAGACAGAAAGGGGTGGAATACACACAAATGGTAGGGAAGAGTGTGGACACATTATGATGGGGAGAGTTTTACAATGAACATAGAATGGGCAATAACACATAAAGAAAGAAAATGGGTGGGATTGGGTGGGGCCTTTGCAAGGTTAGATGCCAGGCCAGCCCAGAAGGCAATAAACCCAGAACTCACTCGCTGGGTGTCTGATGCTGTGGGTTGGTAGCTCATGTGGTGGCTTTATTGATGGGGCTTGCCAGTCATGTGACTTCACATTGCTGAAGCAATCATTCAGTTCATGAGAAAATCAGCAACAACCAGCTTCCATAAATGGCAATAGGAGACCAAGGGAAGCCCCCTTCAGTCAGTTGAGGAGCCACTCAGTGTATCAGTAGGCCCCATCCAGGTTACATTCATCAGGAGAAGGTTCCCCCTGCTGGGAATCAAATCATGTGATCACTAACAGCGCAACAGCAGAGGCATTAACCTGCACAGTTCAAGGTGTCTGCGGCTTCATTTCCTCCTCGTGCACACCTAGACTTGCAGAATGATGATACAATGGGAAAATGATTACATAGAGCTTCATTTCCTCCTCGTGCACACCTAGACTTGCAGAATGATGATACAATGGGAAAATGATTACATAGAGCTTCATTTCCTCCTCGTGCACACCTAGACTTGCAGAATGATGACACAATGGGAAAATAATTACATAGAGCTTCATTTCCTCCTCGTGCACACCTAGACTTGCAGAATGATGATACAATGGAAAAATGATTACATAGAGCTTCATTTCCTCCTCGTGCACACCTAGACTTACAGAATGATGATACAATGGGAACATGATTACATAGAGCTTCATTTCCTCCTCGTGCACACCTAGACTTGCAGAATGATGATACAATGGGAAAATGATTACATAGAGCTTCATTTCCTCCTCGTGCACACCTAGACTTGCGGAATGATGATACAATGGAAAAATTATTGCATAGATATATTACAAACACAATCAGTCATACCCACTGCACTGCTTAGAAACATGCTTTTGCCCTCTTTGACACCAAGCCATATTCAGTCATTGCCCTATCAATGCTGGACAAAAAAGTGTGTGCTTTTAAGCATCTATGTACAACAATTAAGATGTTGGAAAACTGCAGAAATGCTTACAGTACATTAGGTTCATAGGTTCATAGGTTCATACTAGGCTATCTGCCCTAGGGCATTTATAAGCCTAGCCAGAGTGTATGTGGCTTACACCACCCCTTAGGATGAGAATACTACGCCCTTTTAGGGTGTAGTTTACTATGCCTCTGTCTAGTAGTGACAAAGAGATGACCCCCGGGGTAAACCTACGATCTCCCATCCACTCGTCGAGATTTCTCTTGAATAGAGTCAGTGAGGGGCTCTGCCTAACATGGACTGGGATTCTGTTCCAGAGTGTAGGGAGCCTCTGGGTTATGAATCTGTCCCTCCAGCACGTTCTATTTATTTCTGTGTTGAGGTTTAAGTCACTTGTTCTCGTGGCTCTGATGGATTTGGATTTTCTGAGGTGGAGCATGTCCATTAATTCAGGATTGGACATGGCCTTGTACGTCAGGCACAGATCACCTCTGAGTAGGCGGTATGCGACTGAATAGAGCTGGAGTTTTTCAGTCGGGCAGCATATGACATATGTTTAAGACCCTTTATCCTCTTGGTGAGGAACCTTTGGGGTCTTTCCAACTGCTGCAGGTGTCGGGTGAGATACATCCCAAATGGGGCATTGTACTCAATCATTGGCCTGATAAGAGAAGAGTACAGGGGCACAATGACCTCTCTTGATCTAGATGTGAAACCCTTCATGATAAGGTGGGCAATATAGAAAGTCTTCCTAACCACTTTGGCAATGTGAGTGTCAAATGAGAGGTTACTGTCAACCTGGGTCCCTAGGTCCCTGATTACCTCTTCCGTACTTAATGGATTACCGCCTATGTGGTAATTTGTCGGTACCTTGTTTTTCCCAAAGGGTATGACTATACATTTTTTGGCGTTTAGCTTAAGGCCATGGCTCTGGCACCAATTATCCATTTCTATGAGGCCTCTCTGAAGGATGTTTGTGTCCGCTGGAGTATCAATTATGGCGCCCAGTTTGCAGTCATCTGCGAACTTTGTCAGCCACAATCCTCCTATGTTTGCCTGTACCTCGGAAAAATAAATGCCGAACAAGAGGGGTCCCAGGACTGAGCCCTGTGGGACACCGCTTGTGACTGGCTTAGAGTCTGACATAGCTCCAGCAACTCTGACCCTGTGGGTTCTGTCCTTGAGCCAGTTTGCAACCCATCTTGTGACATATGGGTTTACATTTAAGCTGGTGAGTTTGTCTATGATGCCCGAGTGGGGTATTGTGTCAAAGGCTTTTGCAAGGTCAAGGTAGGCTGTGTGAACTGCCTTACCCTCATCAATGGCCTTAGTGACTGTTTCAAAAAGTCGACCAAGTTCAGAAGGCAGGATCTGCCCTTGACAAAGCCAAATTGGGTAGGATCCAATGTCTGTAGGTCCCCAATGTCTTTGTTTATGAGTTCCATAATGATCCTCTCCATAGCTTTGCAGACCAGGCTCGTCAGGCTTATGGGGCGGTAATTTCCAGGGTCCGTAGAAGCACCGCCTTTGTGAAGTGGGACCACTGTTGCCGTCGCCACTCTTTGGGTATGTATCCTGTGGTAAGGCTAAGATTAAACAGCAGCCTTATGTGTGGGTTTAGTTCCTCTTGAGTTCATGTAGCACACAGCCCGGGACACCATCCGGTCCCATTGATGCTGTGTTTTTAGCTTTAGAGAGGCGGCTCTCACCTGGGCATCTGAGATGTTAGGAGGCTACACTCTGCTGGGATAGTTATTTCTCCTTTTGGGGAGGGAGGAGAAATTTGCACTGAACCTGTCTGCCAGAATGTTGGCAATGTCAGTGGGTTCAGTGTATTTTGTGTCATTTTGGACTAACTCTGAGCATATCTGGGAGTTTCCACCCAGGTTTCTAACATAGCTAAAGAAGGCCTTGTGATTGTCTTTTGTGTCATTTGATTTTTCTCTCAAAGTTGGCCTTGGATGATTTTATGAGTGATCGTAGTTTTTTGCTAGTACTGATCAGAGATGCCTTTCCTTTTAGGGATTTTGCTCTGTCATGTAGTAGCTTCCTCCTTCTGTTGTAAAGTTTGTTTATGGCTGGGGTCCACCAGACCGTCGCCTGCCTTTGGGGGAATGGGTCTTGGTTTTATTTGGGATTGCATGATCCATGCATTCTTGAAGGTGCCCATAGAAGGAATTTGCAAGGGATTCAGCAGTGTTGGTTGTAGTTTCCACTGGCCCAGGGGCCTTGAAAGATACCACTTCAGTCTTAAGAAGTGTGAAGTTTGCTTTTGAGAAGTTCTTCACTGTGGTCTTTTGTGCAGGGGGTGGGGGCGGGATGTGGATTTCCAGTGAGATTAATTTATGGTCTGATCTTACCAAAGAGGGATGTACTTCCAGTGTGGAGCATTTTGTCCCCATGTTTGTGATGATCAGGTCTAGTATATTGTCTCCTCTTGTGGGAATGGTGACTAGTTGTTCCATTGCATTTGAGTTTATGAATTCTAAGAACCTTTGGGCTAGAGTGTTTGGGCTTGAGTAATGTTCCCAGTCTATGTTTGGGTAGTTGAAGTCTCCCAAAATGATGGTATTTGGAGAGACATTCATACTCTCCAGTGTCTTCAGGAAGACTGTGTGGGGTTCCTGAGTTTGAGAGGATGGTCTGTAGCATGTTACAAACTGTAAGGCGGTTTTGCCTATGGTTAGTTGCACCTGGATAGTCTCCGATGCTTCGTGCGTTGCCACTAACCTGGAGGTGTGGGTATCTTTGATGAAAATGGATACTCCCCCTCCTTTTGCGGTTCTGTCCAAGTTTTGGGGCCGGAAAGCATGATATGAGGTAAAACCTGATAGTGCTGGGGTGCTCTCAGGAACCTTGAACCAGGTTTCAGTCACTGCATAGACATCGATGTTCTCCATACTGAGAAGGGCTTCGAGGGCGTGCATCTTCAGGTTTAGACTTCTGGCATTGAGCAGCATTACCCTTAGTTTTTTTCCACTTGTGTTTTCTAGGGAGGTAGGTTTATCATTTGAGCCTTGCCTAAAAAAGGCACTATGGGGGTGGCAAGAGCCTTGGCCAATATCCGGAAGCCCAGGGGTGACAGGTGCAAACCATCCCTTGCGAAGCAGCGTGGCTTGTCAAGCATGTCATCCCAAGCAGACAGACACTGGATCCCCTTAGAAGGACACCAGTAATTAAGCCAATTGTTAAAACTGATCATTTTGTTTTTGTAATGTGGCATCATTCTTGGTGAGGGTAAGATGCTGCTCAGGGTCAGGGTCATACCGGCCTGGGCTACATAATCAGAGAGCTCCTCTATGTCTCTTTTCATGTAGTCCAGGGAGGTACGTCTCAGGTCGTTTACACCTGCATGTACAATGACTGAGTCATATTTGTACTTGCTGTGGAGTGACCTGAGTGCTTGTGTTATGTGGCGGATTCTAGCTCCCGACAGGCAGCTTACTGTGACCCTCTCCTTGTTCAGTCTGGTGAGCGGGACGTCAGTGTGCCTGACTATGGAGTCACCTATTACAAGTGTGTCTGGCATGTTGTTTGGCCTTAAGGGCTGTGACTGTTTAGCACACTGACTTTGTGAACTATGTGTTGCATTTGCTATGTCTTGAGGTGGTGGTTGCTTGGGTGTCTGCTTTGGAGGCCTCTGTTGTTTTGGTAGATTTTTAATCAGCCTCCGAGTATGTTTTTGTGTGTTTATGTGTTTGGTTTGCAGTTGTGATAGTTCTATGTGAGACTGGGTTTGTGGTGTGCGTGGTTACCTTCTTCTCCTGACTGGTCTTGCCAGTACTGAATTGAGAGAGCTCAGCCTCCAGTTTGGCTATATAGTTGCATCTCTCCCATATATTTGTATTTGTTGGGAGGAGGAGAGGGTTGTCTGTGTACATGAGGCAATTGTAACATTGCCTCAAGATTCCCAGATTCACCAGCTGAACAGGTGAGGACGCTAGCAACTGACCCTTCGACATGCTAGAAATAGTGAAAAAGATTGCTGTGTAACTGAGTCAGAAAGGACCTATAGGGAAATGGGTACACAACAGAATTTAGGTGAATGAAGTACTTTTCGTTTGTTTAAGAGTGCTTTACCTGTATACAAAATGCTTTAGGAGCAAGTGTTGAGCTTTTAAGATAGAGTATTGGCTGGTTAGATTGCAAGTAGAACAGTTTTAAGGGAAAAATTGAAGAGCAGACTTGGCGGAGCCAGAAAACGTTTAACCTTGTTTAACCGGCGCTGCTTATGCGACGCATAAAGCCGCGGTAAACGCGGATTTTAAGCAGTGAACTACAAAAGAGCTAGGAATGGTCCCAAACAACCATTTACTAACAGCTTCTTGTGCTGAGGTCACTTCCCCCAAGGATAGGTAGGCTGCTCAAGGATCCCCACTCCCACTGGTGAGCAAAGAAACTTCCTTTTATCCAAGTAAGGTAATGGACAACACAGGAACTTCACCACAGCCCAGAATACAGAAATGCCTGTATACTGGTCTAAACTAGTCGAAAAAGGCGGGAAAACAAGGATTATTTTTTGGGTTTTTTTTTTTTTTTTTTGCAGAAATACACAGAAAATGCAGAGACAGTGATAAATTAGTTACACAGGCTAGCACACTTTAGTGGGCAGCCTCCACAGTTCAATTAAACAAACAAACAAGCAAACTTTCGACTAAATTCGACTAAATGTAACTTTAAGTGCAATTTTTAAAATAAATGCAGTAATCAGTAAAAAAACCAGTTCAGGCTAGTTTAAAGTAAGCAGCAGAAGCTATTTTCAGTGAAAAAAAAGCAAAGATACTTAAGTCCAGAAAGTAGTCGCTTTTTCGAGTTCCTTGCTGCTAGGACCACTCTGCAAACCCACGTGGAGCTTGTCTGAGCAGTATAGCCAGAAAAAAATGCCCAGAGGCGGATTTTAAGCATTGAACTACAAAAGAGCTAGGAATGGTCCCAAACAACCAATTACTAACAGCTTCTTGTGCTGAGGTCACTTCCCCCAAGGATAGGTAGGCTGCTCAAGGCTCCCCACTCCCACTGGTGAGCAAAGAAACTTCCTTTTATCCAAGTAAGGTAATGGACAACACAGGAACTACACCACAGCTCAGAATACAGCAATGCCTGTATACTGGTCTAAACTAGTCGAAAAAGGCGGGAAAACAAGGATTATTTTTTTTTTGTTTGTTTTTTTTTTGCAGAAATACACAGAAAATGCAGAGACAGTGATAAATTAGTTACACAGGCTAGCACACTTTAGTGGGCAGCCTCCACAGTTCAATTAAACAAATAAACAAGCAAACTTTCGACTAAATTCGACTAAATGTAACTTTAAGTGCAATTTTTAAAATAAATGCAGTAATCAGTAAAAAAACAGTCCAGACTAGTTTAAAGTAAGCAGCAGAAGCTATTTTCAGTGAAAAAAAAAAGCTAAGATACTTAAATCCAGAAAGTAGTCACTTTTTCGAGTTCCTTGCTGCTAGGACCACTCTGTAAACCCACGTGGAGCTTGTCTGAGCAGTACAGCCTGACTTGTTCTGTCTCTCTCAGACTCCCCTGAACCTGCGCCCTCCACTAACAAAGAAGGTTACACTGACTTCTTATGCTGGCACTGCTAATCATAATGGGTCATATCCCCAGCATCACTCATCTGCCCATAACAAGACATTAGGTGCTTCATTATTACTTTTCCTGCTGCATCTGGCACAACACTCTAGAGCCCTGCATTCTCCAATGCCTGACATAACCATGGCTACTCACTTATGTCAACAGTAGGAACAAAATGTGAGCCCTACACACACAGATACACGTCTGTGAATCGCATGTCATGGGGCACAGAACTGCATCTCACTGCTAATGCATGTCTATAACACTGCACCATTATGCTAAGAGACTCCACATGATATATGCACAAGGATACAGGTCACATGCTTATTGGTCACCATGATATGCACTACTACTGTCAACATGTCAGAATAGTGAATTGCCCATTTACACTGATTCACAGTCAGTGGCACTAATGGGCCTATATATCATACCCTCCATGTTAACATGCTGATGTTAGTGCAAGATAAAGCTCCCATACCATTTAACATAACATTGCTTAGAAATGTATAACTCTTATAACAGAGTCAAGGAAACAGTTATGCCTTGTATATTTCAGCAAGAACAACAAACTGTGGGGTGGACGTCAGTTACAGTGAGACTGATGTCATGGAGTGTGTCTAACTAGGAACCCATGCCGCTATCATGACACTGTACCACTCTGTCTGTTAGTGGGGTTGGGGGTGGTTGACTCATGTGCATTTGAAACCTTAGGAAGGATATACCAGAAACAGTGTGGGGTTCTAGGGACCATATATTGAGGCATGGCTACAGTATGTAAATAGGGGGAAGTTAAAACACTAACTGTAGTGGATAACCAGATGGTTAAAAGGAGACAGGTGACTATGGCTAAAAAACATAAATGGGGGAGTATGAGTGTGAATAAGGAACAGTTCAGTGTACGCTCCATCAGGGTACATGAATGCAATCCTGTAATTATAAATAGTCCACACTCCCAGTGCTGCAAGCCATCATGGTAGTCACCACCAACAGCCACATTATGTCAGCTTGACCCCACCACAGGACGATGGAGCCCCTGACTCCCCATAACCTTCCAAACTACATATAACATTGCCTGTCATTGTGCCCTCCCACAAGTTCAAAAAATGATGAATATGCTCTATCACAACTTAATCGGTGTAGGTACAGTCATGCCTGATGTACAGAGTGCCCAGTCCATATGCTTCTCAGCACAGTGTGTCTAATTTAATGCTACATCATTTTATTCTATATTGTCTGTGTGATGACCTGTAGTTGTGGACCACACACCACATTTTGACCATTGCTGGAATGTGTTGTTCCCTTACCTTTTACCCTGCCCCTTCTGATGCTGCTATTTACAACTGATATGAGATGCCATAACAAGATCTTCACATGCTGTATCATCTGTTTGCACAGTGCCATGTTGTGCAGCATTGTGAGTCACAACAAAAAACTTGCTGCCAATATATGGAGTTTATTAAGAGTACCTATTCAAAAATGTCTAGACATGAGAAGCATTAGTTCGGTAGTCTGAGCAAATGTTCTGTTATATTTCCCATTTCTACACTGACTGCATTATAGGCCATTTCCTGCATAGTCTGGCAGTTGCACAGATGGGGGTCATCAGCCATGGTCCTTGGATGTATTCAACATCAGTCTGCAATACACAACAAGCAACATTTTACATGTGACCTGTTCCCTTTGTGTGTGTGTGTGTGTGTGTGTGTGTGTGTGTGTGTGTGTGTGTGTGTGTGTGTGTGTGTGTGTGTGTATACACACACACACACACACACACACATATATATATATAAGTATATGGTATATACAAATTGCAAGTGACACAAGAATAGCATTGCTAAGCCAGGAGATTGAGATTCCTGCAGGATGGTGTTATGTATATAGTAACATAACAGTAATGTCAAAAACACCGTTAGCAAGAAGGGTTAATAAGAAAGAAAGTTTAAATAGAAGGAATCAGGGTGAAAGCTGTAGCAGTGGGAAGGGTGGTATTAGCCATGAAATATCAGGTTAGCCATGGCAATGGTTGCTGTTCTAATTAAAGGATGTGACTTTATGAAATTGGCCTATTGACAAAGAAAACATCAAGCAAAGGCAAAGAAATTGAAAAGTAACAGACTACCAAGAATTTCAGAATCGTATGCTATAAACAGAAAAATGATGGGCACGTTATTTCTGTTATAAAACCAGTGCTATGTTTATATACTGAATTTTTTGTGGCTTGTTTTCCTGCTGTAAATATTATACAGTTGTACAAAATGTAATTGTTTTGCAGTAAGTTATAAGTCATTTTGTAATCAAAATACAGTATTATGCTGTTACTAATAGATAAAAATGTATTCTCCCTCGAACGCCGTTTTTTGCCTTCGTGGGTTTGGTTCCTCATTTTTCCTGTTCTTTGTAATCATTTTCCTGGTCATTGTTAAACTCCAGCAAAGTGGGAACTGAGGCTTGGGCGCACATCCCAAAACTGGAACAAGAAAAAGACAGGTTTAGTAATATATAGTAAAATAAATAGATATCTGAACATTAATTCATGCTTCAGTTTTACTTGAATGTGAACATTTGCTTTATGGCTAAGCCCGCATGGCATCTGTTGCAGTGTTGTTGTGAAAGAAAAAGAAATCAAGCAAGCATACTGTATGGAAATCCCTCCAAAAAAGTAGCCTTGCGTTTTGTTTTAGCAAAACATGATTTAATTACTTGGGGAAATTGAGCAAAATAAAACTTAGTAAAGAGAATGGCGTAACATAGCCCAGTTGCAAACTTAATGGGGCTATAATTCAATTTACCTAGATGCAGGAAATGGTCATTTTTATACACAGACAACTTAATGTCATTAGCTTGCTATATAAGGTGAAACCAACTGCATCTGAGCCCAGTCACTAGTGATGAGAAATCAGTATTAGGCAAGTCTGTAAACCAATAAATGCAAATTGGAAACACCTCTGCACACTTGTAATTTAATTTCAAATTCATTAAAACCCTGCCAAAAGCATAAAATATGAATAAATTCCACTTATGTCCATGGTATTGCACCTATAAAGAACTGTTTCGAATGTAGACAGTATTTCCATTAGAGTGAAAAAACTCAAAGCTGATAAAAAGTAAAATATAAGAGCAGAGGAAGAGTAAGAAGGCAGTTAAAGCAGTCAAACTTTAATAGTTGTATACCGACATTGAATTGCATAAGCAGAGTCTAATCATTTCCCTTTGGGAATATTTTTCTGTTATTGCCACCATTGTTTATATTTATTAAAGAATATCTGTAAGCAGCAACCATAAACAGACCAAGGATGGCATGTTAGGAAGTCAACCTTGCAGCAGTACAAAGCGTAGAGGTTTGTGCCTGAAATTAAGGCACTGGTGGACTGAAAAGAGAAAGAAATTATCCACCTTGTATTCAGAGGTATGTTGGCTTTACCTGTCTGCCAGCAGGGGTTAATGGGCTGAACAAAAAACATATATCAGAGGGTGTGGTGTATCTATCTATAGAGGTCCAAACATTTTTTTGACATTCTTTATGAATGCAGTGTCATTGGAACGTATTTATACTGAGAGCAAGTAACAGATCGCCACATGTATATGAAGTGCAAAGATTGAAGCGCAGTCAAGTTTCTTGTATAAATATAACTCCCCTTTTGCCAAGGTACAGTAATCTTGAGTTAATAAGTATCAGGAGTGCAACTTTCACAATGAAAGCATGGTGGATATAGTACCCCTCCAAAAAATGCTTTACAGGGGGTGGAGCCTAGATGGCCAACTGAGAGCAGTGATTTTTGAGAGCTCCATAAACTAGTATAATAATATAGGAAAATGTTATTATTTTCAAGTTTAAAATGTCAGAAATCTATAGATAAACTACTAAACTACATTTTGGTGGAGCCATACAAAAAGTTTCCTGTCAATAACTTGGAAATATATTGAGTCACTGAATATGAACAACTCAAGGAATTCTCATCCAGATGCTGCTTTGAAAAAAGAAGTATAATTGATGACATCTACCTTATAGGAACTATCTTTGAAGATGGATGACTTTAAAAATGACTTAGAAAACCTCAAATTAAATTCTCAGAAATAGACTGATACACTTAAGGAACTATTACAGCAACACCATACAAAAATAACAAATATAGAGACTTCTCTAAATGACATTAAAGTGATACTCAAAGAGGAAGAATTCCAAAAAGAATTTCTGCTTAAACAGAATACATGGCTGCTTAGCAAAAGAGATGTCTTAGAAAACAGAGGAAGGAGAGCCAACATAAGGATCTTTGGTCTGCCTGAAAACACTGAAGGAGAAGACATTATTTCATTCTTAGCAACCTGGATTCCTGAATGTTTAGACTTGAAAGAGGGACTTTCATTTGGAAGTGAAAGGGCGCATAGAACACTGAGGAAACCTGTTTCTAACTCAACAAATACTCCACCTAGATCCATAGTTATAAAATTTCTTTCATTTCTGGACAAGGAGCTAATATTAAAATCTGCTTGGAGAGAATCACCCTTAAAATACAACCAAAGCCTGATAAGGTTCGACAATGATTATTCTTCCGGAATACTAGAAGAAAGGAAAAAAAATCTGGCCAGTAATAAAACTGTTGAAACAAAACAATATTAAAGCACAGCTGGCCTTTCCAGCCAAGATAAAAATACATTTTGTCAATGAGATGAGAACCTTTAATGACTTAGAAGAAGTTACTATATTCATCAAAAACAACATAGTGTCTACCCAGAAGAAATGGAATGGATGGCCCCTACTCTTAAAAGAATAAAAGAAAAAAATTGTTGGACTGATGCTAGAAAGAAGAAACAAAAAACTGATTCCAAGATAGCTGTCCCCAAAAAATAACTATAATATAATACAACTACATCTCTCAAAGTATCAACTGAAATGGTACATCACTTGTCATCTGTTTTTATATGAAAAAGGAGGGTTTCTTAAACATCTGAGAAACAGTAATGATTTATTCACAATGTTCAGAGTCCAGTAATTCTTCACAAACAAAGGTAGGTCAAGATGGGTTGCTATTTACATTATATATAAGCCAAATAAAGCAACATGTAATACAAACATAGAAGTTTCTATTCCCCTACTTGAACTCAGTGAATACTTATCTTGTTCATTTTTCATTGTTTTTACTTATAATAATTTAAGCAATTAATTAACTAATTCAACAAGGTACCATTCATCAGAGTTCAGACTCAAATGTAACAAATTAACATCATATATAATAGCAGTAACAGTACAGTGTTTTGAGAAACAAATGTTGTCATGGAAACTAATGCCTTCTTCAGTTAAAGTATGATTTAGAAATGTCATGTATATCCTGGTTGAATAATAGTAGCAAGCTCTTAGTACAAATGTCATCATTATTCTGTCTAAATATAGTTAATATCAATTATGGTAGGTATCACAGCTATGAGTGCTGTTTGATCAATCCTGATATGGTGTGCATGGATGCAGCTGTGTCTGGCAGCAAATACAAATGTCATTATTATTCTGTGTAAACATAGTTAATATCAATTATGGAAGGTAGGATAGCTTTGAGTGCTGTTTTATTAAGCCTGACATGGTGTGTGTGGATGCAGCTGTGTCTGGCAGCTGTTGTATGTTGCCGTTTTCATCTCTGGGAAGCTGTGGGTTGTGGCTTGTGATCAAGGTTTACTGATGCTTGTGTATTAGGAAGAACCATTTGGTGTTTTAACCTGGATAGAAGTGAAGGGGGGTGGATAAAACTGTGATTTGGGATATTTCGGCAAAGAATAGTTTGTTTATACACCTGCTGGGTGAGAGGTGGGAAGGCTGGAAGAATGTGTTATCTTTTGTTGTGGCAGCTTATTGGGAGGTTTTTTTTTTTTTCTTTTTTTCTTTTTTTTTTTTTAATCTGTTTGCTCTCCATTTTTTTCCTGGCTGCTGCCAGGGAGGGAATTTAGGCTTGAAGTTGCAGTGAAGTGAAGCTTTGCTTCAGATGCATCGCAAGCCTCTGGTATGCAGTACACAGACACACTAACAGAAACAGACGCTCCCAGGTTGCTATGGTAATGGAGACAGAGTGACGACAATGCTTAACAGCTCTGAGGAGCCTCCGAGATGATTCTCGGCAATGTTTTTGGTTTAAAAAACAACTATATATATATATATATATATATATATATATATATATATATATATATTTATATAAAATAAAAGGACTGTTTTAAACCACATGTACACATATTGATGGTCTCCCAACACTTCATTTAGCTCACTACGTTGATTATTGATTAAATAAATAAATACTAAGCACAATTTTATATTTAAAATGTATTTTGGTCCAAGCACATTAAAGACTTACATAAGAGTTGAAGTCTGAATTATTGTGAAAAGACTAAGAGTCCCAAAGACACAACCCTGCACGATAAGGCTGATGCAAAGGCCCAAAATTTCAAAGAACTCCAAAAAGCAAGCCAGCACCCACAGAGCATATATATTTTCTTTTATTGTGGACACACCATAAAATATTAGACTGGTTTCAGCAACCAAGCCTTCACCAGTGATAAAATACAAAGCATAAGTCCCCAGTAATTATACTATGAGTAATTAATATCAGTTAGGCAAACATTCATATTTAAAGCAATAAAGATCTTTGTCTCAGAACCTTATCCATTACATGTGATCATTTATCCCTGGGAAGAATAAACCCCCAAGTTTAATAATCCAACCCTTCTCCTTTCTGTTTAATATAGCATGCCATCCCAATGTATTCGTCCTGTCCCTCCAAACCTTATCAATAACCATGAAATACAATCTGGCATTTGTATGTTTCAATGTATGTTTATACATATAATTTGTATGTTTCCCTTGTATTTATAACAGTTGTTGCATTGCTTTTGTGTGTGTACATTTTAGTTAATTTATCAGATTTGCATATGATAGCTGATTGGTCTTGCCTTCTTTTTAAACTCATGTCTTTCTACTTGTTTATTAGTCTGAAGAAACGATAGTGTTATGGCAAAAGCGTTCACTTTTATCACTTTTTTTATGTTCAATAAATAGAGTTTTGGTCTAGCCGTGTTGGTTCAGTACTTGTTTTTTACTTCACGTTTACACAGTTTTCTTGTACCATACCTTTCACCTGTTCCTGTGTATTTTTACTTTTTGTGGATACTTTTTCTGTGGGTCTGGATGTGAGAGCAAGTTTGTCTAAACCTACAACTTGCTTAATATCTGAGGTTTGGCCTTTTGTTCTATTTTTATGGTCGTTTGTGTGCGCATCTAGCTGACGGTCACACCAATCTTTCTGGTGGGTGTGGATGTGGAGAGCAAGATCGTATATACTTATAATTTGCTCAATACCTGAGGTTTGGCCCTTGTTTTTTTCTGATGGTCTATTCATTGGGCATATCATTCATTTCAACGGGTGTTTCGGACAGAGTTTTGCCTTATGGAAGAATTTTTGTGGGACGCTGATGAAGACTTTGTTATGCTTTGTGTACCTGCATACTTAGAAAATATACAACTATTAGTCTAAGGTCCTGTGGTAAGACACATACTGCTATTTAAAGAGTCTCTAATGCTGTGCTTGTTACATTTTTCTGAAAACGAGCAGTATGGGAGATTAATGGGATGCTCACTCATTCGTTGTGTAATGAGGCAAGCCTTATAGTGGTTTTTGTTTGGACATAAATGCTAAAATCATCGGCAAGCTCAGTAACTGTTTGGGGTTGTGTTTCTCAAACTATATGACTGTATATGGACTAATGTAAAAAGTTTTTTTGTGTTTGTGTCATAACCAAAAAATTTTGTTGTGCTTGCTTCTTAATTAAACGTATGTGTATTGGGTGGGGCCCATGGAAGTACATATTTTCTAAATTAATGAGACTGGGCTGTTGGTTCGTCATTTTTTGATAGATGATGGATGCAAAATATTAATACATATCTGTCCCGTTGGCTTATGGGACAAGAGATTCATCTGGTTGATGTTTGAATATTTTGTGGGCTTGTCAGGATTTTTAATGAATGGACTATGTGGATCCAGTACAAGTCTATCTGACCAGTGGCAGAGCTACATTTTGATCAGATTGTGGAAGGGAAGACCTGATGAGTCTGGTTGGATGGACTAATAATAAATATTATTGGAACGGACTGATTTTTTATGGTGTGGCCACAATAAAAGAAAATATATATGCTCTGTGGGTGCTGGCTTTGCTTTTTGGAGTTCGTGAAAGACTAAGAGCACTTGGTCTTGTGCAGAACCCTTTGAAGTGGTCTGGGAGGTGAGCTTGCTTGGATGTGTTGGGCATATGGGGATAGCTGATTCTAAGAGTGTTTGGGATTGCTGGGAAGTGCTAGAGGGTCATCAGATTTCCTTCATGGAAATATCTGTGGGAATGGAAAGTGTCTTGAGTGGTTCACTGATAGAGTGGCCACTGCATGGAACAGGTTGGTAAAATGGAACAGGACAAGTACTGGTTTGGATATTTTAAGAACAGCCTTGAAACACACCACATGAGCTAGTGAATGGTATTCTGGCAAAACTGGATGGGCATTGTTGCCCGTACTTAAAGTACTGATATGTGTGTATGTAAGGATGGAAATATACTTAAACTAGAAGGGTCTCATAATTTAAAGTCTATGGACTGTATAAACATGCTTGGAAGGAGCTGATAATAAGAATAAGCATTACAGCTTGTGGTCTCTCAAATAACTAAGCAACAACCAAAAAAAAAAAAAACACACACAATAGTTATGTAATGTATGATTTTAGTAAATTTAGACATAAAATATATAATCGTTATATAAGATGAAACAGTATGCTGAATTTAGATATTAAAGACCGAATTTAATAACATGGGCTTGTGTATAATAACACTACTGCCGTAACTTGTCATAAATGACATAAACTACATTGAACATCAAGGGGAAGCATGATGATTTTCTTATATAAGTAAATATACATAACAAGTCATGCAATTCCTTTAACTTGAATTGTAGTTTTTGTAACCCATCTTGACCACATATAATACGTAAGAGTAACTAATGTTTTATACATGAAATCAAATTGACAAAGTTGTTCAAGGGAAACAATAGAAGCCTGAACTAGGAATGTCACAGAATGTAACAATCACATTCTGAACAAATAGTGTTAAATTGACAATAATCACTGAGTTTAACCTTTGTTGATTATACAAATTAGAATGTTGCCATTTAAATCTAAAAAAATTCAGTATATGCCATAAAATGGCAGTTTATGAATACGGAAAGGGAATTTGTAATCATTAATCACAATAAGTGAATTTGTTGTTTTTAACCTATAATTTAACTCATTTTATAATAAGAAATGAGAGACATGAAAATCCTTATGTGTAGGAAATGGGGGGGGGGGAGACGGATGCACTGATAATTAAAATGCACTAACTTTCATCAATGTTCTCATAAAACAAACTTGATGCTTTTAGTAAGTTAGCAACAAACAAAGTGATTAATTAAATGCTGGCAAACAATGAAATATAACTTCTGATATATCCAGTAAAATACATGGTATTATAAACATTAGGTATAAATATTATTACCATCTATTTATATTAATATGTTTTGAAAGACCATCAATAAGGGTGAATATGTTAACTAACTGTGTGCTTTAATCTGTTACTGAGGTTTTATATATGATACAACCCACTTTACTATGATTGAATTGCTTGTCATCTATCTTTCATGTATATATTAATTGCTTATACAATAAGTAGCAATTTATATTATACTAGAATTCTGTCTAATCTACAATAGTACTGTATCTATTCAAAATAATATAAATATTGCTTATTCCTATTACAAATATTCTCCATATGATAATTCAATTTATGAAGCTTAGATGTTCTAGATTTTCAAGGTATGAGTGATAATCTGATGGACTTAGGTTTATCCATCAGATTTGGAATGACTTTCATTCCATGGCTAGTGCAGATCTTAGTTTTGTTAACATTTATTAATTTAAATTTATTTCACAAAAACATTTTTAGTATGCCTGACCAAAACATTACTTTATTGGTAAACACTCAAAGTATAAAACTGATAATTTCCTTTAAAAGCTCAAACGTATACTTTATAGTTATCAGAGGAAAATGTTTAATAGTCTAAAACAAAAAATGTTTAAATAATCTAAGATGGATTTAACTTTATCATTAAATACCAATGGCTTAAACAATCCTTGCAAGAGATCAAATCTACTGAAATATTTAAAACTGAACAAAGCACAATGGTCTTTCTTCAAGAAACTCATTTCAAAACAAATGACAATTACAAATGGAATTATTTATTTATTTTTTTATTTTACAGTTGTTTACCGGGATAGTCCGACTGGATAGATGCCCATTTTCAGTGGAGGCTCTGGGAGAAAAGCTCCAAATAGACAAACTTACATACATTACACAAGAAGTTAGATAACATTAGAAAATATAAAACAAAGTGATTATGTACAATGGTTTAGTAGTGTTCCCTAGTAGGGACTCACAATTCTCATGGACAGACACAATTTAAAGCAAGAGACATCAGATTGGATATAGAGCTTGGTGACATAGTTGCATGTTATGATATTTACAGATTATGCTTTCAGTTTATAACTTAATCAGGGTTGGTACATGGGAAAGCCAGTTCACTTTGAGATACTGTTTGAGGTTTTTTTTGAAGAGACTCTTGGAGGATTGTAGGGTTATATAGTTTGACAACAAATTCCAGGTTTTGCCAACAAAGTTGGCAAACAGGGATTCACCAGCAGAGTTATTAGCTTTGTGGGTTTGGACCAGTAGTCTGTTGGCTGACCGTAGGGATCTCAGGTTGCTATATGGCTTAGTAATATTTATAAGTGAGGGGGTATCCTCAGGGTGCTACAGACTTTTGTGTGCTATTAAGAGCTGATTGAATTGAATAAAGCTGGGCAGTTCTAGCCACTCTAATTTCAGGTTCTGTCAGTGGTGGGTTCTATAGGTGGAGCCAGTGGCGAATCTGGCAATATGGTTGTAGCTATGGAACAGCTTACCTAGTTCAGATTTGTTGAGGTTTGAGAGTACAGGCGAGGCATATAGAAGAGTAGACAGCAAGTGTGACTGGGTGATTGCAGTCCTAGCCAGTGGGTTAAAAATGTCTTGTTTCTATACAGAGATCCAAGCTTCTTATTGATGGTCTGTATGGTTTTGTTGACCTGTAGGTCAAATTTGAGATTATTGTCTATGATAACCCCTAGAAGTTTGGTGCGTTAATCTGGGGAGATAGTGGTACCATTGTTAGACGTGACAGAGAATTAAAGTGTGGCAGATCTACTAGTGGGGGTGAAGAGTAGAAGTTTAGTTTTATTGGGGTTCAGCAGTAGGCATTGGTTGGCGAGCCAGTTCTCAATAGTGTTAAATGTATTTTGGGTTAGGATTTGCAGTTTGGATGGGGAGATGGCTGAGCAGACCAGAGTGGAATCATCTGCATATTGAATACAGGTAGCTTTAGGGATAACAGTGTGAAGGTTGTTGATAAAAATAGAGAAGAGTAGTGGACCTAGTATGGAGCCTTGATGGACACCAAGTGTGAGAGGTAGCTGGTTGGAGAGTTTGCCCTGCCATAGTACCGCTTGTTGTCTACCAGTCAGATAGGAATGAAACCACTGGATTGCGTGCTTATTGAGGGAACTAGATTTTAGAGAAAGAATGAGAAGTTCATGGCTGACCATGTCAAAGGCTTTTGATAGGTCAAGAAAGAAGGGTGGAGGATAGCCTATTGTCATTCCTGTTTTGGTTTATGGCATTAGTAAAGGAAAGGAGAGCTGAGGTGGTGCTGTGGTATGGCCTGAAACCATGCTGGGAGTTGGATAGTAAGTTATATTGTGTAAGGTATTGCATTAGTAGCTTGTGTACACATTTCTCCATTATTTTGGCTAGTGGGGAAAGAATGGCAATGGGACTATAGTTGGATATGTCTGTAGAACTACTACCTTTATGGAGTGGGATGACATGGAATATTTTCCAGAGGGAGGGGATAGCACTTTCAGATAAGGTTCTGTTGATAAGGATAGATATGGGATATGCAATGGCATCTGCAGCTATTTGTAGGTACTCTCCAGGGAGGAGGTCTGCAACAAGGGTGGTAGGTTTTAGTTTTTTAATAAATGTTTTGATAAAATTAGTGGATATTGGTTGGAAGCTAAATTGGGGGTGATTAGTGGGAAGATTAGGGGGTGTTGTTTATGTTTGTGGGGGGTTAGTTGATTTGCTAGGGATTGGTTTGTTTCAGTGAAAAAGTTATTATAAGTGCCAGCTATGGTCTCTGGGGAACTATTTGTGTGGTTAGCCAGGGTTGGGGTAGTAGAATGACCTGGATGAAGTAGTTGATTTAAGACTGCCCAGAACTTTTGATGGTTGTTTTGATGTTTTTGTAGGAGATTTTGGTAGAAGCTTTGTTAACTAGTAAAATAGATTTTTTGTATCATTCCTGAGTTGAAGATACTTTAGATGGTCAAGTGGGGCTTTAGTTGTTCTCCATCTGGCTCAGGCTCTGTTTCTAGTTTTGATTTTAGATTTGGTATTTTTTGTGTGTCATGGTGCTGTGTTTGATCTAGATTTTATTGTACGTGCTGAAGCATGGGAATCAAGGATACATGGGAATTTAGTGTTAAAGTGAGCTATAGCCTCTTCTAATGGTAGATTTTTCAGTTTTGACCAGTCAACTGTTTTTAGTTTGTTTAGGAATATAGCAGTGTCAAAGTTTTTCCTGTTTCTAAGTGTTTTATATTTGGTCTGGTGAGGGTTTCCTGCCTTATGTTTTATGATATAGGTTAGTAAATGGACGCTAAGGAATATATGATATTGGTGCAATCCACTTATAAGACAAAGACAAAAGGGGTAACAATTTTATGGAAAACAAATCCAATTAACCTAGAAATCATTTATAAGTATGAAGATAAATAAGGCCTTATGGCATTAGTAATAGTTAAATATAATAACAGAATATGGACCCAAGCCAATCTATACTGATTCCCAGGCATTGGAACAGGAACTGTTAAAAAACACTTGGATTTCATTTCCAATAATTATAAAGGCAACTTGATATTAAGAGGAGATTTTAACTGTATATTTGATATTTCTGAAACTACAAATAAAAGACCGCTGCATACATCTGCTGTATCAAAAGCTTTAAACAAGTGGGTAAAATTTCATCTTGTAGATACTTTCAAATTTAAAGAAGATAAATCTTTGTTGTTTTCCCATCAAGATCATAGATTTAGTACCCAAACTAGAATAGATAAAATATTTGCTGCCCATGACTTAGACTCTAAAATCATTAATTTCAAAATCACTCCCTGCCCCTTTTCAGACCACAGTTCGTTGATACTAAAACTTCAAAATGGGTACAATCCATTAATCTTTAACTCCAGACTTCCAGCATATATAACTAAAATTAAAGAGTTCAAACCCTGGTTATTATCTGAATTACAGTTCTTAGATATTAATTACACCACAGAGATAAATAAAATAATGATATGGGACTCATTAAAAGTTTACATATATGGTAAAACCCTAACTTGGTATTAAAAAAAAAATCCAATAATGGGATTCTGAATTATTAGATCTACAATCCAAACTTTTGTCAGTAAAAGCTGAAAAAAATCAAAATCATTTGGAGATGAAAAAGAAAGTAGAAGTTGTTGTGTCTTTCGGCTTTTCCCGGTTAGGTGTCGCCACAGCATAACTCCAGTCCGCTAAAGATTGGCAGTAGATTTTTACATACCGAGTTGCCGGCTCTGACACACAACCTTCAATGAAGGTACACCCATTCACACATGTCTCCACACAGAAGACGCTCTAGCTGAGAATCAAACAGGACGTCTTACTGTGAGGCGACAATGGTACCGCAGCACCACAATAAATACAATTAAATTCTTATTCATAAAACTAGTTTAGCTTTAGAAAAACTAAAAATGTATTCCTTGGCCATGTCTCCCAAATATCTACATAATTTATCCATAAGAATCAACATACAGTCAAAAGCTAATAACATTAAAAGTATCTTCCATGAAAAGAAAGTGAAAAATGTCTCAGATATAGGTGACATTCTTGATGCCTATAGAAATCACTATATGGAACATTTCCAAAAAGAAAATATACATATCGATCAATTAAATCTAGATGAAAAATATTCTAATGTAAAAAATACCAGAAAATTTTAAACTAGAGCTGCATACACTCATATCCTACAAAGAAATTACAGATACAATAAAAGTAGGTAAAAATAATAAAGTTCCTGGTACAGATGGCATAATTGCGGAAATATATAAACTTTTTCCTTCAAAGATACTATTCCTCTTCCATAAAAATCTACTAGAAATTCAGTCACAAGCTTTAATACCACCCTCTTGGAGATATTCCTTAATCACACCAGTCCTAAAGGAAAACAAATCCCTAAACCTCTGTACCTCATATAGACCTATATCATTATTAAATTATGACTATAAGATATTTATGACAATATTAACTTACAGAATGAAAATACCACTATCCAAAACAATAAGTAATGATAAAACTGGATTTATATATCATAGATACAAACATGACAATATTAAAAAGATAATTTCTCTTATAGATTGTTAATAAAGAATATAAACACTCATAATTGGCTTAGATATAGAGAAAGCCTTTGATTCCCTAAATTGGGACTGCCTATTCAAAATCCCAATGCTATTTGAATTTCCTACATCCTTTATTCATCTCCTAAATAATTTATATACAAATAATTTACCGTATGTCAAGTTAGGTCCTTTTACCTCTGATCTATACATATAGCAAAGGCACGAAACAAAGATGTCCCATGTCACCGATTCTATTTGCTCTGGCTATTGAAATATTGATGGATTCAATTCATAACAATATAAAACTCAAAGGAACAGATGTTTATGAACAATACAATTCTAAAGTAATGCTATTTGCTGATGACATATTACTAACGTTACTTATAGAAAAGAGACATTAGAAAAATTAGATATATTAATTGACAAATTTTACATGACTTCAGGACTCCATTTCGTTAAATCAGAAACAAAATTTTTATTTTTAAATAAAAAAGAACTGCAGACTAAAGGGGATCACATCATAGGGAAACATATATCTACCTTAAAATATCTAGGAATTGAGTTATGCAAGGATAATAATGAATCAGTCTCAAATAAACTACAATAATATCATCAATACAATTAAAATATCTGTGGAAAAATGGAACAAAATAATATTAACATTTGAAGATGGACTACAGTTATTAAAATGGTTTTACTGCCCAGAATCCTATATATATAGTCTCAGCAATACAACTGTTATCAGAAAGGAATATATTTAAAGAAACAAATTCATGCCTAATAACATTTTTATGGTGTCCCAAAAGAAAACAAATATATTTAATACATCATATCAGACCATGGAAGCAGGGAGGATTAAACTTTCCTGATATAGAAACATATATAAAAGCATCACTATCTAAAACCATCTCAGACTGGATAAGTCCAAACTACTCTGCAAATTAGAAAGAATTACTAACTGTAATATTAATAAATTAATTTGATTTACAAAAAAAATTCAAATAGATAAAAACAATTTGCCATGACACATATGTATTAGTATGCAATATAACATAACTAAACCCACTAAAACTTGTATGATTAATTTATTTTATTTTATTTTATTTATTTATTTTATTTATCATTTGTTGACCGGGAATGTCCGACTAGGTTCCACAGAGCCTGTTTTCAGCGGAGGCCCGGGGAGAAACGCTCCAGTAATTGTAATTATTACAGTGACTCAGGAAAATTATTAATGCAAATATAGATTTAAAAATCTTGTTTGATCTTTTAACACCATTTATAGTCACAAAGAACATTCCACATAAAATATATAGAGAAATTATTAATTCCTGTGAACAGAAAGGATTTGTTTGTTGGCTACAATGTATCAAAGAACTAAAAGTTTTAGATATGCAAGTAATAAAAACAACATACAAAATTCCACAAAAGGACTGGCTAACTTTACAAAGTATTCTGTCATATTCGCAAGATTTAAGTAGAATAATTAACAATTCTTCATTTAAAGAAATACTTAAATTTACAAAATACATATATGAAATTATATATAATGACTTTGATATGGGAAACAATATTTCAAAATTTTACAAAATATTGATAAACTATAAAACAACACCCAAAACCTCATACTGGAAATATATAACAAAAGGACACTCAATACAGTTAACTGAAGATATTAAAATAAATATCTTATTATCGATAAAATATACATCCTTTATAAAATACTGGAAAGTTTTAATTGGAAATGCTTGCACAGAGCATTCTTAACCCCAGACAGAATCATTAGAATTAGTTATTCCATAAAAGGAATTTGTTGGAGATGTGAGCAAGTACACAATCCAGATTGGAACCACATTTACTTTGATTGTGTTAAAATTAAGCCATTTTGAAATGGTATTAATAACTTTCTACAAGCTTTATTTAATGAATTGTTTTATTTAACTAAAGCTCTTGTATTATTAAATGTGAACGAAGGTCCTCATTTGAATAGGTCAAACATGTATCTAGTATGGACTATACTTGCAATTTCAAGGAAGTGTATAACAAGAAGAAATAAAAAAAAAACAATTTTTGAGGAAAAAAATGCTTTACAGGTGTTTCAATGAGTTTTCAGTTCTACTGTCACCTATTAAGATTGCACATTACCGTTCACACTTTTGAACTAATGTGTGCAAAACATTAACCGTGCAGAACTTTTTACCCTGTGCATTCATCTGCATGTACAAGTGTGTGCCTTTCTTTTTTTCAGGAAGTATTAATATTATTTATTTTATTTATTTATTTATTTTCAGTTTGGTTACCGGGGAAGTCCACTGGGCCAAGAAGTGCCCATTTTCAGTGGAGGCCCGGGGAGAAAAGCTCCATGAACAGTATAATACAATATAGGTTACAAAAATGCAAATAAAGGTTGCAAAGTGAAATACCATACAATAAAGGTTGCAAAAACAAATAAAGGTTACAATGTGAAATAAAGAGTAGGGTACATACATTTGAGAGATTCAGAGTGTAAAGTACATTATAAGACAGTTTAACAACTTGACAACAGATTTTTTTTTTGAAACAATATTCATATGCTTGGAGTCAATTAAAGTCTGCTAGTTCTAGATCTTTTGAGAAATAAGAACAAGTATGAGAGTATAGTGGAGTGGGGGTAAGGGGAGCTTAGTTGGGAGTCCCTAGAATTTAAGTGGGGTGAAAGCAGGAGCATTTCCATTTGGAAGACAGGTGAAGAAAAAGTTGAGTTTTGAAGGATTCAGTGTTGGGTATAGTCCTAAGTGAAGGAGGCAGAGTTCCATTTTGTACCTAGAGAAAAGGAGAGTAAAAGCTGGCCAGCAGGTTGTTTGGGTTTAAGAATGGAGATTACGTTTTGGTGTTCAGATCTCAGTGATCTGTTAGGGATGTATGGAGGAAGGATGTCCTTTAAGGCTGAGCATTTATCAGGGGAGAATATTAGCTTGTGAGCGGTGGTTAGTTGTAGATAGTCTAGGTGGTTAGGGAGTTCTAACCAGTTCAGAGAGTGAAGGCTGAGGCAGTGGTGAGCTGATGTTTTGGATTTGGTGGCAAATTTAGAGATCTTATTATAGCAAGCTTCGAGCTTAGAGGTGTTGGTAACAGACAAATTGGTTAGAAGAGGGGCTCCATACAGAAGGGAAGGTAGGAGGTAGGTGGTTGCCAGGGTATGCCTAGTGGAGTTTGAAAGAAAGTGGTTGTTCCTAAATAGCATACCTAGCTTTTGGTAAGTTTTCCTAATGTTTTGTTGTATGTGAAGATCAAATTTGAGGTGTTCGTCAATGGTGATGCCAAGGAGTTTTGCAGAGGGGACCACTTCAATGGCAGTGTTAGTTTGGCTTAGAACATTGAAAGTGTTTTTGTCCAAAGAGGAAACCTTGGAGGGGAGAAAAATTAGTATTTTGGATTTATTGGAGTTGAGAGAAAGGTGGTTTTGGTGCATCCAGTTCTCTGTAGTGGTAAAGGCTAATTGGGTTTTGGTCAGGAGTTCAGGAAAGTTTGGGGCAGAACAGATCAAGGTAGAGTCATCAGTGTATTGGATGACTGTGGTTTCAGGGATGAAGGTGTGAAGGTTATTTATAAAGATGTTGAAAAGCATGGGTCCAAGGATGGATCCCTGAGGAAAGCCAGTAGGTGTAGGCAAAAAGGAGGAGAAGGAGTTCTTCCATTTGACTGCTTGAGATCTATCAGATAGGTAATTGGAGAACCAGGATAGAGTATTTGGGGAGAGATTGAGATTAGCCAGATGATGAAGGTGGGCGTGGGAGATGGTGTCAAAGGCTTTTGAAAGATCTAACAGAACTGTGGATACAATGAGTCCAGAGTCTCGTGCTAGATTGACAGTTTCTAGGAAGGATAGTAGGGCAGTTATGGTACTGTGGCCAGGGCGGAAGCCATGCTGGGTGGGTGTTAGGAGGTGATTTTGAATTAGATAGGGTAAAAGTTGGTGGTGGACACATTTTTCTAGAATTTTAGATATTGGAGAGTAGGGCGATGGGGCGGAAGTTAGAAATAGTGGTGTTTTTGCCTCCTTTGTGAAGAGGTAGAATGTAGCCTGAATGCCAAAGTTTTGGTACGTATGACTCATTTAAGGATCTATTAATCAGAATACTAATTGGGAGAGCGATACCTTCAGCTGCATGCTTGAGGAAGGAAGAGGGAATGTTGTCAGGGGCATTAGAGCATGGCTTTAGCTTGGAGAGAAGCTTTTTTATAAAAGTGGTGGAGACAGGTTTGAGATGGAAATTGAGAAGAGTGTTTGGGTTGTTGGGTGAAGTAAAGAGGGAGTTAGGTGGATTGTTGTTAGGGAATGTTTTGGTTAGTTTAGCTATGGCTTCAGTAAAGAAGGTATTGAAGTGGGAGCTCAGTTCATTGTCGGATAGATTAGGGTCAGGGCAAGGGTTGTTTTGACATCCGGGATGAAGAAGGGAATTGACTGATTTCCAGAATTGTTTTGGGTTTTTATTGTTATTGGACTGAAGTTTATTATAGTAGGTTTTTTTTTGTCTTTGGTAATAAGTTTTTTTTACTTGGTTGCAGAGTTGGGTATATAGGATTAAGGTAGAGGACAGTTTATTTTTCTGGTAGAGCTTCCAGGATTTGTCTCTGTGATGCATAACTTGTTTAGTTTCTTTGGTCAGCCATGGTGCAGAATTAGTATTGATACGCTTATTTCTTAGGGGGGCTAGGGAGTTAAGAGTATCTAGGAAGATAGAGTTAAAATGCTCAACAGCATTGTCAAGTGGGAGGGTATTTAGATGTTGCCAGTTAATTTGTTTAAAGATGTTAGAGAAAATTAAGGGGTTGAAGTTACTGAGGTTACGAGTTTGAATGTAGAGATGTTGGTGTTGGATGGAGCTACTTGATCGAAGGTTGAAGGCAGGGAGATGGTCACTGAAGGTGTCGGGGATAGTGCCACAGAGAGTGATTTTGTTTGGATGGGAGACTAGAATCCTATCTAAGATGGACCCTGGGGGGTGATTTTTGTTAGGGCGAGTAGTAGAAGAGATTACTTGGATGAAGTTTAGAAGGTTAATGGAAAGTGAGGGGGATGGTGTGTTAATTTTATTCCAGTCGATGTTGACATCACCTAGAATATAGGTTTCATATTTTATTTGAGTTGAGGCCCAGTATAGAATATCTTCAGGGGTGGAGATATTGTTGCCAGGGGAGATGTATAAGGAAATGAAGCAGATATTCTTATGTTTATTTAATCGGAAAAGGCCAGCTGTGATTTCTGAATTTTTGAAATTAGGGGTAGGGATTTGAAGAGGAATTAGAGAGAGAAGAGTGGAGTAAATTAGAGCAGAGCCTCCGCCTTTTTTGTTTAATCGGTCACTTCTGAGGATGTGGTAACCAGGAGGTAATATTTCAGAGTCAGTGATATGGGGTTTTAGCCAAGTTTCAGAGATGGCTAGGATGTCGGGTTGATTGTGATTAATCCAGGCTTGTACATGGTGACATTTGTTGTTAAGGCTCTGGGCATTAATAGTGAAGATTTTCAGAGTGTTAAGGGGGGAAGTGGGAGGAGGAGAGAAAGGGTGGGGAGAGTTATTTGTTGTAGGTGAGGAAGAGGGTGGAGGGGTGGAGTAGTTTGTGCTAAGGCAAGGGCCAGGGTTAGGATGAATGTCTCCTAATAAGGCTAGGACATTGCAGGTGATGAGTTTTGGTCTACAAGGTTTGTATAGTAGGTATTTGTTAGGGTTTAGCAGAAGATTCAGAGAGTGAGTTGTAGTTGAGGTAGAGAATAGTTTGGGATGAAAAAGATGTAATAGGTTGGGTGAAATAAGGGAGGAGGATATGGAGTGAAAGTGAGAGAGTTGGAGTTGGGGGTTAGGGATAGTTTGAGTAGGAGGGAGGAATAGAGGAGCTTTATGGGAGTACGAAGTAGCAATATACAGGGGTATTAGTAAGATGAGAATGGAGCTGGGGAGTTGAATAGTTAAGGGGAGTTGGATGGGCATGTTAGGACAGGGTAGGGTAATGTAGGGTGAAGAGGAGAATAAGTGGTATGCTATTTGAGGAGGGAAAGGTTTAGAACTGAATGGAGAGAGTTAGATATTGAAGGCAAGAACAATGGAAGAATAAGTGTATAGGGATATTGGAAAAATTTTGTGGGAGGATTAGTAGTGGGAGTGGAAAGAGAGGTGGAGTGTTCTTAATTAGAGAATAGGGGAGGGTTAATTGGAAGATGACTGTGATTTGATAGTAGGTTAGGTAGGTGGACTATGTTAGGTATAAGTGTAGGTGTGCTGGGGCGGGTGGGAATTGGGGGCAGGGTAGGGGAGCGGCGTGAGCCCACAGGGCGAACGGAGTGGGAAAAGCCACACAGGAGTTCACCCAGGGAGAAACAATCAGAGGAGCATAAGCTAAGGTAAAAATAGGTGAGGAGGTGAGATGACACAAAGCCTTGATAGAATTTAGAATAAAATGAGAGGATAGGCAGTGAGGAATTTAGGAAGAAAGGGAGATAGAGTGGGATTGTAGGCCTTTACAGGATATGGGAATCTGAGAGCCTGTAAGTTAAACTTAGAACCAGAATGGAGGTCTGGTGGAAACTGTTGGCCTCTAGTAGACAAAAGGCTAAATAGAAGTGGTAATGTCTAGTGAAAGAAAGAATGCAGGGCAGTAAGTTTATTATTCAGGTTGGCTAGGAGTCAATGACCTGTAGTCTAGGAAGGAGAGGGAGAGACAAGGTATAGGAACAGGTAGAATGTTGCTGATTGGCCTGGCTGGTGGGAGTAAATTTACAACCTAGGAAATAACACACTATTTGTCTATAGACAGTGGTATAAAGTACATACTTTCACTTATTAATTAGTTCCCTTGGGGGGACTGTCTCAGAGGGAAGGATAGGTTCAGATCCTTAGTGTGGGGAACCCACATAAAGATGTGGACAAGTTATTTTTTCAGCAGGCAGGGCAAGTCCTCAAGACTACTGGCAAACCAGGTTGGGCAGTTTCACTTATTAATTAGTTCCCTTGGGGGGAACTGTCTCAGAGGGAAGGATAGGTTCAGATCCTTAGTGTGGGGAACCCGCATAAAGATGTGGACAAGTTGTTTTTTCAGCAGGCAGGGCAAGTCCTCAAGACTACTGGCAAACCAGGTTGGGCAGTTTCACTTATTAATTAGTTCCCTTGGGGGGACTGTCTCAGAGGGAAGGATAGGTTCAGATCCTTAGTGTGGGGAACCCGCATAAAGATGTGGACAAGTTGTTTTTTCAGCGGGCAGGGCAAGTGCCTCAAGACTACTGGCAAACCAGGTTGGGCAGTTTTACTTATTAATTAGTTCCCTTGGGGGGGCTGTCTCAGATGGAAGGATAGGTTCAGATCCTTAGTGTGGGGAACCCGCATAAAGATGTGGACAAGTTGTTTTTTCAGCAGGCAGGGCAAGTCCTCAAGACTACTGGCAAACCAGGTTGGGCAGTTTCACTTATTAATTAGTTCCCTTGGGGGGACTGTCTCAGAGGGAAGGATAGGTTCAGATCCTTAGTGTGGGGAACCCGCATAAATATATGGACAAGCTGTTTTTTGAGCAGGCAGGGCAAGTCCTCAAGACTACTGGCAAACCAGGTTGGGCAGTTTCACTTATTAATTAGTTCCCTTGGGGGGACTGTCACAGAGGGAAGGATAGGTTCAGATCCTTAGTGTGGGGAACCCGCATAAAGATGTGGACAAGTTGTTTTTTCAGCAGGCAGGGCAAGTCCTCAAGACTACTGGCAAACCAGGTTGGGCAGTTTTACTTATTAATTAGTTCCCTTGGGGGGACTGTCTCAGAGGGAAGGATAGGTTCAGATCCTTAGTGTGGGGAACCCGCATAAAGATGTGGACAAGTTGTTTTTTCAGCAGGCAGGGCAAGTCCTCAAGACTACTGGCAAACCAGGTTGGGCAGTTTCACTTATTAATTAGTTCCCTTGGGGGGACTGTCTCAGAGGGAAGGATAGGTTCAGATCCTTAGTGTGGGGAACCCGCATAAAGATGTGGACAAGCTGTTTTTTGAGCAGGCAGGGCAAGTCCTCAAGACTACTGGCAAACCAGGTTGGGCAGTTTCACTTATTAATTAGTTCCCTTGGGGGGACTGTCTCAGAGGGAAGGATAGGTTCAGATCCTTAGTGTGGGGAACCCGCATAAAGATGTGGACAAGTTGTTTTTTCAGCAGGCAGGGCAAGTCCTCAAGACTACTGGCAAACCAGGTTGGGCAGTTTCACTTATTAATTAGTTCCCTTGGGGGGACTGTCTCAGAGGGAAGGATAGGTTCAGATCCATAGTGTGGGGAACCCGCATAAAGATGTGGACAAGTTGTTTTTTTCAGCAGGCAGGGCAAGTCCTCAAGACTACTGGCAAACCAGGTTGGGCAGCTAAAAAAACTTATTTACCCCACCACCAGGAGTGCACAGCACTGTAGAGTTAAGCAGGAGAGAAATTTTATTCTTAATTTATCTTTAATTTATATTTCCTAACCCAGGGTACAGTACTGATTCACATCTCCTCTGTGAGTGCCAAAATAAAAGAAAAATCCTGGTGGAGTGTTTGAACACAATGTTCGAGAGTACTCAGGCCTCAGTTTCTTTTTTCATTCTTCTAACTCATCCATTGAAATGAAATGAAGAAGAAAGAGAGGCTTTTATCTGCTGAAAGTTGAATTGTACAGGGTATGGACTTTAACAGGAATAGACCCAAAACTGAAGGAATACAAGAAAGTATGAAAATTAAGACCACATTCTTAGTGAATTCCCAGTGTCTGCTCTGTAAAGTCTAGGTAGACTGCAATAACTTGTAAGCATACTAGAAAGGGGATGAGATTCAGAAAATTCTTCATTCAAAGGACATGGCTGCTGTTTTGACTTAGTGTAACAGTGCATAAATAATTTGAGGAGGGGTAAAATGTGATTATACTAGATGTATGCCAGTGTCACTAAACCAGCAAATAAGACAACTTTAGCATTGCATGTGATTCAAAAACATAAGGTGCAAGAGTTGTGACTCTAAGTAAACTAATATCAGCTTTAGTGGGGCCCACCTAATATTTCAGTCACATGGTAGTAATGACTTATAAGGAAGTAATAGAAATGATTGCCTTTCAGTACTGTTGTATAGTGAAGCTTTCAAAGAGCAGCAAAGCAGTCTTTGCAACATAGCTTTCGGATGGGTAGATGCCACAGAGGGTGAAAGAGATCTTCTTTCCAAGCTCTGGGGGCTGATAACCGAGGAGATAAGTGATTGATTCAGGGCAAACAGAAATTCATTACAGGAAGTCTACAACTTTATCAGATAAAAATGGGACCACATGACAGCTGCACACTTTGACCATCTTAATATTATATAATAAAGTGTCTACAGAATTGTGTTTACCTGCAGGCATCTTCCCAAATCCAAATACTGGTATACTGTAAATATTACAGATTTAATCATCAAGGGCATACAATTTTGCTATTGTCTTACATCTAGATCGTATGTAAAATCTTTAAAGTCACCTTGCTAATACCATCAAATGTAATCTTACATATAATCAGTCAACAAAAAATGAGTACTGTCGTAAAAAATTCTAGCCAAATATTCAAAAGGAAGAAGCATTTCTTCCAATAATCTAGTGCTTAGAGGGATCCAGGGAAAAGTAGAAAGATCAGGATACAAATGCCACATTCATATCGCCTTATTTTTATTCTCATTCCTCATCAAAGTCAAATATTATTTTGCCTCCATCCAAGGCATTTTTTTTATTCTTAATTTATCATTTATTTTATATTTCCTAACCCAGGGTACAGTACTGATCTACATCGACTCTTTTTGGACTCTGCCTGGAAACACTGTCTGGTTAAGTGACTTGCTCATATTCACAAAGTAAGCAAATGGAGGGTGAGAGATTCAAACACTGTCCTGCAGGAAACAGCTCATTAACAACTCATGGCTTTAATCATCTTTACTAACCAACAGACTCTTTACCTTGGATGTCTTAACAGTCCATATTAAAGAATATATCACTTTCCCTAAATCATATCAGGTGGGTATTTTCACCATGTTGGTCTCTCATGGGGTTACTAGTATGCCCAAATTCCTGCTACAGGCATTACTGGTCAGTGTTGGTACATAACCACAAATACTTGAACAGCATCAACTGCCAGTCAGTGGTCTGGGTCAAAAAACTAATCACAAACATCTGTGTCTACCACCTAGGCAGTGCAGATAATGTGTCATGCAATCAAGTGGCACAGGGTTTAATTACTTTCACCTCCATTGTCAACTGTATGTTTCTGGGCCCCTGAAGAGAGTTAGTTCAGTGGGTTTAGCTAGTTAAAAATATATTAAAATACATTTTTTTAAAAAAAGCAAACATAGGGTGAGAGTCTATTCCTTAAAGAGAAAAGCATTCCTTCAGTTCCAGAGTGCCATTGCCCCTGAATGCCTGATCTACTCATCAGCCACAGACATGGTGCGAAAGAGAGAGTCTCATGGAGGACTAGCAGACTTAGTGGATCTGGTGAACAAAGGACAGTCACTAGAATGAACTGATAGTCAGATCTGGGGAGTCAAAAATAGGCAAAAAAGCAGATAATAATAACTGTGGCTGAAACACCAGGTCTAGTGTACAGTGGACCTACAAGGCATTAATTATGTCTCTGATAAATTCATAGGTATAAATGAAATTAACCACCACCAGGGCCTTTATAAGCATAGCTGTGCAACCCAATCCAATTGTGTCCATCTGTATCATGAGCATTTATTAGGAAGGGGTATGTTACAAAGTTTCTAGAAGTTATGGGGAGGTATGTTAGTTTGAGAATAGCTGCTGTCTGCCTCTGTCTCTATCACATATCCTGTTTATGTTGCAAGCAAAATTTAAATCCTTGGATGTCTTTTTTGCTTTAGTAAGTGGCATCAGGACCTGCTCCCTGCTAATAATTGGTGGGGGAGTATGCTAGTAGGTATTTCATGGGGGGTGGCAGGGTTTCAATTCTAAGCTGAATTTGTCAACAGGCAGATTCATTATATTGCTCTGCTCATTGAAGGTGACAACATTGACAACCAGTTCAGCAGACTGCTGTGTAGTACCTTTGAGGTTATGGACATAGCTTTGAAGGACTTCTTGGTTGTCTTTAGTCTCTGAGGCTATCTTGACCTTGTAATTAGTGTTGCTGGACTTGATTAGTCCTCTTATTTTCCTGTTTAGTTTAATCAAAGAGCTCCTGTTGTAATGGGAGTTGCTCTTCCTGATATTAGCCATGACTATTTTGTTTTGTTATATACCCTGTTATGGTTAGGATTTGGTTTGTTTATATAATTTGTTTTGGGGTTCCTTCCAGTAAGTACAGCAGCCTCTGTATAGTCATTTAAATGGTTGTGCAGGGTTCCTGTGAATAACTCTCTATAGGTTGCTGTGAACTCGGGTTAGGAGGGGCATTGAACTTTGGCAAACTATCACTTAATAGGATGTAGTTTGCTTAGGAACAGTTCCTAACTGTTACAGAGTTTGCTGGGGTTGCTGAGTTCATAGGTTCATAGGTGTGTACTAGGTTAATGGCCCTGGAGTCTTTACAAGCCTATGCCATAGGAATAACCTGACATCTTGCCACCCAACTTTAGTTCCTAGTGCCTCTGTCAAGTACAGTCATTGGAGTGATCCCCGAGGTGAATTTTCTATTTCCCATCCACTCATCAAGATGTCTGTTGAAGAGGGCAAGTGAGGTGCTCTGCTTGACATGTATGGGAAGTCTATTCCATAGCATGGGCAGTCTCTGAGTTATGAACCTGTCCCTCCAGCATATTCTGTTGATTGTGGTAATGAGGTTGAGGTCTCTGGAGCATGTGGTGTGGAGGGATTAGGATTTCTAACAGAGCTGAGTCAGACATGTCTTGGTGAGTCAAGCAGAGATCACGGAGAATAGTTTGAGTTTTTTGAGTCTGTCCATATAGGACAAGTGTTTAAGGCCTAGGATCCTCTTTGTGAGGTACTTTTGTAGCCTCTCCAGTTGTTGCAGGTGTCTAGTGAGGTACATGCCAAATGGGGCATTGTACTTGATGATTGGCCAAACGAGGGAAGAGTAGAGGGAGACAATGACCTCTTTCTTCCTGGATGCAAAACCCTTAGTAATGAGATGTGCCATATAGAAGGATGTTCTGACCACAGTGGCAACGTGATGGTCAAAACAGAGGTTGCTGTCAACCTGTGTTCCCAGATCTCTTATAACACCTATATTCAGTGGACTACCATCAATGTGGTAATTAAAGGGAACCGAGTTTTTCCCAAGGGTTTGACAACACATTTTTTGGCATTGAGCTTAAGGCCATGATTCTGACACCAGTCATTGGTGTCATTGAGGCCTTTCTGTAGGATGTCAACATCACTTGAGGAGTTAATAATAGCTCCCAACTTGCAATCATCTGCGAACTTTGTCAGCCAGAGTCCTTTCGTGTTGGCCTGGACTTCAGAGAAGTAGATACCAAACAGGAGAGGACCCAGGACCGAACCCTGTGGGACTCCACTCGTGACTGGTCAGCAGTCTGACTTGGGGTCAGCTACCTGAGTAAATACTTTGAGAAGAAATAGCCAGGGAATTGTTACAGCTAGGCTTGTATAGGCCCTAGGGCCGATAGCCTAGTACCATCCTATGAACCTTCACACTGTGGGTTCTATCTGTGAGCCAGTTTGCAACTCACCTAGTGATATAGGGGTTGGTACCTAGCTTAGTGAGTTTTTCTATGATTCCTGAGTGGGGAAGGTATCAAAGTCCTTGGCCAGATCAAGGTAGGCTTAATGAACCACCTTGCCTTCATCCACAGCTCCGGTGACTGACACAAAGAAGTCGACCAAGTTGAGCAGGCATGATCTACCCTTCACAAAACCAAACTGTGTAGGATCCAGACTTTGGAGATTCCCTATACCCTTGTTTAATAGGTCCATGATGATGCATTGCATATCAGACTCATCAGGCTAATTGGGCAATAATTCCCAGGATCTGTAGTCACTCCTACTTTGTTGAGAGAGATGACTCTAGCAGTGCGCCACTCAGTAGGGACAAAGCTTGAGGTGAGGCTGTGATTGAACAGGGCAAACAGGTGAGGTGCAAGTTAACTCTGTAGTACATGAAGAACACAGCCAGGGATATTGTCAGGTCCCATAGAACCTGTATTCTTGGCCTTGGACAGTGCTGTTTTAACCTGTGCAGCAGTAATACTGGGTGCCTGGCAAACTACTGGTATTCTGGTCCTTTGGGGGTGGTTAAAGTTGCCACTGAATCTGTCGGCCAGTATATTGGCAATATCTGTTTCCTCAGTATAGGAGGTACCATTATGCAGTAGCTCAGAGCAAATCTGGGTATTGCAGTGGTGATTCTTTACATAACTATAGAATGCCTTATGGTTGTCTTTACTATATGCTGCAATTCTGTTTTCATCACTAGCTATAGAGGATTTGATGAGAGATCTCAACCTTTTTTTGACGCTGATAAGAGAGATTTCCCGTCTTGGGACTTCGGCTTATTCCGCATCAGTTTCCTCCTTCTGTTGTAGAGTTTATGGCAGGGGACCACCAGATTGGGTTCTTTTTTTTTTTTTTTTTTTTGAGGAGAACGTCTTGGTCTATGGCGAGATCCATGCATTTGTGTATGTGTTCGTACAGTGCATTGGTTTATGATTCGGTGGTCATGCAACTATTCTTCATTTGCATGGGTGCCGCGAAGTTAGCCACTTCTGTTTTTAGGAGCCCAAAGTTAGCTTTGGAGAAGTTTATCATGGTGGTTACCTTTGTGGGGGTGGGTGGGAGGGATGTGGATTTCCAAGGTGATTAGTTTGTGGTCGGATCTGACCAGGGAGGAGTTGACTATTGGTGTAGAGCAACAGTCACCCATATTAGTAATGACCAGGTCAAGGATGTTGCTACCTCTAGTGGGGGTAAGAACGAGTTAGTCCAGAGCATTGGAATTAATGAATTCCAGAAAGCACTGGGCAAGTATATTGGTACATGAGTAGTTTTCCCAGTTAATGGAGGGGTAGTTGAAGTCACCCAGTGTGAGAGCATTAGGTTGGACCCTAATATCCCCTAGTGTGCTTAGGAACATGGAGTGTGAGTCTTGGGACATGGTTGGGGACCTATAGCAGGCTATGACCTGAATTGAGGTCTTACCCAATGTTAGCTGCACCTGAAGTATCTCAGATGCATTATGTTGGGCTACCAGTCTGGAGGTGGGCGCATCCTTTATGAATATGGAAACACCACCACCTTTGGAGCTTCATTCCAAGTTCTGGGGCTGAAAGGTGTGGAATGAGTTATAGCCTGGTAGTGGAGGGGTACTTTCTGCTGCCTTGAAGCAGGTCTCTATTACAGCACAAATGTCAATGTTCTCCATTTTAAGGAGTGCTTCGAGCGAGTGCATTTTGAGATTTAGACTTTTAGCATTGATCAGCATGACTCTCAGATTGCATTTGTTTGTAGCTGTTACGGTGGTAATTTGGTCTTTGGAACACCACCTAAAACAGGCACTATAGGGGTGGCAAGAGCCATGGTGAGTATCCGGTAGCCCAGGGGTGACAGATACAGGCCATTTAGAAAAGCATCGAGTTCTGTCATTCATGTCATCCCAGGCAGACAAATGCTGGATCCCCTTAGAATGACACCAGAAACTTAGCCAATTGATGAAATTAATCATTTTCTGCTTGTACTGTGGTATCATTCTTGGTGATGGTAAGATGCTGTTCAGGGCTAGGGTCATACCCGCCTGGGCTGCATAATCCAAGAGCTGCTCCATGTCTCTTTTCATGTAGTTCAGGGAGGTATGTCTCAGGTCATTCATACCCACATGTACAATGACAGAGTTATATTTGTACCTGTTGTTGAGGGGCCTGAGTCCATGCGTTATGTGGTGGATCCTGGCAACTGACAGGTAGCTGACTGCTACTTTCTCCATATTCAACCCAGTGAGTGGGACATCAGTGTGCTTCACTATCAAGTCACCTATGACTAGTGTGTTGGGCATGCTGTTTTGCCTTAGGGACTTTGGTTGAGTGGCACACTGTTTAGGAGAGTTATGGGTTTCGTGATTAGTGTTGTGTTGTGGTGGTCAGATGCATTTCTGCCTTGGCGGTCTCTGCTGCTTGGGTAGATTTTTATTGAGAGCCTCCACGAAGGTGGGTGTGTGGTTTGTTTTTTTATGTGAAGGCAGTGCTGGTGTGTGTTCTGGAGGGCTATGTGTTCCATGTGGTGTGGTGCAAGTGAAATCCTTCTCCTCTTGTCCAGCTATTCCGGTCTTGGCTGGAGTGTACGTGGCTTCCAATTTTGTGGTCCCGTCTCCCCAGTGAGGACACTGGGGGATATACAGTGCTCTCCCATGTTGTTAAGTACCCAGTCTCTTATGTTTAAACCATTTAAGGGTATTTGTGTTAATAAAGTCCAGGAATCACTGTACCTGCAAGTTTGAGACAGTGTATGTTTCCCAGTCTATAGAGTTAATCTTCCATGAATAGGGCATTTGGTTTAGTAGTATGTGTCTCCATTAGGTCTAGATACAAGTTATAGGATGCTTGAGACATACAGGGTGACCTATAGCTCGCTAAAATAAGGTACTGGACTTTGTCTATGGTGATTTGTCCACAGATAACCTCCAGGGTGTCATTCTATTTAACCACCCTAAAGGTATACTTGTTGCTAATACAGATCAAGGCACCTTCACCTTTGTCCCTATCTGTGCAGTTGATGGCCTAACTGTCTGGAAAAAACTGAAGCCTTGCACTTTTGGAGTACTTTCTGTGGATTTAAATTGTCTCAGTAACAGCATAGATGTCTAAATTCTCCAAGGTGAGCAGAACTTGTAGGGTGTGGAATTTGTTATTGAGGCTTCTAACACTGAGCAGTAACACCTTTAGAATTCTTTGGGTTTTATTTGCCATGTTGGTAGGTTTGCAAATTTTACATTGCCTAAGGGGGTGGATAATGTTTTAGCCAAAATTCAGAAGTGTCGGGGGAGCAGGTGCAGACCATCCTTTGCAAAGCAATGTGATTTGTTAACTATGTTCTCCAATGCTGACAAGTACTGAATCATCTAGAAACACACCAGAAACTTAGCCAGTTATTGAAGTAAATCATCTTTTTTTCATAGTGTAGCATCATTCTTGGTGAAGGTAGAATGCTGCTCAGTGCAAGGAACATATCTGCCTGAGACATATCGGAGTCTCTCTTCATGTGGTCTTGGAAGGTGCATCTGTTGTCATTAATGTCACATGGACTATAGCAGAGTCATACTGGTACCTGTGGTGTACTGATGTGAATGTATGTGTAAACTGGCAGATCCTGGTTCCATATAAATGACTAACAATTATTTTCTGTTTGTTCAGTCTGGAAAGTGGTGCATCTGTGTGTTGTACAATGGAGTCCCCTATTACAAGAGTCCTGGTAATTTGTTTGCTTGCCTTATGGGCTTTACTCTTGGGGCTCCACTGGGTGAAGTTGTTTTGTTTGCTGTTGCTTATGGTGAGTGCTTTAGAGTTTACTGAAGATAGGTGTTGCTGTTTATAGGCTTAGGAGGCTTTTGAGGTTTGGGAAGATTGCTAAGAACAGTATTGATTATTTGGACGCCACTATATTTAAGGATGTTACAAGCCAAATGTTTGTTTCAAAAATCCATTGGAAGGAAACATTTTCCAATAGTTATTTGGATTTTCAGAGTACCCATCCAATTCATACTAAAAGGAACATATTTAAGGGCCAGTTGGTTAGGGCCAGTAGGATGTGTTCCACTAGAGAGAGATTTATGGAAGAACTAGTTAACATCAGAAAAAGGTTTGAAGGGAGGGGATATCCCCATAAACTTCTAGCTAATATAGTAGAAGAAATAAAGGATGGCTGGGGAACTAAATACAAACCCCTGTTAAGTAGTGGCAAAACAATACAAAAAAACCTGTGAATAGTCTTACAAGGAATGGTGTTTATAATACAAGTATAGTCATAACCTTTGGGGTTGGTGAAAAAACACTTAGGGGAATCATACAAAGGAATTAGAATATTTTTAAGGGTAATGTTAACATTTTTAGACTTTTGGGTCAATCGCCAAATTTTATTTATAAAGCAGGAAAAGTTTTCAAAAATCTAATGGAGCAGGTGGTTATACCAAGACTCTTGAATACAAAAGGAACAACTAGATGTGGAAATTGCAACCAATGCACTTTTATTTTAAATAAGGATATAGTACATCTTAAAGGCCATCATAGAGGCATTTTTTTACAAAAGGGCAATGGTAACACCAAAGGTGTAATATACATTTCTGTGTGTCTGAAATGTGACAATTACTATGTGGGTAAAACCACTAGGGATTTTAAGACCTGTATTTATGAGCATCTATATGCTATTAGTAAGAACAACACGAATAATGCACTTCATAGACACACCTTAGTTTGTTAGGGTGACACGACTTTTAAATTTGGCATATTAGAAGTTATACCACACAACCCCAGAGGGGGTTGTTGGGAACTTCTAGTGGACCTGAGAGAATTCTATTGGGTTATTAAATTAAATGCTTTGGAGGCACCAGGTTTAAATGATTCTTTGTCCCTGGTGCCCATTTTAAGGAAAAGGGCATTAATTTTATAAATTCTCCAATTTATAAATTCCTCAATTTATTCAATGTATTTATTGTTATTCAATTGTGAACATTTGTATCAAATAGAATTTTGTCGAAAACATATATTTCAATGTTCAATTTAATGTATTTTAATATTAATTGATTAATTGATTGATTGATTTTTGGGGGGTTTATAAACAGGATGACTGCATGGGAATGTGTATTTGGTTCTGAAGATGTCCCCTAAGTGTTGTACAGGGGAAGATAGCGCTTAACCTGATTCGTTTTTATTTTATATGGTGGTTTAGTACAATGAAAACGATTTTACAAAACTCTACAAGTGTATTTTCCTGCTGTGTGGAGCTTATGGTGTATTTCTGGCTCAAGACATCTGTTTGTTGTTTTCTTGACTAAAAAAATTCAAGTTGAAGTTTAAGCAGCATTTCTCTGTCAGGTTTTCTAAATTTTTCTCTGGCATGCCTCCATTTTGTTAATAATTAGTCTGTTTCCTTTGTCTTAATTTTCTCCTGTTCTTTCCTTTTTGTCCATCTGAGAACAGGTTTTATTCCACAGTGCACAAAGTCTGTTATTTTATATAGTCTGTCTTTTTATGTACATGTTCTGCTGTCTAGTCTGGCTTCTACCTGAAGACTGGGAACAAATTTAGATCTGAACTGTTCTGAGCTAGTCCACAAAGTTTGTTTAGCACTAGGTGTTAAGAAGGGAAAATCCTGCAACTGGCAGATACTAATTGGTTTTCTATTTGCATTTATAGTATTTCTGTGGGTAAAGTTTAGTATCTACCGGATTACCCTCAAAATGTCATACCTGCAATGAGCGATCGAAAATTGTCAAAAGTCATGTCCCATGATTTCATATTGCCGAAAACAAAAATGTTGAAGTCACAACAGTGATTGCACACTAGCATTCGCTGTTGTGGATTCAACATTTTGAATGGAGATTGCTCTATAATGGGGATCGGGAAATTTACCCTTTCCCTCACAGTAGTGTGATCTTGGAGTTGGTATATATAAGTAGCAGGGGGTATAAGGGTGCAGGAGGGCTTGCCCCCCTGCAAAACATGTGTTGAATTGCACCAGATGTCGAGTTAAGTTTGAAAAATGTCAACAATTTGAAAACGTCAACAATTCATTTTCAAACTGTTGACATTTTTTTTTTTTGCTTCATTATTTTGATCTGTCACTACCTTAAATTTCAACAGTGTTTTTCTAGCACATAAATACTCTTAAAAAACGTTGTCAACATTATGATAATAAACCGTATGTACCATATATCTTGCTTGGCCTGGCTGGTAGTAAAATTATTCCATTGAGTCAGTGAGTGACTTAGACAGGTTCTAGTGCTTTCTGAACAGGAGATTGATTTGATTCATTTGATTGGCTTGACTGTGTGCTTGGGCATGTGCTATAGTTATGAAAGGAATTTAGGAATAAATATGTGTATTCATGAATGATTCCACAAGTGTGGTATGGAGACATTCCTCTCAACTGTACAAATGTTCGTAGAATGTCCAGATTTTTGCCTCATATTTTTAGTCCATTTTTTATAAATTGTGATTTTCTGGCAAATTGTTTTAAAGTTATTAAAGACTGAAGTCAGAAAATAATGACAGAGAGTTGAGTTTCAGACTTCATACCCTTCAGGAAATTAATGCCAACACAAAACCTGTTATTCAACTTTCTAAGTTTGTAAGAGCAATATTTAAAAATGTCCCATTATTTATGGCTTTGTCCAGATTTATTGATCTAAGAGGTTGAGAGAGATGTGTGGAGGAGTAGAAAACTAAGCAAAATAAAATAAATAAATAAATAATGGTTGGAAAGTTTATTTGTAATCTGTTATGATGATAAAATGACTTTTTTCCCCTAATATTGTCTGAGACTGCATGCAGCTCTATAGTCTGAGGCACAGAATACATAAACTACCTCAGTACTAGGGCATGTGATGTACCACTCTTGGTTGCTTTGGGACATGGTACACAGATCTTCAAATCAGCATTGCCTTGCAAAGGCTAGGACAACTGGCAGTCCCAGCTGTACCACAAAAAACTCCCTTATTGTACTGTTAATTTGTTTAAAGTGCCTGTTAAGAATATTTGTTTTAATTTGTACTCCACTTGAATTATCCCCATTTTTAAGAAGAACAGAATTCATTAGGATTTAGTTGTTTTGTTATTCTTTTACTTGTTGTAAAGATTGTTAGAAAAGCAGTTTGTGTATGAAGCATATTGTTATGTAAAAAATTTGTTTTATGTGCTTGAGTACATGAAAACAAGCTTGTGCTTATTTTTTCCATGGGTAAAATTGAATAGAATACAAAATAAAATGTATTAATAATAAAGAAAACATCACACAGCAAGATATTCAGAAAGATTTTTAGGTGATGGTACTGCATTAAATATTACTGTTTAATAAATAACAGCAGTTTATCTTGACTTGACCCAAAGCTGATGCATGTTTTATTTGGGTTCTATCCCTTCTACATCCTGTGTCACTCCAGTGCATTGATCCATGTACATTGCCAGGTCTACCTGCCACCTTCTGGTACTCCCCAAATTTTCTCCATATGAATGGGGCCTGTGTGAATTTGAAAGTTGTTGGGGGAGACGTCTGCCAATCATACCAACCACTGGAGAGATTTCTTCTTAGACCCTATCTGGTTACACCCTGAGAGCAGGCGTGCAATGTGTATGTGCTGATGTATCACCTAGCTCCTGCAGCAGCTCAGTCAATTTCCCCACCCTAATCCCTCCTTAGACTATGTCCCCCTCTTACATGACTCTGGCCTCTGCCATAGATCATTATGTGGAAATGTCCTTGAGATCACCATTCCCCGACCCCTAGGATGGAAATGCCCATTACTCCCTGCACTCTATCAGTTGCCCAAGGCACTAATTGAACCCGGGCTGGCTGGGCTGTAGTCAAGGATTTACCTCTCTGTTACCGAAGTGACTTAGGTATGTATGATGATCGGCATAAAGGGGGAACTGGTTGTCTGGTAAATTATTGTCGATTGGTAAATAATAGCCATCAGACTGCTGCACTGGCTACTGTTCTGGGTGGTCACATGACCGATGTGGCAGACCTATGATGACAGGCTACTCCAGATGACATACTTGTTCACACTCACAAAGAAATATCTCATAGCTGCAACATATTTACCATTTTTATGGGAAAAGTGCTGATGGGGATGATTGCAAGGAGCATGTACAGGGAGGAAGGCTGGTACAGGGAAGGTAGCAGTGACTGACCAATGAATATACTACTCAAAAAGGGACTGAAAGGAGAGGTATCAGCACCAGAGAGACAAAACAGGGGTGCAAAGAACTGGAATGTAATCAGGGTTATGACAAGGTGGGGGAACATCAAGATGACGGATAAGGTATAGTACAGAAATCTTGTCTAACTGACCCAGAGGAGAATCCACCCAGATGTCAGTCACACCCATGGCTGACATCAATGGCAGGTACCACCTCTGGTGAACCAATGGACAAGGCCAACCAGCCATGTAATTTTAACTGATAAACCATGTGATGCTCCAGAATACTAATGCAAGCATTTAGCTGCCAGTTCACTTTCATCATGATTAGCCATGCAGTTGCTGCCCGGTGACCCCAGGGAGACCAGTGTGAACCACTATCAGAAGAGGACCCTGTAACCCACATGAGACCAGACCATGAAGGACAGTAGTGAGCCCTCCATGTAACCTTTCCCAAGTTGACATTTATCCCCTATAGACAGTCAAACCTGAGGACTGCTGATAATCCCTCAAGAGAGGCACAGTGATTGATGCAGACCCACAGACCCAAACGCACATCATCCTTTGCCAGAGCTGGTCCTCTAGAAAGAGGAAACAAAAAAAAGATACATGCAGAATAATACCACATGTGTTAGTACACCAGTATCAGAGGTTTATGCCCAAGAATCAGAAGGATGAGTCGAGCAATAATCACAACCCTAGGTTAAATGTTAACATGCCAAATACCAGCGTACCCAGACAATACACCAAATGCCAAACCTCTCTTCCACTGCAGATGCAGAATTGAGTGCTAATATGGGTCCAGAAGGGGGCAAGTAGTTCAGACAAATAGTAATGTCAGTATTCAACATTCTGATTATTTTACTGCAGGGTTTTACAGCTTAACTTGGCCTTCTTTGTCTTCAGCATGTAATTGTAAACCTTATCAGAAATGGCTGTCAGGCTTGCAATACAGAAAAAATGCATAGTCCACTTTTATTGCTACTTGGAGAGACTGCAGTGCTTCTTCAGGCAAGCATTATGATTTAATGCAATCTCCTTTGCTGCAGTAAAACATAAATCAGACAGTAGTCCATGGAAAATATCCCTTCCAAGAGAAAGCAATGACAGAAGCAGACGCTAGAATGAACAGTGCTACACCACAAACACAATGCTTGCAATAGATATTGTGCTGCCTCTGCTTAACCTCTGCCTCCCTTTAATAGAGCAGGTTAGAGTGGTATCTCTACAGGTCACTATACCTCTTTTACATATGAGGTCCTCATATGGCCCAGCAGATGCTCCTTATAGTCCCTGTGAAACAACTGAAGAAAGATTTTCATCTCCTAGCTGTAACAGGTGGAAGCCCTGCTTGAAACTGTTGTTGGAAAAGGCCATTACCACTCTACAGGTCCATATAAAGTATAAAATGGTAGCCATGTGCACATGGTTGCATGTCCTAGATACCACATGACAGGCATCATCAAACAGCAAGTTTGCATGATGCAAAGTGTCACTAGCATGGACAGGCAATGCTATGTCCTTCATTGTTTATGTGTATGAGCATCCTGTGCACATGATTTTCCAGTCCTAGCACATGCTAAGGACAAGCACAGTAGCAATGACTGCACTTGAAAACTCATCATGTTGTAGCATTGTCATAGCAACATTTCCTCTAAAGCACCTACTTAACATAATTGTTGTGCTGTGAGGTTTAGTTTAGCATGATAATAAGCCCACTAGCTATATTACAGGAAACTGCATAAGAACTAGATCGTGGTCAAATGGGACCTTGGGCAAGGTAATGGACCCCCACCCCTAGTCTCTGCCATACTTATATTCCACCACTTGATTGTCTCTTTTCAGTTACAAGAAAAAAAAATCAAACCTGTCAGTTTGCATATGATTTTCTTGTTTCAACTTTACATTGTCACATATTTTTATTTAATTAAAATGTTTATTTCAAATTTTATAGCAAAAACTGACAACCATTTCAGAATAAAACAAAAGTTTGACATTGAAAACAGACATAGAGTGAGCAACAGTAAACTTCTATTACCTTGAAACTCACATTTATTGAAAATGTATCCAACATCCCATTAGACTACAAAAGAAGTGCTGGGACTTTTAGTCAAACAGCATAGAATCTATGTGAAGGGTGTAGGAATTCAAAAGACAAATGTGTAATGCATTTGCTAACCACTTGGGATGACCCACTGGATGCATGTATCCTTTTCAGGAGAAAACCATCAGCACTGGTTGGTGAAGTGACTTAGAGTCACACAGCAGACAAACAACTAGAGGAATCAAACCATCACTGCAGAGGCAGCTCTTTAACAGTTCATAGACATGCTCATTTAAACTTAGTACCAGACAGACTGTTGTAACCTAACGCAATGCATTTCACAGCTGTGTGCTTGCAAAAAAAAAAAAAAAAAAAAAAAAAAACGGCAAAATAAAAATATATTCAATTTTGTTAGGTAAAGATACCTCCCAGGCCAAGGACAACCACAAAGCTGTGGCCGGAACCTCAAAAGCAGTACACAACAGTGCAGAGCACTGATTGTTAATGGATCCACTTACACTGAGCTGGATGATATAGCTAATCTGCTGGCTGACAAATTCAGCTCCAGTTTTACCCCCTCTCAACCTCCCCCCAACTATCACTTGGGAGTATGTCCTAAATTCATTCTCTGAGGCTAAGAACACCATAGCGATGGACCCCAATAATAATGCAGGATGACTCCTAAATAGCCTGAATTATGATCTATCTGGAATTATGCAGTCACTATACAACCATAGCTTCCAGACAGACTTTGATCCATGTTAATGGAGGACTGCAACAGTCATCCCTCTGCACAAGGGCAGTTCATCAGTGGACCCTGAAAACTACAGAACCATAACCCCAACTAGTCTTATATGCAAAGCCATGAAAAGATTATCATGGATATGATTACTAATGACATATGAAACCTTCAGACACTGGATCCAACCCAGTTTTGATTTGTGGAGGGCATATCATGCCTACTCAATCTGGTGGATGACTTTTAAAAAGTCACTAAGGCAGTGGATGAGGGGAAATGGTGCATACTGCCTACCTTGACCTGGGTAAGGCATCTGATATGATACCACATTTGAGAATTGTAAAATAACTAATGGAATTAGATGTTAACCCTTATGTTATATGCTGGAGAGCCAGCTGGCATTCATCTAAAAGCCAGGAAGTTAGGTTAGGGGATATCACCTACAGAAAGCAGTCAGTCACTGGTAGAGTCCCTCAGGGCTTTGTGTCGGGCCCGCTCCTTTATGGCATTTACTTCTTGGAAGTCAAAGCCAATGTCAATTGCCTATGGATGACCAACTTTGCAGATGATTGCACACTAAGAACAATTATAAAATCCCCCCCAGGATACTAACATCCTACAGGAAGGACTAACACAGACAAATGACTTATGCCAAAATCATGGCTTAAAACTCAATGCCTAGAAATGCAAAATAGTACCCTTTGGGAAGTCTGCCATCCTAAGAAACTCTCTCATTGATAATATATCTCCTAAGAGTGGACCTCATAGTCAGGGATTTGGGCACATATGTAGATAGTAACCTGGCTTTTGACCAACATATGTCTAAGTTAGCAAGGGAATCATTCTGTGTTGTTAAACTTATACACAAGGGCATAGCATCTAGATAGAAGGAGGTAATTGTTTCTATGTATCCGGCTGTCATCAAACCCATCATGTAGTACATTGCCACCCCCCCCCCCCGTTATGTTCATGACCAGACAAATGCAGCAACTGGAACATCCACATAGGTTCCTTACAAAAAGAATATAGGATGTAAACAACATGTCCAGTGCAGATCACCTTAAAGCCCTATCTCTTCACTGTTTCCTATAGACTGCTTTGTGCTGGGTCTACAAGGCTTCCTTAGATCCCACTCTGATGGATCTTTTCCACATCTGCAAAACTAATTGCATCACAACTACTCAATCTAGGGACTTGAACCTTGGTTTTGACATAAATAGGACATGTTGGAGGGATGGGTGTGTGTCTCAGAGGATTCCCATCCTCTGGACCAGGCTTCCTGCCCATGTGAAGCAGAGTTCCTACCCTAACGCTATTCAGGATTGACCTGGACCAGTAGATGAAAAATCAGAAATTCACCCCCAGGTCAAGCATCTATTTACTTAATGAACATAGGCAGCCTGTAAATTATACCCTAGACTACATATGCACCTTAAAATAACCTCTAAAGCACAAAAAAGTGTGGGATATATGAATAGGTTTCTAAAGGCCCTAGTGGTTGTTAGACTAGTATACATCCATGAACCTATTACAGTATTAACACTAAACTCATAGACTTCATGCTTTTTTTCACATCCAAATAAACACATTTTCAACAGTCAACAAAACAAGGAAACCAAGGATTGTAACCAAAGAATATGGCTCATATGATGATGCCCCTGTCATACCATAACTACTACTGTGGGATGCAGACATTAAAAATTTACACACACACACCATGTCCAAGACAGGGAACAGTGCGCAGTGGCATGACAGGCTACTGTGCTGCTGTGGAGAAGTTCACCTGGAGAGGTAAAAGGGTGCAAGGGCCTTGATAGGTTACTATTCTGCTGTGGTTGGGGCAACACTCTACCATATCTGAGCACACTGAAAGACATGCTATGGTTGATATGAGGCCTACTGTACATATTTCACAACCTGTGCTGTTAATGCAGTGCTTCAAGATGGCAGCTAGTGGTAACATGCCCATTGCTGCAGTTTGTATTGCACATGATATGGGTGGAGATAGCACATTAGTCAATATGTCTGTGGCCACCAAATGAAGGAAGGGAGATGGTGCTGATACACAGTGTCTGTCAAGGATAGTGCAGCATACACAACTGTACATACATACTCCGAGCTTCATGTATAACATACAGGTATACATGTTTTGACCTGAGACTGAGAGAACAGGAATGTCTAGAAAAGTTTCTACACATGAGAGGGGTAAAACAAACAAGGGTTTCTGGGAAAAGATGTGGTGAGTGGAGCAGGATATTTATGGCTTGGGTAGACATAACAGCATAGTTGTACAGGTGCATTGCAGGGTGATAGACATGATACTGCCTGTTATGATCAAGGCAACAAATTTCACCAGGGACAAGTCCACCTCAGGAGGTATGCCACCAACACAGAGGCATCTAACACAGGACCAGAAGTTACTGGTAACTCTGCTCAGGACAGGTAAGAAAGCCCTGAAGCCTGGCATTGGCTTGTATGTGACAGTCTGCTTGATGGCAAGTGCCTGAATTTCTGACGAGGATCAGAGAACATGATTGTTGTAGATTTTATTTTTAATGATTGCAGTCAGAAGGCCTGTTCCTGTTAATGATGCTGGAGTTATAACAGGCATGCTGACTGCCCTCCACAATCAGTGTGCACATTTTTGAAAATGAATATACTTTTACTTTATAAGTACATCAAGAACACTGCAGCTTGTGGATTCTGCTTCTTCAGTCATAGCAGTTTCATAGGTTGGTACTAGTCTATCAGCCCTAGGGCCTATACAAGCCTAGCCATAACAATTCCCTTGCTATTTCTTCCCTGGTATCAAAAACAAACCCTATCTTGGCTCCTAAAAATATACTTTCCTAGTAAGTACATAAAAAAAAAATACAGGACACTTGAACAACCTTTTAAATGCAACATAATTGTAGTGCTTCTTTCACTTAAATCAGCATGCTAAGATTCAAAGAGCTAAAACAGATGCATGCCTAGATCCTGTCAAATATAACCATACTATAAGAATTAAACAATCAAAGCTCTTATTTCTGTGCAATATCCGCTGATGCTAAAACAACATCCTGTGCAATAAGTAACAGATGGGAAATTTTTGTGCAACAAATATTGTGGTTCCTCAGACTAGTAAAAACAGAATCCTAAGCAATACGATTTAGTTGTGGAATTCTTTGCAATAAATACTGTGTCTCTTTAGCTTAATAAATGTCTGTTGAATTGATATGTAATGTTATGTAGCAGGAATGTCTAAATGTAGCAATGTGAATTGTTGTATATGTTAGATGTTTGCAAATAGAGTCTGGAGTATCATAATTTCATTCAGTTGCTCTTGTGGAGTCTGTATAAAGTTTACTTTGACTCTATAATTTAGTTACTTTTTAAGCAGGTGTCATGGAAAAAATATGTCAAAAATAAATACAGTGTAACCTACCTTAATTCTTGCACTTGGAACCATCTGATACTATAAATTCTAGGAAGCTGAGATGGCAGCGAGGACACTATCTGCAAGCATTGTTCTTTTCTTTGCTCTCATCTGGAGAAAGGAGTTTCTAGTACATGGACTGGCCGACTAGACATAACTGCCCCTTTTAAGGACCATCACATTGAAGGACTGTCTGGTTAAGTGACTTAGAATTCCACAGTAAACAAAGTGAATCTGGGAATCAAACCCAAGACTACAGGGTGAAGCTCATTAGTAACCTATGACCATGATTCTTGAAAGGAAATTACCATTTATGAAGTATAAAACAGTGTTTTCACTATTCATATAAAATAATCTGTGTTAACGCTAGCAATATACAGAGCAGCTGGGACATAAATGCAACTTGAAGTAAATTCTTGTCAGGCCTACACTATCCTCTCTTTTGTTTGGACTGCAAAAAAATATCAAATGCTGCATATACTTTTGGGAGCTTGTCTAGAGTGGAGCATTGTGTCTGTAAGTCAGTATGTATGTCATCTCTTTACAGCTTGTTTAATTTTGATGAAAACTAATTTATTATTCCATTTAACAGACACACACACACACATACATAAGCACATGTGCACATGCAAGCACCAAGACAAGTTGACACACACACACATACACACACACATATATGACAAGAAATGCACAGACATGTGCACACATACAGAAGCATGCTCAGTGCAGATTGATCTCACCTACTAAAACTTCACAGAAAAATATAAAAAATGTAAATCTGCAGAACAAGTTTTAATAAATACAAAATAACACTGTGTCAGCTGCTTAAACTGTCATCTTGATGATTAAATGTTATGCAGGTAAAGCCATGCTACACAATGTAAGACTATACTGCTGTGTAGCCTGGGGGGGAGGGTGTATAGGATACCATCTGAGAACTTAAATAACGCTTGCGGAATGAATATTACACATAATTGAAAGAATTGTACTGAGTTCCAAGCCCCCTTGAAGATGTACACTCTAGAAACAGTTCCCTCTGTCCCATATATATATATATATATATATATATCTCATCCACATATCTCATCAGCTGTCATGCATAAGTAGCTAACAAAGAACAAAAGCTGTATATTACCATGCGCTACTGCCTCGTTAGTGGCTAGTAGTGTTAGAACAATGGGGAGATGACAAGTTTAGCAGATACATAGTTTTCTTTTCTTATCACTCACAGCATCTACCTGCTGTGTCTGTGCTGCATATCTTCTTAAAGCCTATAAATATTAGATGGGCTTGCAGGTTTCTTTGATCAAACACAGATGTCCGATTCAGAGCTAACTTCACTGAAACATCAATGTCTGCCTGTTGATAATGTACGTCACTTTGAAGGGGATTGCAGAGAGTTGAGAGAGGGTGGAAGGTTGGGGGGAGGGGTCACTCTTGCTTATTAGTATGAAAAGACCACCAGGTGTGTCAACAGCTCCACAGAATGCTTTCATTTGTCAGCTAGGCAGTCAAGCTATACACCATTTTCTAAACCTGTAGGTAGATTCCCCCAGGGTATAACGGAATCCAACCAGCATCACAAAAAGCTTGCTTAATTTTTTTTCTTTGCTGGCTGAAGTGTCTGTCTACTGAAAAATATAAATAAACATTTACCTATTTCTATCCCTTCAAATTAGAAATGAATTACCCGAAGGTGTGTAAAATGCTTGATGTGGGCTTTTAAACTAACAAGTACTTGCCTCATGAAGAGCAGAGATGTTGGTTCTTGTCAAAAAAGGGAAAAAAATAGATAAAGTCAAAAATACAAGGCAAATAAAGGGGCCTGCTTTAATAATCAAATTTGTCGCTGGAAATGTTTAAGGTGCTATTATTTAAAGAGAGAAAAATCTGTGGTAAGATTACTGCAAACTGTGCCTGGTACTGGCAAAACCTGATTTATCACCACCAAGGTACGCACATAATTTAACAATAACAGTTCTGAAAAAAATCTAATTCATCTCACATTACAAGACAGAGTGATATAGTGTTTCAAAATAATCACTTCACAGACTTTTGAGGGAAGCAAAACCTGAGGGAGTTCAGCCATCACAGTACAAAGACAGGTAGTCTAATTTCCACCCAGCTATTAAAACCCCGAAGTAGGCACTGTAAAGCAGGAATGTTTTTGTTTTCTGCCCCAAACTTTCGAGTACAACAGAATGAAGAAGCTTCACTGTCAGATATAGTCCTTTTGCACATGGTCTGTTCAAATTCAGTCAAAAATATTAAAAAAGTGAGAGAATATGATATGTTGTTCTCATCTCATTTTCTCCCTTCAAGGAAAATACAGCATAACATATATAACAAGTAAGGAAAAAAGAAAGTAACAAGTCATTGCTTCTTGTTGGGGCTTACAGATTATATGGAACTGGATCACTGAATCTATACACATACACACACACAAACACACAGCAGGTATACTTCAAAATATTATCGAAGATACAAAATGTTGAATGTCAAAACATTCACTACATTAAAAAAAGTGTTTTCCAGGGTGGCAAGCCCCACTGCACTCTGTGATAATTATATATATACCAGCTCCGAGAACACACAACAGTGGGGAAAGGGCAAATTCCCACCCCCTCCTGTACCTTGACCTCCTACAAAGTAGTGCTACCATTCTGTTACCAAATGGTTATTGGATCAATTCTGCAGGCATTAACAGACATTCAGCTATAGAGAATGTTCCCCTTCTTATATTTATATGAATGTCTGTCAGGTGATAGAACTGCAGTTGACTGAAACTCTCATGGCTGAAACAGTTTGAATGAAATGTACTTTAGCTGAAAAGCTACTTGACTGAAAACTGAACTCAGAAATCACAAATCATAGAAAACATTCTACTTAACAGAGTATACAGTAGAGGCTCATTACTATTCAGAAATGAGCAGACTGATTGGCTAGCCCAGCCAATGTGCCTGTTGTAAAAACTGAGCATACTCCAATAGAAAAAAGTCTGGTCGCTGAAGTACCATTTACCAACCAGACTTTCTAGTGGTATATGCTGAGGAACAGAGCAAAATACAAGAAAAAACAGGTAACTCAGCAAAACCTAAACGGAGCAAACAGAACCCTGCCTGATTTTCCTTATCTTTCTGCACTGCCCTTCGTAAAAAGCCGTTTTTTTATTAAGCTATAAAAAAATTAACAGCCATGGTGATTCTCTTCTCTCCATTGTTTCTCCGGCACTGCATTGATGTACTCTGCAAGCATGGGAATTTAAGTCCCATACACATGTGAGTACATCAGTCAAGGGAAGAAAATAGGTTCATAGGTAGGTACTAGGCTATCTGCCCGAGGGCATTTATAAGCCTAGCCAGAGTGTGTCGGCTTTCGCCACCCCAATGATTAATTAACTGATCCTCTGTCAAGCAGAGCCAGTGAAGTGATCCCAGGGGTGTATTTTCTGTTACCCATCCACTCGTCAAGGTTTCTCTTGAAGAGTGTTAGTGAGGGGCTCTGCCGATGTAATTTGAAATTTTGTTCCAAAGCATGGGGAGTCTCTGTGACAGGAATCTATCCCTCCAGCATGTTCTATTTATTGTTGTGGCGAGGTTTAGCTCACTAGAGCGCGCGTCTCTCAGTGACTTGGATTTCTTTAGGTGGAGCATGTCCATCAGTTCTGAGTTGGACATGGCTTTGTAAGTCAGGCAGAGATCACCTCTGAGTAAACGATATGCCACTGAGTACAGCCGGAGTTTTTTCAGTCGGACTGCATAGGACATATGTTTGAGACCAGTAATCCTCTTGGTGAGGTACTTTTGTGGTCTTTCCAGCTGTTGGAAGTGTCTTGTGAGGTACATCCCAAATGGGGCATTGTACTCTATGATGGGTCTAATGAGTGACGAGTAGAGGGGCACTATAACCTCTTTATTTCTAGATGTGAACCCTTTAGTAATTAGATGGGCCACATAGAAGGATTTCCTAACTACTTTGGCAATATGATTGTCAAAGGAGAGATTACTATCTACCTGGGTCCCCAGATCTGTTATTACCTCTTCTGCATTAAGGGGGCTGCCACCTATGTGGTAATTTGTGGGTATTTCGTTTTTCCCAAACTGGATGACTATGCATTTTTTGGCATTTAGCTTGAGGCTATGACTTTGACACCAGGTGTCTGTCTCAGTAAGGCCCTTTTGGAGGATGTCCGTGTCAGCTGGAGAGTCAATTATGGATCCCAGTTTACAGTCATCAGCGAACTTGCTTAGCCATAGTCCTCCTGTGTTTGTCTGTACTTCTGAGAAGTACATGCCGAACAGTACGGGTCCCAGGACCAAGCCTTGTGGGACACCACTTGTGACAGGTTTACAGTCAGACCTGGAACCCACTATTCTTACCGTGTGAGTTCTGTCTGTAAGCCAGTTGGCAACCCATCTTGTGACATAGGGGTTTATGTTCAGGCTGGTGAGTTTTTCCTGTAACACACGAGTGGGGAATGCTGTCAAAAGCCTTGGAGAGGTCAAGGTAGGCTGTGTGAATCACCTTTCCCTCATCTATGGCCTTGGTGACTGTCTCAAAGAAGTCAACCAGGTTTAGTAGACGTGATCTGTCCTTAACAAAGCCAAACTGGGTCAGGTTAAGTGTTTGGAGGTTCCCAATGTCTTTGTTAATGAGTTCCATGATGATGCGCTCCATAACCTTGCAGACCAGGCTAGTCAGGCTTATGGGGCGACAATAGTTACCAGGGTCAGTTGTGGCCCCTCCTTTGTGGAGAGGAATAACCGTTGCTGTGCGCCATTCTATGGGCATGTAGCCTGTGGACAGGCTGAGGTTGCACAGTGTGTTTAGGTGGGGGGTTAGTTTGTTCTGTAGTTCGTGCAAGACGTAGCCTGGGACACCATCTGGCCCCACTGATGCTGTGTTTTTGGCTTTTGAAAGGGCTGTTTTCACCTGTGCTTCTGTGATTTCCGGGACACTACACTTTTCCAGTATTGTTTTGGGCCCTTTTGAAGGTGAAAGGGAGGTGAAGTTTGCACTGACTCTATCTGCCAGGACATTGGCAATATCAGTAGGTTCAGTATATTTTGTGCTATTGTGCCACTTAAATTCTTGACATAGCTAAAGAAGGCTTTGTGGTTATCTTCCGACTCCTTGGCTATTTTTCTTTCGAAGTTAGCCTTGGATGATTTTATGAGGGACCTTAGTTTCTTACTGATACTGATCAGGGATGTCTTTCCTTCTTGGGATTTGCATTTTTTCTGAACTAGTTTCCTCCTCCTATTGTATAGCCTGTTTATTGCAGGGGTCCACCAAACTGGTTTCCTTCTCTTAGAGAGAATGGAATGCTGGGAATATTGAAGTATCTTTATACAAATATATTACAGACAAAGGTAAGCAATTACTTTCTTAAATGTAATTGTATAATAGCAACAATCCACTCCTGTTTTTAGGCATGTCAGGATTTACCCACGGTGGGCTTTGTTTTATCACTCGGGCTTCAGCCTCTACAGTCACACAGCCATGGAGAAAAGAAAAAACACCATACACAGTGAATAAGTGTTGCTGCACAAAACAAAACATCTACACATTTAGGAGTGTGACATAACAGGGGATATTTGCAATCCACACAAAATCTTCTATAGTGTCTTCCCTAGCAAATCATATCCTCAGAAATTACACCATCGCATACTGCATATACACTTTTACACTTGTTTTCATTTGTGATTCAGTGAAATGAGGTTTCATTCATATTGACTTTTCAGTCCGATAGTACTACCATGTGCATTTCAGTCAAATGCAGTTCTATCACCTCACAGTAACCTTATTTATATATGGCTATATGAAGAGAGACATCATGGAGCTCTCTGAGTATGTGTTCCAGGGCGGTATCAGCCTAGCATTAAGCAACATTTTACCTTCTCCAAGGATGATGCCACAAAAGCAAAAATGACTGACTTTATTAAATGACTTAGTTTCTGGTGTCATTCTAAGTGGGTGCAATATTTGTCAGCATGGAAGGAGATGGTCAACGGACCACTCTGCTTTGCCAGAGATGGTCTGCACCTCTCCCCTCTAGACTTTCAAATATTAGCTAAAACAGTATCCTCCCCTATAGTGCCATTTTTAGACAATGCCATACCGAAAGTACTTCTGACATAGCAAAACAAAGCCAAGAAAATCTAAGGATGTTATTGCTCAGTGTTAGGAGTCTAAACAAAACACTCCACTCCCTAGAAACTTTTTTTTCACCCTAGAGAATGCAGGCATCTGTGCAGTCACTGAGGCATGGTTTAAAGCTGTGGACAGCACACCGACAGTGCTAGGTTATAATGCCTTCCACACATTTGGACCAGCTACTGCACAGGCAGGGACTAAAGGTGGAGGTGTCTCGATTTACATCACAAATAAATATACCTCAAGGCAAGTCAAACAGGACAATGCACTTGAGCTTCTCCGAGTACAAATCACCATAGACAAAATCCCATATCACTTACTTGCAAACTATAGGTCATCCTGTATGACCCAGGAAACCCATTACATATATTTAAACTTACTAGAAACGCTCACCATCCAATCCAGTACCATATTCATGGGTGACTTCAATTACCCTGCTATTAACTGGGAAACATATACAACACCAAACTTACAGGTACAGAGATTCCTCAATTTTGTAAACACAAACTCCCTGGACCAGATTGTCAGTACAAAGACCAGAGGTGTAACCATACTGGATTTGGTCCTCACTAATATGGGAGAGTGCTGCACATTCCCTAGTGTAATCCCTTCTCTGGTAAAGTCAGACCACAAAATGGACTCCTTTGAAGTAAAAATAAAACCTGGCACCCCAGCTAACCCTGAAATATTCAGGAACTACTCTAAGGCTAATCTCCTACTATTAAGTGATAACCTGGCAGCATTTTAAGCCCCCATAAACCATGAGAACACTGCTGCCTATGCAGAACTGTTCAAAGAAACCCTATACATGCATGTTAATAGCCGCATAGAGGCAGCTGTACCCACGAGGAAGAAACATAGAACTAATTCAAAACCAAACCACACTGGTAGAATCACAACATTAACAGAGTGTATAACAGAGAGAGGAAAATCATGGCAAAAATAAGGATTTGCATCAGCAAGGATAAAAGCACTCTCATCAAACTAGACCAAAAGCTCAGAGGACAAGCAAATGCTACCTAAGCCAAATCTGAGGTAAATTTGGCATCCCAGGCCAAGGAGGACTACAAGGTATTATTTATCTATGCCTGTAACCTCAAAGGCAATACACAGTTGTGTGCAGAGATCACTGTTAATGGAGTTACCTATACTGAGCCAGAATATATAGCAAACCTACTTACCAACAAATTCAGCTCCAATTTTACCCCTCTCTACCCCTCAACCTTCCCTCAGGAAATACCACCAAAAATAGCTTACCCTGTTATCACTAGGGAACAGGTCCTTAGTGCTCTCTCTAAGGCCAACAGACTGCATCAGTGAGCCCAGACAATATCCCAAGATGCCTTCTAAATAGCATGAAACATGACCTATCAAGCCATTTGGAATTACTATTAAACTGTAACCTCCAAACAGGCTTTGTGCATCATGAATGGAGAACAGCAACACTCATCACTCTGCACAAAGGGGAACCATCTACAGGCCATGGGAAATACAGACCCATAAGTCTCACTACTTTCATATGTAAAGCCACGGAAATAATTACCATGGAAATGATCAGTAATGACATAGAAAATCTCCATTTACTGGACCCAACCCAATTTGGTTTTGTTAAGGGGAGATCATTTTCTTGTGTGGCCAGAGGTAGTTTCTTTACTCACCAGTGGGAGTGGGGAGTACTGAGCTGCTTGTTTGTCCTCAGAGGAGTGGTTAAAAGCAGCAACTTGTAATTTGTTGGCCATTTTGGGCCATTTCCTGTTTTTTCCAGCCCCCTGCTATAAAGCACGCGTTAGCGCGGAGCTGCTACCGTTGCACACTAGGGCAGCGCCGGTTAAGCAGATTTAAACTATTAGGGCTACCTAAAGTTCACTCTTCAAATTTTCCCTTAAAACTACCTTCCTCAAAGTGTACTACTGTTCTATTTAGTGTATCCTACAACTATAAATTATCTCTACTTGACTCCCAAGTAGATTATTCTCTATCCGTATAGCTAAGCACTTGCTTCTACAGTACGTATCACCTCGATACAGCACTCTTGTTATAGACAGTACCCCAAAAAAAGCAAACCCCATTTCTCGGTCACCCACATCCCCCAAAACCTTTTTTTAAGTTTTTCTGTCTATTCCTTCTAGCATGTCGAGGGATCAGTTGCTAATATCCTCTCCTGCTCAGCTGGTGAACCTGGGATTATTGAGGCAATGTTACAATTGCCTCATGTACACAGACAACCCTCTCCTCCTCCCAAAAAACACAAATACATGCGAGAGATGCAACTATACGGCCAAACTGGAGGCTGAGCTCTCTCAACATAGGACTGGCAAGACCAGACAGGAGGAGAAGGTAACCACACTCACTATAGACCCAGTCTCACATAATACCATCACAACCTCAAATCATACACATAAACACACAAAGACATACTCGGAGGCTCTGATCAAAAATCTACCAAAACAGCAGAGGCCACCAAAGCAGACACCCAAACAACTACCACCTCAGAACACAACACCTGCATCACATAGACCACACAGTCAGAGTGTCAAGCAGTCACAGCCCTTAAGGCCAAACACTATGCCAGACACACTAGTCATTGGTGACTCCATAGTCAGACACACTGACATCCCGCTCACCAGACTGAGTAAGGAGAAGGTCACAGTAAGCTGCCTGTCGGGTGCTAGAATCCGCCACATAACGCATGCACTCAGGTCTCGCAACAGCAGGTACATGTACGACTCAGTCATTGTCCACACTGGTGTAAACGACCTGAGACGTACCTCCCTGGACTACATGAAAAGAGACATAGAGCAGCTCTCTGATTATGTAGCCCAGGCAGGTATGACCCTGACCTTGAGCAGTATCCTACCTTCACCAAGAATGATGCCACAATACAGAGATAAGATGATCAGCTTAACAATTGGCTTAAACTCTGGTGTCATTCAAAGGGGATCCAATGTCTGTCTGCCTGGGATGACATGCTGGACAAGCCACGCTGCTTCGCAAGGGACGGCTTGCACTTGTCACCCTGGGATTCGGATTTTGGCAAAGGCTCTTGCCACCCCATAGTGCCTTTTTTAGGCAAGGCTCAAATTCTAAACCTACCACCCTAGAACAAAACAAAGAAAAAAAACTAAGGGTAATGCTGCTCAATTCCAGAAGTCTCAACCTCAAGATGCATGCACTCGAGGCCCTTCTCAGTATGAAGAACATCGATGTCTGTGCTGTGACAGAAACCTGGTTCAAGGCTCCTGAGAGCACCCCAGCACTATCAGGTTTTACCTCATATCATGCGTTCCGGCCACAAAACCCGGACAATACCAAGAAAGGAGGAGGGGTATCCATATTCATCAAGGACACCCACACCTCAAGATTGGTGGCATCGCACGATGCATCGGAAACCATCCAGGTGCAATTAACCATAGGCAAGACTGCTCTGCAAATTGTAGCATGTTACAAGCCACCCTCGCAAACTCAGGAACCACACATGGCCTTCCTGAAAACACTGGAGGGGATAAATGTATCTCCGAACACCATCATACTAGGTGACTTCAACTACCCTAACATAGACTGGGAACACTACTCAAGCCCAAACACTCTAGCCCAAAAGTTCCTGGAATTCATAAACTCAAATGCCATGGAACAACTAGTCACCATCCCCACAAGAGGAGAGAACATACTTGATCTCATCATCACGAACATGGGAGCACAATGTTCAACACCAGAAGTATACCCCTCACTGGTGAGATCTGATCACAAACTAATCTCGCTGGAGGTCCTCATCCCGCCCCCACCCGAAATGAAAAAGACCACAGTAAAGAACTTCTCGAAAGCCGACTTCACACTTCTAAAGACTAGTGTGGCCTCCTTTAAGGCCCCTGAGCCGGCGGTTAACATTACTCAAACCGCTGAATCACTTACAAATGCCTTCTACCAGCACCTGCAGGGCTGCATGGATTAGGCAATCCCAAGCAAAACAAAGACTCTTTGTACCAAAGGCAAGCGTCCAGTCTGGTGGACCCCAGCCATAAACAAACTCTACAATAAAAGGAAAAAGCTACTACAAGATAGAGCAAAATCCTTAAAAGGTAAGACACCGCTGATCACTATAAGTAAAAGCTAAGAGCTCTCATAAAATCATCCAAAGCTAATTTTGAGAAAAAAATAGCTAAGGACTCTAAAGACAACCATAAAGCATTCTTTAGCTATGTCAGAAACCTAGGAGGAAACTCCCAGATATGTTCAGAATTAGTTCAAAATGATGTGAAGATTACTGATCCTACAGACATTGCCAACATACTGGCTGACAGGTTCAGTGCAAACTTCTCCCCACCCTCCCCGCCTAAAGAAGAGATATCTATACCAAATGATTGTAGCCCCCCAAACATCTCCAACGCTCAGGTGAGAACTGCTCTCTCCAAGGCAAAGAACACAGCATCCATGGGACCTGATGGTGTCCCCGGCTGTGTGCTCCATGAACTCAACGAGGAATTAAACCCACAGTTAGGACAGCTGTTTAATCTTAGTCTCACCTCCAGTTACGTACCCAGGGAGTGGCGCACAGCGACTGTGGTCCCACTCCACAAAGGCAGTGCCTCCACCGACCCTGGAAATTACCGTCCCATTAGCTTGACAAGCCTGATCTGCAAAGCCATGGAAAGGATCATAATGGATCTCATAAATAAAGACATAGGGAATTTGCAGACTTTGGATCTAACCCAGTTTGGCTTTGTCAAAGGCAGATCATGCCTTTTAAACTTGGTTGACTTTTTCGAAACCGTCACCAAGGCCATTGACGAGGGAAAGGCAGTCCATACAGCCTACCTAGACCTGGCGAAGGCTTTCGATACAATACCCCACTCGGGTATCATTGAAAAACTCATCAACTTAAATGTAAACCCATACATTACAAGATGGGTTGCAAACTGGCTGAGTGACAGAACCCACAGGGTCAGAGTTGCTGGCGCCATGTCAGACTCTAAGCCTGTCACAAGTGGTGTCCCACAGGGCTCAGTTCTGGGCCCACTCTTGTTTGGCATCTACTTTTCTGAAGTACAAGCAAACACAGGAGGGTTATGGCTGACAAAGTTCGCAGATGACTGCAAACTGGGCGCCGTAGTTGAGAACACATCCGACACAGACATCCTTCAGAAGGGTCTCACAGAAACAGATAACTGGTGCCAGAGTCATGGCCTCAAGTTAAATGCCAAGAAATGCATAGTCATACCCTTCGGGAAAAATAAGGTTACCCCTAGCTACCATATAGGTGGCAATCCCCTGAACACAGAAGAAGTTATTAGGGACCTGGGAACCCAGGTTGACAGTAGCCTTTCATTCGACACTCAAAGTAGTTAGGAAGACCTTCTACATTGCCGACCTTATCATGAAGGGATTCACATCTAGATCAAGGGAGGTCATGGTCTCCCTATACTCATCACTCATCAGACCAATGATAGAGTACAATGCCCCATTCGGAATGTATCTGACCCGACACTTGCAGCAGCTCAAAAATCTGTCTTATGCTGCACGACTGAAAGAACTCCAGTTATATTCAGTTGCGTACCGCTTGCTCAGAGGTGACCTATGCCTGACATACAAGGCCATGTCAAACCCAGATTTGATGAATATGCTTCATCTCAAAAAATCTAGATCCCTCAGAGCCACAAGGGCGGGTGACTTAAACCTCGACACGGTTATTAATAGGACGTGCTGGAGGGATAGATTCATCACTCAAAGACTCCCTATGCTGTGGAACAAAATCCCGGTTTATGTGAGACAGAGCGCCTCGTTGGCCTTGTTCAAGAGGAATCTTGACCAATGGATGGGAGATCGCAGATACACCCCAGGGGTTACCTCAGTGTCACTGCTCGACAGAGGCACAGCTAAATAATGGGCATAGTTTCTCCAAACTAAGGGGTGGCGTAAGCCACAAAAAACTATGGGCTAGGCTTATAAATGCCCTCGGGCAGATAGCCTAGTATAAACCTATGAACCTCTGAACCTATGAACCTATCATGCTTACTCAGCCTGGTAGCAGTGGCAGCTTGTGCCATCGGACTGCAACCCTCCCAGTTGTGAAGAAAAGAACATTTTAAAAAATAAAATATAAATTATTTCAATTTACTGCCCAGCTGCAGTGCTTTGCTTAGCTACAAGTCCGACTGACTCACAAAGTCCCGGAACTCAAACTGTGCATGCTTGGTGAGTTCCGGGTTTTTAAAAAAAATTAGTTTCTGTAAATTTGTACTGCTGTAAAAGCAGTCCAGATTAAGGAAAGAAAGCATCAGTGTGATGCCCAGAAGTCTGTGTGGCTTAATCACACAGTAATGTGGAAGGGGATTGGACTGCCACATCCACAGTCACTTACGTGACGTGGACGGCTGGATCGCTACTGATTGGTTCTCACTCTCTTCCTGAAAAGGATAGCGAGAAACAGTGAGTAGTAGCACAGTACTTTGCTACCATTGCTTAAAAATAAAAAATGTGGGGCACCTATACATTTGTCACCAATGTGAAAGGAATGCATTTTAGATTCTAATATACTGGCATATTATTATTTAAAGTATATTAGGAAGTCTCACATTACTTGAACTACCACATTCCTCATGCTCAAAATACAAAAGATTAAAAAAACACATGGTCCAGGTGGCTTTCAGGAACAGAAAATATTTGATCAAGTCATTAATTATGTTTCATCAAGGTTAATTGTGAACCTGAGTGCTTAGACATCCATTCTCCTTCTGGGAAAAAGTAGAGGATATCCAGTGATTGCATCAGCATCAGCAGGATGCTATAAAAACAAAGCCTTGGCTGGGATTCTCTGAGAATATGCTACTTATTGTGTTCTGATGTTTCTGTCTGCTCGGGGACACAGGTAAGAGCTGCTGCTTCAGGTACATGAAGTACAAGGCCAGGGGTTCGAGAATAGAGGCAATTAACTTAGCTGGGAAAGTATGAGCTGTGACTGCAGACATTACCTTTATTCCATAATGCATTTGAGGGGACAGAATTTTTGACAAGCAAATATATTTACAGCTGTGTGCAAATAGTTTTGTAAACATTATAACTTGTAGAACAAACCATATCTGTAATCATGTAAATGAAACAAATGTCTGCATATGAGTTTATGCACAGCAGTCTTGCAGGATTATTTATATAAGCATGTACTTTATTTTTTTTTTTAATTATGGCTGTAATAGGACAGTAACTTTGAATGGCCAATGCTTGCATTTCAAAACTGTTCATTGGAAGGCTTTTGGATAGCTGTGGCTTGTGTGCGTGTGTTTCAACTTAAAATGCAAGGTGAGCGGGGCTCCACTGAGAAGTTGTGTGTGATTACATTATTGGGACTACTCTTGGTAATGGTGTACTCGTCAGTTTGACAAGACAGCTATAGGTGACTGTGGTACCCAGTGCATTGTTGCTGAATGCATTTCCATTTTTTTATTGGGCTGCAGTATTAAGTAACTGAAAATAACTATGGCTGTTGTCATTTTTGCCACCTTTTGTGTCATAAGTGGAAGTCGGGACATACACATTTCAATGTGTGAAGCTTTGTGTGAGAAAACTATACCTGCAATCATTGCTAAGGACTGGCCTTCACTTTATCACCAACACCAACATAAAGACTTGCACTGATAGAACTTAAATTGTTTTATTTCTCCATAGCTGATAGTATTTAAGGCAAAAGGTTGCCAATGCAACTGGTTATAACAGAATGCTCTGAGACCTGGAGGAATATGATCGGGTTGCTCATGTTCATAACCAGCTTATTACATGCTGGAGACGTGGATCGAAGAAACTGGAAGAGTGAATCTTACCATCCATGTCGAGAATACCTTATAGGTGTTATAATTGGAAACCCCATCGCAGTTCGTTCTACAGCATGGAACTTTATCTGCACTATACTGCATATTGCAGGAAAAAGACAGAAAAAGAGAAAGTATAGGAGTGAAGTGTTTTACCAGCTGTAAAATCTGTAAGGCATTTTCTGAGCCCTGTAAAACAAACAGCAGCACATCTCTCAAATTCATTGCTTAAGAATTTTGCTCAAATTGAATAATAATTGGTAGGGTGGAGTCAATCAAAATCACTGACACTTTTTAAGTATTTCTCTTAATTCACCTGCATTTTTCATTTTTTCAGAACAAAAGGAAGTACGAAACTCTAATATTTTGCATTATTGACTTGTTGCAATCATCAGCGATTTACCAGAAAATCAAAACTATTAGGAGAGAGAGAGCAAAATATGAGGCAAAATTAGAGACATTCTGCAAAATCTGGCACTTTTGAGTGGTGCAGTAGTCAGAAATGAAGTGCTCCTCTAGCAGAAAGTGAAACAGCTTTAAAAAGTTGTCTGATACTTCCTTCTGCCGTACGTTTTGTTTATAAGTGTATTAGAATGAAGTTCAACTGGCAGTCCCATAAGGCTCCATACAGACCCCAACATCAGAAGACACCATTATCTCACAGTCTCTGAAGTGAGTTTGTGACTACGTATATCAGTCCCTCTCAGGGAATTGATGTCTGGTTGTCAGCATTACTCTGAAAACATGCATGACAGTCTCTAGCTGCCCTCTCAGCAGGTCTCCCAAAGCTACAAACCCATCTCTTTGACTTAAGACATTCACTTTCACCAGATAAATAAAATCCCAGTCCAGGTTAGGCAGAGTCCCTCATTGACTCTATTCAAGAGGAATCTTGATGAGTGGATGGGAGATCGTAGGTTTACCCCGGGTATCACTTCTGTGTCACTGTTAGACAGAGGCACAGTATACTAACCTGGAAAAAGGGCATAGCAAAATTAATTTAAAATAGGTGGTGAAAGCCAAACACACTCTGGCTAGGCTTATAAACACCCTGGGGCAGATAGCCTAGTATGAACCTATGAACGTATAAGCTGATAAACCTGATAACCTTCAAAAACATTCTGCCCTGTTGTTATCAGACATGTGTGGGTGTAGTGAAATGTTAACATGAAGTAACCTAGTAGATTAAACCTACTGCTGCCCTAAAATGCAGTATAGTCTTATTCTCCATAGGTATATAGTTGTTTAAAGCTAATTACAACAAATGTGAAGCTTTCTTGTCTTTTTCTAACCATAGATTTAAAGTGGATTGCTATTTTATGTCTGCATATACATGTGCACACGTGTGTTGTGTGTGTGTGTGTGTATGTACAGATTTTCACAGAATATCCAGATTTTTGCATCACATTTTTGGTCCATTTTTCATAAAATTGTGGTTTCCTGGCAAATTAGTGGCAAATCATTAAAGACTGAAGGTAGAAAACAATTACAGACATTTGAGTTTCAGATTTCATACGCTTCAGAAAATTCATACTAATGCAAGACCTACTTTTCTATTAACTTTCTAAGTTTGTAAGAGCAATATTTAAAAATTGTCCTTATTTTTGGGCCTTTGTCCCACTTTTATTTATGGCTTTGTCCAGATTTCTTGCTCTGAGGTTGAGAGTATGACAAATGTGTCAGGGCCATCACTGTCATCCAGAGACATTTCAAATTGTGACATTTGTTGCACCCCACTCCCTCATGTAGTGCCTCTGGATGTGTCCAAGCAAGGCAAGGAGCAGTTATGCAGTGTAAGTGTGCAGAGTATCCCCCCATCCAAGGTAGACACAAGTGCAGTGGCTTTTCATCTGTCCTTGATTTTGCAGAATGTTCTTTCTGTCATATTTTTATACTGTTGATTTTTGCTTCTTATTATACAGAAAATGCATGTTGTTGCAGTGCCTGTTGCTCTGTGTTTAAGTAGCAATGCTTTAATAACCACCAGATAAGCTTGTTTGAGATTTTAAGATGCAAATAAGCTTTAATAAGCATACTGTTAAAGAATTGTCAGCATTGAAAGCATTTTTGCTGTTGCCATGCAGAGACTATTTACATAAATAGATAACGTATAAGCCTTAGGTATTGAAATGCACATGGCAGTATTTGGAATAAAGGACAGGATTACATTATTTTCAGATGCTCATTACATTTGTTGGAGACTTGCAGTTATCTTTGCAGGCTTTACCTGTAAGCTAAACAGAATGTCAATCTATCATTTGCGGTCCATAACCTGTGCAGTAATCTTTTAAGCAATTTATCTTGAGCTCGTTTCTTGTTTGCTGTTAATTTTTTACTTTGATCATGTTATCCCTATGAAGTAAGTAGATAGTTGTCAGGCAGCAGGACTTTTTGGGATAAAAAATATTTTTACAAGTGGGGGTATCACAGAGATTGCTACTTTCAACATGTTACTTGGTACTTTTATAAAGCTGAATATAAATTATACTTAGAACTGCAGTGCAAGGAGAAGTGGTTTGAGTCGAATGCTGCTTGTTTTTTTATACTTGATTTTAACAGGCATTCCAGTAATGTATTTAAAAAGTAATTTATTTTTTCATGTCTCACAACCTTTTTTGTTTCCATTTAGATATTAAGTAAGCTGATATGTAGTCAATGCACTAAAATTTTTGTTTCTTCTCCACTTCATTATGTCTTGACTCAACTCTCAGCATGCGCCATAGTGACTGAGCATTTATTTCATGTAAATTGATAAGCATGGCCAGCATTGATCCTACTGTTTCATAGCTCTGCCCCTTCCCATTGGCCCCACCCATTCAGCTGTCTCTTGCAGCCCCCCCTTTGATTTGAAGTCACCAGCTGCCACTGCCTGGTAGATGACTTTGAGAATATCACCAAAGCAATGGATGATGGAAAAATGGTTCACACTGCCTACCTTGATCTGGCCATGGCATATGACACAATACCCTACTCGGGCATTGTTCAAAAAGTGAAGAGGTTAGCTATAAACCATTATGTCACCTGGTAGATAGCCAGCTGGCTCAGAGACAAGACCCAGAAAGTTAGAACTGGGGAGTCCACCTCTACAAGAAGGCCAGTCAATCCTCAGGGATTGGTCCTGAGACCGCTCCTTTTTGGCATTTACTTCCCTGAAATCAAGGCCAATGTCACTGGTCTCTGGCTGACTAAATTTGCAGATGGTTGGAAATTACTAGCTGTAATTGAATCCCCCACTGACACAAATGTTTTCCAGAAAGGGATGACACAAACAAAGAACTGTGTCAGAGCCATGGACTAATACTAAATGTCAAGAAATGCATAATAGTATCCTTCTGGAAGTCATCAACCCCTGGTAACCATCATATTGATAACACACCTTTAAGAGCTGACCCAGTATTTAGGGACTTGGGGACACACACAGACAGTAATCTAGCCTTTAACCATCATGTGTCTACAGTAGTGAGGAAATCATTCTATGTTGTGCAACTTATAAACAACGGTATGGCATCTAGGTCTAAGGAATCCATTACTCTACTGTATTCGGCATTCATCAGACCTATAATTGAATACAATGTCCCATTTGTATATGCCTACATATTTACATACAAATATTTCAAGCATGGGCATTAATCTCTTTCTAGCTTATCAATATACCTAAAACAGTTGTTACCATAATAAGTGTCTGGGGCTGTTGTTAAAAATATCTAAACTAGTGCTTGCTTTAACGTAATTTGGTAGTCAGTTCCATCATCAGCTGCTCTCTCTGAGAACCAGTTAGTACACTTCTCATTCCTATAGAATCTTCTACAGAGGTTATCTGATGATTCTCTATTCATTTTTGATAACCCCAAACATTACCAAAAGTAGTTGTCACTAAATGCCCTATATACCAAAATAAGATCTAATCTTAACCTTAAATATCTGTAAGAGACACTGTACAAGTTCAGATATTTTAGTCTTTCATAATAACTTAAATTTTCACATCCATGGATGCCTTTGGTATATTTCCACTGTACTCTTTCCAGCTTACTTATGCTTATTTTTTATAAGGTTTCTATATTGTTATTCCATACTCAAGTTTGGGTCTAATATAATTAACAAAGACTGACTTCATCATTTCTCATTTTCTATATTTATAAATCTTTTTATATGGTTTATAGTTCTCTAACTATCATTAACAAATTGGTTGATATGATTAGAAAAACTCATAGTTGGATCTGCCCATATACCCAGGTCCTTAAATGAATATACAATTTCAATCACTGCATGCTGTATTAAACATTCACCTTTCAGTTTAAGTCTCCCAAATCTCATATGCTTAGTTGTTTATGCATTTATCAGCATATAACCAACCAGGCTTATCCAGCAAGTATTACATCTGCAGTGGTTCCTCCTTAAAAGAATATAGAATGTAATTAATATGTCCTATGCAGACCACCTCAAGGCCCTATCTCTGTATTCTGTCTCCTACAGAGTGTTGAGGGAGAAATCAATGCATAGCATATACAGGGTATTGTCAGACCCCCACTCTGAATCTGCAAAACAAGCAGCAGCAGAATTACTCATTCTAAAAATTTAAACCTTGCCTGTGATATAAGTAGGACCTGCTGGCAAGACAGGTATGTATCCCAGAGACTACCTTTTCTCTGGAACAGGCTCCTCATCTATATAAAGCAGAGGTACTCTCTAACCTAATTCAAGTGTAACTTGGATAGGGAACAGAAAAGTCATCCCTGGTTTGGCACCTGTGTTTCTAATGGACACAGGCAGCCTGTAAATGGTTCATCTTCCAGGCCCCTTCTTGTAAATGTTTCATCTCCCAAGCCCTTGTTTACATTTATCAAGGGTATCAGAACTTGTCAGAGATATGAGATACATGACTAGGCTTAAAAAGGCCCTTCTGGTCATTAGCCTAGTAAACACCCATGAACTTATATATGTTACATACATAAATGATTACATCTTTCTCTCTCTCTAAACAAATATATATATGGGTCTACTATACATGATCGAAATCTCACAAAGCCGAGACCATATGATCAACTTTTGAAATTTCGATCATGTGAAAAAAAAAAAAAAAAACAAACACTAACCCTTCACATTGCTAGCAGGGGGCAGCCCCATGGGAGGCTACACCCCCCCCCCATACCCCTGAAATTTAAATATATCAACTACGAGATCACACTACAGTGTGGAAGATGAAAATCTTCCCATTCTGCACTATATGGAGATGCCCGTTCTGCATGGTCGATATTTCAAAAGCCGATCATATGGTCTCTGCCATATGGTCTTCGGCTTTGTGAAATTTCGACCATGTATATATATATATATATATATATATATATATATATATATATATATATATATATATATATGGATCTACCTGACAACACCGATGCACCACAACACCAACAACGAAATCACCGACACCACATAACCGAAAGTTCACAAACACGAAACCGCACATGCCCGACACACCACAATCCCGACAATCAACAAACAAAACAAATCCCCTGTCCAAAAAGCACACACACAACACAAGCACACCACAATCCTTACAAACCTACACTAACCTGACATACACAACTATCTACAACCTTAACCCAAACCCTAACCCTAAGGTCCGTCACTATCGCACACTCACCTAACCCACACCCTAACCCTAACTCACTTAACCCGCCCCTAACCCTAAAGACTGTCACTATCGCACACTCACCTAACCCGCGCCCTAACCCTAACTCACTTAACCCACCCCTAACCCTAAAGACTGTCACTATCGCACACTCACCTGACCCGCGCCCTAACCCTAACTCACTTAACCCGCACCTAACCCTAAAGACTGTCACTATCGCACACTCACCTGACCCGCTCCCTAACCCTAACTCACTTAACCCACCCCTATCCCTAGACTCCGTCAATTTCGCACACTTACCTTACTCGCACCCTAACCCTAACGTCCATCACTACCGCATACTTACACAGCCTTTTCACATGTCGGTGTTCACAGCGTCGGGGTTTTCCTCCGTCGGTCATCCCGGTTTTTGATCTTCTGGTGTCGGTCTTCTCATCGTTGGCATTATCAGCTTTCGGCGTTGTCAGGTAGACCCATATATATATTTATACACATACACACACAAACACATATAGTGTTAGATTCACAGATACAGAAATAGGTGTGTGTGTGTGTGTTTGTGTATGTATGTATGTATGTATGTATGTATAAATATAATACATAGATAGATATATATTACATGAACACAGGGAAACTGTTGCCTGAAATGCCTTGAAATCAGGAAAAGATAATCACTAACTGTGTAGACAAGTTCCACTGAGAATTTAAGGTAATCAAGTACTTATAACTTGTTTAAAAATCAATGCTTCTTTTCAGAAATAATAAACAGATGAGAGCTTTCACCCTTAAGCAAACTTCAGATTTGATGGTTAAAAGCGAAAATGCGCATCCACTTATTTTCTATAAGAGGTCAACTTTTCTACTACATCCTTCTGTTTTATACACTACTTAATTACAAAATCAGTCTTCTTAAATGAACCATGCAGGATTCCCCTCTGCCTAATAAAAAAAATAAATAAAAATGAGAGCTTTCACCCTTAAGCAAACTTCAGATTTGATGGTTAAAAGCGAAAATGCGTATCCACTTATTTTCTATAAGAGGTCAACTTTTCTACTACATCCTTCTGTTTTATACACTACTTAATTACAAAATCAGTCTTCTTAAATGAACCATGCAGGATTCCCCTCTGCCTAATAAAAAAAATAAATAAAAATGGTCATTAAACTTCATAATATATTCACAGCTGGGTATTCCATATTTTTAAGACACCAGTGACCCCCCCAGCTTGAAATCCTTGTGGTGCATTTCACCATTAAATAAAATGGCTGCCAGGAAAAAGCCCAAATACATAAGCTTAGCATTCCCTTCTTGCAGTCTGCTACCAGTGCAAAATCTCAGCTGGGAAGGTAAAACTTTAATGAAGTTCATGCCCCCACTGATTGCTTATCATTACTTTTCAGTGGTGGAGTACCTGGCATTGGGTCTATGTTAAAAGATCGAACAGCCACAACACCAAATCCCAGTTCATCGAAAATCAAAAAATACAGTTATCAAAAGCCGACCTCTTTGAATCTCACCTCATTGAATCACAATAGTTGGCCAACAGCTGTGACGTTAACATCTTACATGTTACTTTTGCTATGTATAACACGATGCTAGTAAATATTTATATTCACTCTGATGTACATGCAGATTTTTGAGCTGTTGGCCAACTATTGCAATTTGAGGCAGAAAGATTCCAATAAGTTATTTTTTCCTGATTTCAAGGCATTTCAGGTAATAGTTTCCCTGTCTTCATGTAATATTTGGTATCGATGAACTGGGATTTGATGTTGCAGCCACTCAATCTTTTAAAATAGACCCCTGGCATCTACTCTATTCAGTTTTAATCCTGCAAAATACACATGGAATGATGTTCACCATCAAAGGTCTGTGATAACACCACCCCTATACCTCTCTATGATCATATCTCTCAACCTGTTAGTGCAAGAAATTTGGGCAAAGCATAAAATAATGGAGGGCAAAAGCCCAAAAATAACAACAGATTTTTAATACTGCTCTTATAAAATTAGAAAGTTCTTAGAATAACATTGTTTTGTTAGCATGCATTTTCTGAATGATATGAGGTCTAAACTCCAATGTCTGTCATTATTTAGTGACTTCAATCACCAGTGAATTGCCAGAAAACCATACATTTCATAAGGAACTCACCAAAAAAAAATGAGACCAAAATCTGGACATTCTGTGAAAATCTGGACAGTTGAGATGTGCGTTTCTCTTGCACACGTATATATTAAAAGGTTCAAAAATTGAGATACTAAAGAGCTAACAAATGCTTTGCGTGAGGAACATGTTTTAAGGGACATCGTTAAGTCTGCAATATAGTCAGGTATCTGTGCATAATCTGGTACATATTTTCAGTAGTAGCCAGCCAACCCCCAAAGTGCCCCCACTTGCTTCTTGGAGCCAGGAAATGGGCTAGATTTTCACAGCTTCAAGTTTTTTTTTTTTCTGGAGCCTAATAACCCCCACACCTGTCTTGCCTTTTGAGCCATGGAGAGTTAACCTGGCCTGTCTTCAAGAGTGCAGTATGACCTGTACCTCAGGTGGATGGGACTTTTCAATACTCCAAGTGTATTATTACACTGCCTAGGTAAACAACCATATACTGTATCTGCATGGAGTTTTAGCACTCTACCATGCAACCTGAACAGCATACTAGAATAAGTCCTTTGGTCCTCACAAAAAAGAACTTCATTTCTTTTGGCTTAAGCCATTAGAAGGATTTCACCATATTTTTATACTTATATATTTTTGCATTTATTATTTATGTATTTGTTTGTTTTTATTTGCTACTTAACTTGGTAGGTAGGCTAGTACAAGACCCTTTCAGCCGCTTCTCAGACCATTTGGTAAAATATATTACATACTACAGAGAAGAGATTATATATGCACATGGATAATATAAGAATAACATAAATGCATTACAACCACAGGAAATTGCAAAGACATGAATTTACAATGTGATAATGATGTTTTCGGCTCACACAAGAGGATTACATGACTATCTGAATATGTAGTTACACTGTGCTACTAGGTATGTGCACTATGACCAAGCAAGTTATGATTAATGATTAATAAGAATCTAGTCCTAGGGTGTAGTACCAGGGACACCTAAGGTAAATTGGTGCAGTTGGAGCATGCATATGTGGGAAACAACTATGGATGGGAAAGAACTTTGCTCTGAACCCAACCAGAAGGTATTCTTGGAAAATGACAAAACTGTGTAATGTTAATCTGGGACTGCATATGTAATAAAGAAAAACATGCTGAAACTCTAAACATACTGAAGTTAAAATGAAAAAGCAGCAAACCAAAGACCAGGAAGGAACCAGACCACAAAACTTATAAGCTTTCGTTCATTTAATAAAACACCACAAACCATTTAGACCAGGAAGGAACCGGACAACAAAACTTATAAGCTTTCGTTCATTTAATAAAACACCATGAACCATTGAGGTACGTGGTGTTTTATTAAACAAATGAAAGCTTATAAGTTTTGTGGTCTGGTTCCTTCCTGGTCTTTGGTTTGCTGCTTTTTCATTTTTACTTTGTTCTTTGGAGTTGTTTAGCAGTTTTTTTTGTCTAAACATACTGAACACTATTTATGCATGTACTAGCTCTTTGCCTTGTACACATTAACTAACTTATTCCTCAATCATATCTCTCTGTCTGTATTCACAATAACATAGCATACGTTCATAGGTAGGTACTAGGCTATCTGCCCAGCAGTTGTTTTGCACTGAGAGGGTTTGTGGTCTGCACTGTAGTGGCAGAACAGGTAGCTTACATCCTTCTAGGTTGGGAACTGCTGATTGAGGGCTCAGTGTCTGTTATTCTAAAAGTGTATTCATTCTGGTTTAAGCACTTGGGCTTTCAGGCCAGTTATTTTACATTAAGAGGGTTCATGGTCTGCACTCTTGTGGGAGGAGAGGCTGGACTCTGCCCTTCTGAGCTGGGAGTTTCTGGTTAAAGGTTTATAATGCCTGAATATTTGAACTGTATCTTACTGAAATTGGTACACCTTGTTTGCTGTAGCATAGACTAGATCCAGGTCTGCTGAATCTAGCTTTGTTTATATGCTTGTTGTTTGTTTGCTTGTTATTTCCCTGGAACGCTAATTCCACCTAATACGCGGCTTCTCAGCGCTTTTGTGGATCACTAGTGATATCTGCATTGCTTACTGTACTTATTTCCTTGTTTCACTTGAAAGAAAGTTACTGTTTGTCGTTTCTGCATTTAAGTTACCTGTAACACATTGCACTTAAGTTACCTGGCACTTGCTCACTAAGGCAATTATATAAGTCAGCACTAAAAATTAAAAGCACTACACCCTCACTCCCCACTGGCCCTTGTTTTCAATTATTAAGGAATTCCCAATATTATTCTAGCATGTCCAATGGTCAGTTGTCAATCTCCTCTCTGGTCCAGCTGGTGAATCTGGGAATCTTGAGGCAATGTTACAACTGCCTCATGTACACAGACAACCCTCTCCTCCTCCCAACAAATTCCAACACATGTGAGAGATGCAACCATATAGCCAAACTGGAGGCTAAGCTCTCTCAACTCAGTACTGGCATAACCAGTCAGGAGGAGAAGGAAACCACACTCACTACAATTCCAGTCTCACATAGACCTACCACGACAGCAAACCAAACACATAATCACACAAAAACATACTCAGAGACTCTAAATAAAGATCTGCCTAAGCAGCAGAGACCTCTAAAGCAGACAGCCAAGCAACCGCTACCCCAAAACAAAGCACGTGCAACACATATCTCACAAAGCCAGTGTGCCGAACAGTCACAGCCCTTAAGACTAAACAACACACCTGATACACTTGTAATAGGTGACTCTATCGTCAGGCACACTGACGTCTCGCTCACCAGGCTGAACAAGGAGAGGGTCATGGTGAGCAGCCTGTCGGGCGTTAGGATCCGCCACATAACACAAGCACTCAGGTCACTCCAAGGCAAGTACAAATATGACTCAGTCATTGTCCATGCTGGTGTGAATGACCTGAGACGTACCTCCCTGGACTACATGAAAAGAAACATAAAGGAGCTCTCTGAGCATGTAGTCCAGGCCGGTATGACCCTGACCTTGAGTAGCATCTTACCCTCACCAAGAATGATGCCACAATATGAAGACAAGATGATCAATTTCAACAATTGGCTTAAGTACTGGTGTCATTCAAAGGGGATCCAATGCCTGTCAGCTTGGGATGATATGCTTGACAAGCCACGATGCTTCGCTAGGGACGGCTTGCACCTGTCACCCCTGGACTTTCGGATATTGGCAAAGGCTCTTGCTACCCCCATAGTGCCTTTTTTAGGCAAGGCTCAAAAGACAAACCCACCTCCATAGGTATCACAAGGGATAAGAAACGAAGAGTAATACTACTCAATGCCAGAAGTCTAAACCTCAAGATGCACTCACTCGAAACTCTCCTTAGCATGGAGAACATTGATATCTGTGCAGTAACAGAAACCTGGTTCAAAGCTCCCGAGAGCACCCCAGCACTACCAGGTTATACCTCATACCATGCTTTTCGGCCCCAAAACTTGGACCGAACCACAAAAGGAGGGGGAGTATCGATATTCATCAAAGATACCCACACCTCCAGGTTGGTGGCAAAGCACGAAGCATCAGAGACTATCCATGTGCAACTAACAGTGGGTAAAACTGCCTTCCAGTTTATAGCCTGCTACAGACCACCCTCCCAAACCCAGGAACCCCACTCGGCCTTCCTGAGAACACTGGAAAATATGAAGGTCTCTCCAAACACCATTATATTGGGCGACTTCAACTACCCAAACATAGACTGGGAGCATTACTCTAGCTCCAACACCCTAGCCCAAAGGTTCCTAGAATTTATAAACTCAAATGCTGTGGAGCAACTTGTTACCACTCCCACAAGAGGGGAAAACATACTGGACCTGATCATCACCAACATGGGGACTCTATGCTCCATACCAGAAGTGTATCCCTCACTGGTAAGATCAGACCATAAACTAATCTCTCTGGATATTCACATCCTGACCCCACCCCCTGCCCAGAAAACCACAGTGAAAAACTTCTCTAAAGGAAATTTCACACTCCTCAAAACAGAGGTGGAATCCTTCAAAGCCCCCGGGCCTGTGGAACATATGGCCCAGACCGCAGAATCCTTTATAAACGCATTCTATGAACACCTTCAGGAATGCATGGATCATGCGATCCCAAATAAAACCAAGACCCAATCCTTCAAAGGCAGACGTCCTGTCTGGTGGACCCCAGCCATAAATAAACTATACAATAGAAGGAGGAAGCTACTAAATGATAGAGCAAAATCCAAAAAAGGGAAGGCATCACTGATCAGTATTAGCAAAAAACTACGGGCACTCATAAAATTGTCTAAGGCCAGCTTCGAGAGAAAAATTGCACAGGACACTAAGGATAATCACAAGGCTTTCTTTAGTTATGTTAGGAACCTGGGTGGTAATTCCCAGATATGCTCAGAATTAGTCCAAAATGACAAAAAATACACTGAACCCACAGACGTTGCCAACATCCTAGCTGACAGGTTCAGCGCAAACTCCCCCCCCCCACCAAAATAGGCAAATATCTATCCCAGCAGAGTGCTGCCCCCCTGACATCTCAGATGCTCAGGTAAGAGCCGCCCTCTCCAAAGCAAAAAACACAGCATCAATGGGACCAGACGGTGTCCCGGGCTGCGTCCTACATGAACTCCAAGAAGAGCTAAACCCAAATATAAAACTACTGTTCAATCTCAGCCTTACTACAGGATATGTGACCAAAGAGTGGCATACAGCAACAGTGGTCCCTCTCCATAAAGGTGGTGCCTCAACGGATCCTGGAAACTATCGCCCCATAAGCCTGACTAGCTTGGTTTGCAAAGCTATGGAAAGGATCATCATGGACCTCATAAATAAAGATATTGGGGACCTACAGACACTGGATCCTACCCAGTTCGGCTTTGTTAAGGGCAGATCCTGCCTCTTAAACCTGGTTGATTTCTTTGAAACAGTCACCAAGGCCATTGACGAGGGAAAGGTGGTCCACACAGCCTACCTGGACCTCGCAAAAGCCTTCGATACAATACCCCACTCGGGCATTATAGATAAGCTCACCAGCTTAAATATAAACCCCTATGTCACTAGATGAATTGCAAACTGGCTCAAGGACAGAACCCACATGGTTAGAATTGCTGGAGCCATGTCAGACTCCAAACCAGTTACAAGTGGTGTCCCACAAGGCTCAGTCCTGGGACCTCTCTTGTTCGGTATATATTTCTCGGAGGTACAGGCCAACACGGAAGGACTGTGGCTGACCAAGTTCGCAGATGACTGAAAACTGGGCGCCATAATTGACTCTCCAGCCGACACAAGCATCCTCCAAAAGGGCCTCATAGAAACAGACAACTGGTGCCAGAGCCATGGCCTCAAGCTAAATGCCAAAAAGTGTATAGTCATCCCCTTTGGCAAAAACAAAGTGCCCACAAATTACCACATAGGTGGTAATCCATTAAGTACAGAAGACGTAATTAGGGACCTGGGGACCCAAGTTGACAGCAATCTCTCATTTGACAACCACGTGGCCAAAGTGGTTAGAAAAACATTTTATATAGTCCACCTAATCATGAAGGGATTCACATCTAGATCAGGGGAGGTCATCGTGCCTCTTTACTCATCCCTCATCAGGCCCATAATTGAGTACAATGTCCCTTTTGGGATGTAGCTTACCAGACACCTGCAGCAACTGGAAAGACCCCAAAAGTACCTCACCAAGAGGATCAAAGGGCTCAAACAGATGCCATATGCTGCCCGGTTAAAGAAACTCCAGCTCTACTCAGTGGCATACCGCCTGTTCAGAGGCGATCTGTGCCTGACGTATAAAGCCATGTCCAACCCGGAATTAATGGACATGCTGCACCTCAGAAAATCCAAATCCCATTGAGCTACGCTCGAGAGACTTGAACCTCAGCACTGAAATAAATAGGACATGCTGGAGGGACAGATTCATAACCCAGAGGCTCCCTTCACTCTGGAATAAAATCCCAGTCCAGGTTAGGCAGAGTCCCTCATTGACTGTCTTCAAGAGGAATCTTGTTGAGTGGATGGGAGATCGTAGGTTTACCCCGGGTATCACTTCTGTGTCACTGTTAGACAGAGGCACAGTATACTAACCTCGAAAAAGGGCAGAGAAAAATAAATTTAAAATGGGTGGCGAAAGCCAAACACATTCTGGCTAGGCTTATAAATGCCCTAGGGCAGATAGCCTAGTATGAACCTATGAACCTATTTATAAGCCTAGCCAGAGTGTGTTGGCTTTCACCGCCCCATTGATTAATTAACTGAGCCTCTGTCAAGAAGAGCCAATGAAGTGATCCCAGGCATGTATTTTCTGTTACCCATCCACTGTCAAGGCGCTTCTCTTGAAGAGTGTTAGTGAGGGGCTTTGCCTAATGTAGTTAGGAATTTTGTTCCAAAGCATGGGGAGTCTCTGTGACAGGAATCTATCCCTCCAGCATGTTATATTTATTGTTGTGGCGAGGTTTAGCTCACTAGAGCATGTGGCTCGCAGTGACTTGGATTTCTTTAGGTGGAGCATGTCCATCTGTTCTGAGTTGGACATGGCTTTGTAAGTCAGGCAGAGATCACCTCTGAGTAAGCGATACACCACTGAGTACAGCCAGAGTTTTTTCAGTCGGGCTGCATAGGACATATGTTTGAGGCCAGTAATCCTCTTGGTGAGGTACTTATGTGGTCTTTCAAGCTGTTGGAAGTGTCTTGTGAGGTACATCCCAAATGGGGCATTGTACTCTATGAGGGGTCTGATGAGTGACGAGTAGAGAGGCACTATAACCTCTTTATTTCTAGATGCGAACTCCTTAGTAATTAGATGGGCCACATAGAAGGATTTCCTAACTACTTTGGCAATATTATTGTCAAAGGAGAAATTACTATCTACCTGGGTCCCCAGATCTCTTATTACCTCTTCTGTATTAAGGGGGCTGCCACCTATGTGGTAATTCGTGGGTGTTTTGTTTTTCCCATATGGGATGACTATGCATTTTTTGGCATTTAGCTTGAGGCCATGACTTTGACACTAGGTGTCTGTCTCAGTAAGGCCTTTTTGGAGGATGTCCGTGTCAGCCGGAGAGTCAATTATGGCTCCCAGTTTGCAGTCATTGGCGAACTTGGTTAGCCATAGTCCTCCTGTATTTGCCTGTACTTCTGAGAAATATATGCCGAACAGTAGGGGTCCCAGAACCAAGCCTTGCGGGACAACACTTGTGACTGGTTTAGAGTCGGACCCGGAGCCTGCTATTCTTACCGTGTGAGTTTTGTCTGTAAGCCCGTTGGCAACCCATCTTGTGACGTAGGGGTTTATGTTCAGGCTGGTGAGTTTTTCTATAATACCCGAGTGAGGAATGGTGTTGAACACCTTGGCGAGATCAAGGTAAGCTGTGTGAACTACCTTTCCCTTGTCTATGGCCTTGGTAACTGTCTTGAAGAAGTGAACCAGGTTTAGTAGGCATGATCTGCCCTTAACAAAGCCGAACTGGGTTGGGTCAAGTGTTTGGAGGTTCCCAATGTCTTTGTTAATGAGTTCCATGATGATGTGCTCCATGGCCTTGCAGACCAGGCTAGTCAGGCTTATGGGGCGATAGTTACCAGGGTCAGTTGTGGCCCCTCCTTTGTGGAGCGGAATAACCGTTGCTGTGCGCCATTCTATGGGCACGTAACCTGTGGAGAGGCTGAGGCTGAACAGCGTGTTTAGGTGTGGGGTTAGTTAGTTCTGTAGTTCATGCAAGATGCAGCCTGGGACACCATCTGGCCCTATTGATGCTGCGTTCTTGGCTTTTGAAAGGGCTGTTTTCACCTGTGCTTCTGTGATTTCCGGGACACTACACTTTTCTGGTATTGTTGTGGGCCCTTATGAAGGTGAGAGGGAGGTGAAGTTTGCACTGAATCTATCTGCCAGTATGTTGGCAATATCAGTAGGTTCAGTATATTTTGTGCTATTTTCCACTATCTCAGAGCATATGTGCGAGTTGCCACTTAGATTCTTGACATAGCTAAAGAAGGCTTTGTGGTTATCTTTCGAATCCTTGGCTATTTTCTTTTGAAGTTAGCCTTGGATGATTTTATGAGGGACCTTAGTTTCTTACTGATACTAATCAGGGATGTCTTTCCTTCTTGGGATTTGCTTTTTTCTGAACTAGTTTCCTCCTTTTGTTATATAACCTGTTTATGGCAGGAGTCCACCACACTGGTTTCCTTCTCTTAGGGGAGTGAGTCTTGGTTTTGCTAGGGATGGCATGATCCATGCATCCTTGTAGGTGCTCATAGAGTGCAATTGTAAAGGATTCTGCATCTTGGGTAGTGTTATCCTTTAGTGTGGGGGCTGTGAAACTTACCACCTCTGCCTTAAGTAAGGTGAAGTTTGCTTTAGAAAATTTTTCACTGTGGTTTCCCTGGTTGGGGGTGGTGGTGGGGTGTGGACATCCAGGGTGATTAGTTTATGTTCTGATCTAACCAGTGACGGATTGCCCTCCGGTACAGAGTACTTGTCGCCCATGTTGGTGATGACCAGGTCCAATATGTTGTGGCCTTTGGTAGGGGAGTTTACCAGCTGATCCAGGGCATTTGAGTTGATAAATTCCAGGAAGCGCTGAGCCTGGGAGTTTGTACTCAAGTAGTTTTCCCAGTTAATGGTAGGGTAATTGAAATCTCCCAAGATAAGGGTGTTCGGTAGGAACTTCATGTTTCCAGTGTCTCCAGGAAGGCGGAGTGGTGGTCCTGGGGCATGGAGGGTGATCTGTAGCAGGCCACAATTTGCATTGCAGATTTGCCCGATGTTAGTTGCACATGGATGATCTCAGAGTTATCATGCTGCACCAGTAACCTGGAGGTGTGGGTATCCTTGATGAATATGGATACACCCCTCCTTTTGTGTTTTGGTCCGTGTTCTGTGGCCAAAATGTGTGGTATGAGTTGTAGCCCAGTAGTGCTGAAGTGCTCTCTGGAGCCTTGAACCAGGTTTCAGTTTACTGCACAGATGTCGACCTTCTCCATACTTAGGAGTGCTTTGAGTGCATGCATTTTGAGATTAAACTGCTGGTGTTGAGTAGCATAACCCTCATTTTTATGCTTGTGCTGTTTACGGAGGTGGGTTTGAATTTTGAGCCTTGCCTAAAAAAGGCACTATGGTGGCAGCAAGACCCTTAGCCAGTATTCGAAAGCAAAGGGGTGATAGGTGCAAGCCGTCTCTTGTGAAGCAACGTGGCTTGTTGAACATGCCATCCCAGGCTTACAGACACTGGATCTCCTTTGAATGACACCAGAAGCTTAGCCAACTGTTGAAATTGATCATTTTTTCTTTATACTGAGGTATCATTCTTGGTGAGGGCAGGATGCTACTCAGGGTCAGGGTCATACCCACCTGGGCTACATGATCAGAGAGCTCTTCCATGTCTCTTTTCATGTAGTCCAGGGAGGTACAGCTCTGGTCATTCACACCAACATGAACAATGACAGAGTCATATTTGTACTTGTTCTGGAGTGACGTGAGTGCTTGTGTTATGTGGCGGATTCTGGCTCCTGACAGGCAGCTAATAGTAATTTTCTCCTTGTCCAGCCTAGTGAGTGGGGTATCAGTGTGCCTGACTATTGAGTCACCTATTACTAGTGTGTTAGGTATGTTATTTCGCCTTAAGGGCTGTGATTGTGCGGCACATTGATTTTGTGTTTTATGTGTTGTCTGGTTTGTGACGGGAGGTGCAGGTTTTGTGGGTGTCTGTTTTGGAGCTCTCTGATGCTTTTGCAGGTTTTTATTTAGAACCTCCGAGTATGATTTTGTATATTTATGTGTATTTTTTTGCCAGTGCTGGTTTAGTATGTCTATGTGAGGCTGGAGGTGTGGTGCAAGTGTTAACCTTCTCCTCATGACTGTCTGTTCCAGTCTTGGGTGGAGATACCTTAGCCTCCAATGTGGCTGTATAATTGCATCTCTCACATATGTTAGTGTTTTGTGGTAGGAGGAGAGGGCTTCTTTGTGCATGCGGCAGTTGTAACATTGCTTCAGGATACCCAGATTCACCAGCTGGACTGGAGAGTACATCTGAAGTTGCCCTTTGGTCATGCCTGAATAGTAGGGTGAGCTGCTTAGTCGCTTGGTTGGTGAGGGGTGGATAAAGATCCTTGCCCTGCTAGGCAGTCAAGTGTCAGGGTATATTCATGCTTGCTATTAGGTCTGAGCAAGTGCTGGACTGTAGGATGCTTTTTGAGTGCTTAGGTTGAGAGTTAGACTAGTTTCAAGTGAAAAACTGAAGAGGAGACTTAGTGGAGACGGGAATAATTTAACCCTAGCTAACCTGTGCTGCCCGGAGCACAAAACTGTGCAACACATTTTTTAAACCACTAACTTCTGGGCTGGAACCACTCCTCCAGGGACAGATGGCTGCTCAAAGTTCCCCTCTCTCACAGGTGAACAGAGAAACTTCCCTCTATCCAAGTAAGGTATGGGCAACTCAGAAACTTGTAACACAGCCCTGAATTCAGCATTAGCCTGAAAACTGGACTATACTAGCTTAGAAAGGCAGGAAACAAGAAATGTATTTATTTATTTTTTTGAAAAGATAAGGCAAAAACAGTAAAAAAATACACTTAAAACAGCTTTAAACGACTACAAGCGATCAGAAAAGGCTACCGCACTTTAGTGTGTAGCCTACAACAGTTAAACAGTTTAAACAAAAAACTTTTTAAAAGTGCAGGTAGTCAAATAAGTACAATATGTGAAAAAAACAAGCTTTTAAATCACAATAAGTGCTGGAATATCAGCATTTAGGTGGAAAACGGTTAAGTACAGCAAGAAAATACAGAAAACTGAAACTCAATCACTCCAAAGTCTCTCTTTTAAGCTAGAAGGCTTATATCAGTTTAAGGCTTTCTAGTGCTTTCCAGTAGGTAGTTACAGGAAAGATGGGAAACAAGCGCAGATGTGGTCTTTTAAACCAGAAAGTTGAAAGAGATGGACAACTTCCCGAATGGTCAATAAACTACATTTCCTGGTCCAAGAACCACTCCTCTTGTGGTAGACAGGCTACTTAGTACCACTCCCACTGATAAGCTAGAAGGCTGCACTCCAACACAAAGGCTTGGGAGGTTCAGAAGCTTTCAAATAGTCCTGGATACAGCAAATCTGTACCTGGACTAGACTAATTACGAGAAAGGTGGGGATCAAGCACAAACACGGGCTTTAAAACCAGAAAGTTGAGAGAGATGGAAAAAAACTGCCCAAACGGCTGCCAATAAACTACAATTACTGGGACAGAACCACTCCTCTTGTGGTAGATAGGCTATCTAGTGCTTACCACTCCCACTGATAAGCTAGAAGGCTTCCCTCGAACACAGAAAGGCTTGTGGGGCTCAGAAGCTTACGAACAGTCCTAGATACAGCAACTCTGTATCTGGACTAGGATAGTAACAGGAAAGGTGGGAAACAAGTGCAAGTGCGGCTTTTAAACCAGAAAGTTGAAAGAGATGGGAAAAAACTGCCCAAACGGCCAGTGGCTACAATTTTTGGGCCAGGAACCACTCCTCTTGTGGTAGATAGGCTACCTAATGCTTACCACTCCCACTGATAAGCTAGAAGGCTTCCCTCCAACACAGAAAGGCTTGGGGGGATCAGAAGCTTACAAAGAGTCCTGGATACAGCAAATCTGTACCTGGACTAGACTAGTTACAGAAAAGGTGGGGAACAAGCGCAAATGCAGGCTTTTAAGCCAGCAAGTTGAAAGAGATGGAAAACTGTCTAAATGGCCAATAAACTACAATTTATAGGCCAAAACCCACTCTTCCATGGTAGATAGGCTACCTGATGCTTACCACTCCCACTGATAAGCTAGAAGGCTTCCCTCCAACACAGAAAGGCTTTGGGGGGGGGGTCAGAAGCTTACAAGGAGTCCTGGATACAGAAAATCTGTACCTGGACTAGACTAGTAACAGGAAAGGCAGGAAACAAGCACAGACACAGGCTTTTGAATCAGAAGGTTGAAAGAGATGGAAGAGCTTCCCAAACGGCCAATAAACTATAATTTATGGGCCAGAAACCTCTTCTCCTGTGGTAGATAGGCTACCTAGTGCTTACCACTCCCACTGATAACTAGAAGGCTTCCCTCCAACACAGAAAGGCTTGGGGTGCTCAGGAGCTTACAAACAGTCCTGGATACAGCAAGTCTGTATCTGGACTAGATAAGTTGCAGGAAACAAGCTAGGATTTTTTTTTTTTTTTTTTTTTTTACAGAAAAGCAACTAAAACAGCGGTAAATACAATTCAAATGCAGTGCAGGCTAGCACACGTATATCAATATTACGGCAAATGCAGTTTAATTAAATGCAATTAAATTAACAAATGACTAAAAAACAAGTGCAGAAGGTATTAAATTAGAAGGCTACTAACAAGCAGTAATAAGTGCAGAGTAAGAACAAGTGAACAGATAACAGCCCGCAGAACAGCGACTAAGACAGTTACAGTAAGAGCAGCTGAATATATATATATATATATATATATATATATATTTTTTTTTTTTTTTAAGGGATGGAACACAGCAGGATTAAGAGGCTACAGGGATTATCCTTCTCAAATGCTCTCTTTGTACACAGTAGGAGTGTTTGAAATCAAAATATGATCTCACTGCACTCAGTTGACTGAGCAAATGAGACAGGCCCAGAAGGAGTATCCAAATACAAACTTTCAAGAGGCCCAGGCAGTTTCAAAGCCACCAAGATTAACACCAAGACAATAACAGGGAGGGTGAGTGGAATAAACACAGCAGAGACACGAGAGGTTGAGTGGAATAAACACAGTAGAGACACGAGACAGAAACAATACAGCACCACTATAAATATTAGGCAAGTGTATAAATACAACACAGTGCAAGTTAAAGTGGCAAAATGTGTACTTATCAGTTTGAAATAGATTCCAACTCTGCACAGCAAGTCTATCAGCTTTCCAGCAGTTCACAGAAATGCAATCTGTATTGGAATTACAATGAAATACACCTCAGGCAATGACTAACAGCTAGGATGTGGGCTGGCTCAACAACCCCCTCCCTGAAACTAGCCTGAGCTACCCTGAGAAAAAAACACAGTGGAGACATAAGAGACAGAAACAGAAACAATACAGCACCACTATAAATAATAGGCAAGTGTATAAATACAACACAGTGCAAGTTAAAGTGGTAAATCTCATTACTTAAGCAGCTAACCCACAGAACCACTAAATAATTCAGGACTATGCATAGATTTCCTGGTTAAATTCTCGGCTGTTGTGCCTTCTGTATGTCTTCCCTGTGTTTGTGTGGGTTTCCTCCAAGAGCTGCAGTTTCCTCCCACATTCCAAAGACATGCAGTAGGTGCATGGGACACTCTAAACTGGCCATAGGTGTGAGTGTGTGACATGGCAGGGCTAACCACCAAGTAGTGAGTTCTAATCCCTGCTTTGCAACACTTTCAGGACGCAATATTTTAACTTCCAGGGCCGATGCTAGCATTTTGGGAACCCCCAGCAAGTATCAGGTGAGGGCCCTACTCAGGAGAGTATAAAGTGTGACCACATTGCCGTCGCACCCCCTTCCCTGTCAAGCTCATCCAGCACGATTTAACAATCACTGTAGCGTTACTACATTCAAATAATTAAGAATTGATGTGCCAATGTGTACACACTGACTGGTATTTACCACCAGTGTTACATTATGACAAGCCCCTGTACAACAGCAAGGTAGCCACTCAGAGGTGCATGCGCACAGTGACTGACATTTAGTACCAATGCTACATTATCACAACCCCCTGTACCACAGCAAGGTAGCCATTCAGAGGTTCACTCACACTGACTGCACACTCAACTGGCCAGATTTTCACAAAATGTCCAGATTTGACTCATTTCTGGTCTGTTCCTCAAAATTTGTAGTTTTCTGTATTGTTTGTGGCAAATCATTGAGGCATTTGACTTTCAGACTTCATATCTGGTGCATATCTGGACAGAGCAGTGATGTAGCAGTAGCATTGTTGCCTCACAGCAAGAAGTTCTCCAGTTCAATTCTCGGCTGGAGTGCCTTCTGTGTGGAGTCTGCATGCCCTCCATGCATTCACGTGGGTTTCCTCCCACATTACAAAAACATGCGTGTGGAGCGTTTCTCACTGGGCCTGCACTGAAAATTGGCTTGGTTCCAATGTGGACTTTCTTGGTAAACAAATGTTAAATAAATAAATAAAAATAAAATATCCTTTAGAAAATGTTTGGTAACACAAGACCTTTTATTCTGGCAACTTATTCTGTCTCTTGGTTCATCTATCTGACCTCCAATAATTCCTGCTACCTTCGTATTTCTCACTATCTTTGTTTCTTTCCGCCTTTACTTTTCCTACTGGCTGATCCTTAGCCTTACTAAGTCCATAATATCTGTACCTACAGAAATTGCATCTCTGTCAACACTCCCTTTACTTCATTTCTGCCTTTTTCCTATACTCTTACTTCATAATATCTGTTACACTACTTTCCTGCATATTTTATACTTCATACTAACCTTTTTCCTGTTTTCAGACAATACCTATTTGTTGTCATACTAGCTACTAGTGATATTTTTTAACTCCTAATTGTTTTTCTTATGATACTAAAGCTTTTCTGCTTAGTCCCTGTCTGAATTTTGATTGTCATCTAGTCTGATTAGTACAGGAAAAATGTATATGCATTTGAAATTGCCTTATTATATTATTTTTTATTTGTATAGTTAGTTTATTTAGTAACCTCTAAACTGTAGTGTCTTAGTCTGATAGTGGAGCTTTTCTCCTCGGGCCTCTGCTTTAAATGGACATGTATCCAGCCAGACTAGCCCGGTTAACAAATGTAAAATAAAATAAAATAAAATAATAAAATAAAAACTTATAACTTTTTAAATATTTAAAATTTGTCCTGATTTTTGGGGCTCTACCACCATTATCTTTTGTTTTGCCCAGATTTTTTGTGCCAAGAGATTGAGTGCTATGACTAACTGGCATATAGTAGCAAGGTTGTTGCATTATGACAAGCTTCTGTACCGTATCAAAGTAGCCAGTCCCACAGAGGTACACAAAGGCACCCACACTGACTCACACATACAGCACAGACACACACAGCAATACAGCAAGGCTGAAAAGAGACACTCACACAGACTTCCTCACACAAGACAGAGGCAGACAAGACAGATAACTACACAGGCTCTTGCCCACAGGACAGACACCCACACATGAGAAAGACAGTACTACTGGAAGACTGAACATTAACACCCATACAGACTTCCACACACAGGACAGACACCCACACAAGATAAAGACAGCATTATAGCAAGACTGAACAGAGACACACAGGACAGACAGCTACACAGACTCTTGCACACAGGACAGACACAGACGTGATAAAGACAGCACTACAGCAAGACTAAATACCCACACAGACTCCCATACACAGGACAGAGGCACACACCCACAAAGGACAGAGACAAACCGGACTAGGACAAAACTACTGCAAGACTGAACAGAGACCCACACAAGATGAAGGCAGCACTACCGCAAGACAAAACTGAGACACTACACACAGAGTCCCAAACACAAGATGATGCCTGCACTGTGGCAAGACTGAAACACACAAGCAGCATTAGATAGACTGACCCCATCACACAAGACAGACAGTTAATGACATGCAGAACAGTCAAACTGCAGAGGCACACAAGACAGACATAGAAAAGACTACAGACACACAAGACATACAAGGGAAATCCGTGGGGATTACTGAGCCTGAGGCAGACAGACTCAAACCCAAAGAAACACAAGAGAAAGCCAAGAGGATTATTGAGCCTGAAGCAGACAGACTCAAACCAACAGAAATACAAGGCATACAGGAGAAAGCCATGGGTATCAGACTTCTCAACTGTATAGATTTTTGCAGAATGTCCAGAGTTTTGCCTCATATTTTTGGTCTGTTTCTCATAAAATTGTGTTTTTTCAAGCAAATTGTTGGTAAGTCATTTAGGGTTGAGGTCAGAATATAATGAAAGATATTTGAGTTTCAGACTTCATACCCTTCAAAGAATTCATGCTAATCCAAAACCTGTTATTCTATCAACTTTCAAAGTTTGTAAGAGAAACATTTAAAAAGTGCCCCAAGTTTTGGGCCTTTGTACCCCCATTATTTGTGGCTTTGTCCAGATTATTTGCTTTAAGAGGTTGAGGGGTATGATGGGACTTACTGAACCTGAGGCAAACAGACTCAACCCCAAAGAAACACACAAGAGACAGAGAGCCATGGGAATTACTGAATCTGAGACAGGGACTCAAACCCAAAGGGAAACAGGTGAAGTCAAGACCACCAGGGTATCATGCATCTTCAGTGTGCAGTTTGTTCCTCAGCTTTTCTGAGTGTTGCCACTTTTAATGCCATTAGAAATTCCTTCTTCCTGTGCTTCTGTCCTGGCCTCATGACTAGTTCTGCCACTCCCATCTGTCCTAGACTCACAACAAGATTTTTGGCAGCGCAAAGTATAAGCAAAGTTTTTGGCATCCTGCCACAACACCACAGGGTTTTTGCATTTGGCTTGTATAACCTAATAGTAAGACAAGCTGTTCTCATTCCCATAAGTCATTGCTGTGCAGGTAAGGAGCAGTAAATGTATAAGGGCTCAAGCTCATGTACACGGCACTGTGTAAGTGATACGCTTTACATTAGCCTTACATGAACTAATGTTGCCTAGTAACATTTCCATTTTTTAGGTTTGTAGTTAAACCTTTGAGACACCCAACAATAGGCTTCCCTCTCATGCTCCCGTAAAATATTGGAAGTTGCATTTTTATTATTTTTATTTATTATTTATTTAAAAAATAAGAAACTCATTTAAAAAAAGGAATACAAGATGCATCTTAATCCATAACCTCAATAACTTCCTCAACAAAGGACAGCCATAAGGTGTTCTTTAGTTACATACATAACCTACAGGGAAAGGCCCAGATTTGTGCTGATCTGGTAGTTAATGATACCACATATACTAAGCCTGTGGACATAGCTAACCTGTTGGCCAGCAGGTTCTGTGAAAACTTCACTCCCCTGTCCTGGTCAGATGTACCCCATGACATCCCTACCACCTGTCCGCTACCTTGTATCTCTAAAGAGCAGGTCAAAAACACCCTTTCTAAGGCCAAAAACACAGCATCTATGGGACCTGATAACATCCCAGGCTGCATCCTACATGGGCTCCAACAAGAATTAGCAACACCATTGGGTAATCTTTTCAATCATAGTCTAAGCACCGGCTTCATCCCAGCTGAATGGAAAACAGCCACCGTTATCCCCTTGCACAAAGGTGGTTCTTCCACTGACCCCAGGAACTATAGACCTATTAGCCTAACTAGCCTTATCTGCAAGGCCATGGAGATAATTATCATGGACCTTATCAACAAAGATAGAGACAATCTCCAAACACTTTACCCTACTCAGTTTGGATTTGTCAAAGGGAGATCATGCCTGTTATACCTGATGGACTTTTTCGAGACAGTCACCATGGCCTTGGATGAGGAGAAATCTGTGCATACAGCCTACATAGACTTAGTCAATGTGGTTGACACTATCCCCCACTCAGGCATCATTGACAAACTAAGCCAGATAGGTATCAACCTTTATGTCATTAGATGGATTGCTAACTGGCTCACTTATAGAACCCTTATAGTCAAAAGTAGAACTGTAACCAGTGGTGCTCCACAGGGATCAGTCATGGGACCTCTACTGTATGGAATCTATTTCAAGGAAGTACAAGCAAAAATAAAGGTCTCTGGCTGAAAAAGCCTGATGATGACTGCAAACTGGGAGCGACCGTAGAATCTCCAAATGATGTCAACATCCTACAAGAGGGTCTTACACAAACAAATGATTGGTGCTAAATTCATTGCTTTAAACTCAATGCAAAAAAATGCATCATCATCCCTTTTGGTAAGAGCAATGTTCAATAGCAGCACCTTAAGTATGCACTAAGTGGTGAGAGACCTGGGCACAAAGGTTGACAGCAGGTTACCTTTGAGCACCATTTCTCCACAGTGGTAAGAAGGGCATTCTATATTGCTCATCTCATAAGTAAGGGCATTGCCTCCAGAAAAAAAGAAGTTATAACCACCCTGTACTTGTCCCTTATCAGGCCAATAACTGAGTACAACATTCCTTTTGGTATGTACCTTTACAAACACCTGCAGCAGTTGAAGAGGCTACAAAGGTTCCTCAGTTGCTTCTTCAAAAATGAAAAAAGTCACATATTACACCTGTTTTAAGTGAATAATGCAATAAAGAAAATGCACCCTGATTATGGACCTTTGCCTCTCATTGTTTTATTCCTTGTGTCAGATTTCTAAGTGAAGTATAAAGGAACTGCAACCACTAGAAAAATGTTGATTCTGTACCATTGCAAAAGCCATATAACTCTTCTGTCTGTTAACTTCCCTTACATGGGCTAATTGCTCAGACAGCCTCTAACTGGAAAACGCCAGGCCCAGATGCAGTACCTAACTTCTGGTTAAAAGTATTAACATCTTTGCACAAAGATTTAGCCATGACTAAGAACTATTTATATGCACACCTCAAACAGACACCAGCCTGGTTAACAAAAGGAGAAACAATGCGTCTACTTATGAGTGAACCTGCAAGTTATCCTAAATATTATAGACCAATGACTTGCCTTCCAATGACATATAAACTATACACCGGAGTTGATGCCGACAGAGTTTATAGTCATTTAGAAGAAAACTCAATTATGGCAGTAGAACAAAAGGGCAATAAAAGAAAGTCATACAGAACAAATGATCATTTGTTGTTAAATAAAGTCATAGTGGAAAACTATTAAAAGGGGAAGAATCTAAGTATGGCATGGATTGACTACAAAAAAAGCATTTGACGGTATCCCACATTTGTGAATAAGAGTGTTTAAAAATGTATAAGATGCACCTTACACTGATCAATTACATTACAGCGACCATAAACGGTGGCAAACCACTTTGCAGTTAAGCCATGATAAAGGACAACTTATTATTCCAGGGATAAAAATTCAAAGGCGGATATTCCAAGGTGACTCCCTGTCACCGCTACTATTCTGTGTTGCCCTTAAACAAAGCTGTCTACATAACAGATTAGGACATGGCTATAATTTAGCTCCTAGAAAACAACAAAGTGTAAAGACTTCTCTTTGTCGATGATCTAAAACTGTATAGCTCAGAAGATGAGGAACAAAGCACAAACTGAAGCAGATAAACACAAAAGGTCTGATAAAGTCTAGATCTTTCTGGACGAAAGCGCTCATCCTTGGATTTTCTATCTGAAGTTAATAAAGTGGATTCTGCATTCTACAACTTTGTGGTGATTTGCAGCCTGCAATACTTTGAGTGGGTTCAATTCAGCTACTTCTTCTGGCTTTTGTGTTTATCAGAAGATGAGGAACTGAAAGCACAAATGCAAGTAGTCAAAACGCTTTCAGATGATATAAGAATGTCATTTGGTCTTGGTAAATGTGCAAAAGCAACCTTTAAAGCAATAAAGCTGCAGCACCAAGAAAACATCAGTTTTGAACAAGAAAGTGATATTAAAGAACTTCAGCAAGAGGGATTGTACAAATATTTGGGAAATGATGAAGGATTAAGCAATAACCAATGACGTGGTGTGGTATATTGAAGATTTACCAATGGTTGGCATGGTTTAATCATGAGGGCGAAGCCCGAGGGATTAAATAGAGCCAACCGTGGGTAAATCTTCAATATACCACAACCACGGAGCCAGTTATTGCTATTATACGATGACATTATTTAAGAAAAAAAAATACTTACTTTTCTTAAATAATGTCTTTGTATAACGGTGCATTTCTGTTCTTCCGCCGGTGGTGGTATACTACATTCTTGTGTTGATGTACTGCACATGCATATGGGACTTGTGTTCCTATGCATACCCAGTACATCAGTAGTTTGAAACAGAAGCAATGGAGAAAAGAAAGTCTCTGTTGCTCTTTTTTTTTATTATTTATAAAAAAAAAGGTTTTGGACACTATACCAAGAGAAAAAAGTCTGGGCAACCAGACCTTTTTCCGTTGGCATATTGTGGGATTTACAACAGGCACGCTGGCCAATCAGCGTGCACATTTTGGAATATTAATGGGGGGGGTCATTGTATAATCAACAATAAAACATGAACTAATGTGAATAAAACTAAGTAAGGAATATTTTAGAAGACTTCAATTAATTTTGAAAACAGCATTGACATCTAGGAAAAAAATTCAAGCTATAAACCAATTTGCTCTTCCTGTCCTAACTTACAGTTTTGGAATCACTGATTGGCCCCAAAAGGTGTTGGATAGATTAGATAGGAAAACAAGAAGGATGCTTCATGCTCATCAAATGATTTATAAAAATCAGTGCATACCAAAATTATATATTCCCCGATCCAAAGGAAGTATGGGCCTCCTTGAAATTGATTACATGTATAGGTCTGCAATGGTGGGACTACACAAATATCTGCTGATCTCACAAGACCCAAATATAGTGTAAGTTTTTAAACATGAGGAGAATAAATCTAAAATGACTTCCCTGCTTAGTTTAGCAGAAGCTTCAGAAGATTCTGAAGAAGCTGGAAATGGTTCTGATGAAAGAGCTAAACTTTTATTAAAGTGGAGTTCTGCAGCACATGGTCCACTCCATTTTATTATTTTTTATCAGTGTTTCTTGTTCCTTTGTGTTTTTCCTAGCAAAAGCATATCAGTGTCGAGCAGGAATGGAAATCAAACCAGAAATAGATAAAAATCAGGCAGCAGCTGAATGTGCCAAAAAAAAACAAAAGAATGAATATAAGGTGAAGGACCAGATGAGAAGGCAAGAAATGTGGAAAATGCATAAATATAGATGCAAGTATAGAAAACTTCTGGAAGAACCTTGTGTTAATCAGGATCGAATACAGCAGTGGTTAAGGAGAGGCAAATTCAAACCAAAAGATGAAACGTTAATATTGGCCGCCCAAGATAGTGGGCTACATACACACTGGTTTACAAAGTCCATTGAATATGTGGGAGAAGCAAACATATGTAGGTTTTGTAAAACAGAATTGGAAACAGTTGTACACTTTGTTGCTGATTGTGATATATTAATGGCAGAAAGGCTGAGCCTGAAAGGCATAATAATGTGGCAGGACTGTTATACTGGGGATTGTGCAAATATCATGGTACTGAAGTGGCTGAAAAACACTGGAAACGTGAGCCACAAAGCATCATAGAAAATGAAGTGTACGTCACATGGGATCACCCATTACCAACAGTAAAAAACATAGATGTGAGAAAACCAGATATAGTGGTACATGAAAAGAAGACAAAAGTAGCATTGATCATTGAAATCGCAACACCCAGTGACTACAGTGTCTTGTGTACAGAGACACACAAAGTTATAAAATATCAGAATTTGCAGGCAGAAGCAAGAGCAGTGTGGAAGAAAGATGCCCAGACATTTCCAATAGTAGTGGGAGCAATGGATCTCATAAAAAAGAATATACAATCATATTTAGATTTGTTACCAATACAGGTAATTCTGAGCAGCCACAGTGGTGCAACGGTTAGCATTGTCACCTCACAGCAAGAGGTTCTCTAGTTCGATCCTCGGCTGGGGTGCCTTCTGTGCGGAGTCTGCATGTCCTCCCTGTGGTTGCGTGGGTTTCCTTCCACATCCCAAAGACATGCTGTAGGTAGATTGGACACTCTAAATTGGCCCTAGGTGTGAGTGAGTGAGTGTGTGTAGGTGTGCCTTCTGTGGAAGATTAGGCGCGGGGCTGGCAACTCAACACTGTAAAACTCTACTGCCAGTCATGAGCTGACAGGTGATCCACTGTGGTGACCCCTAACCAGGAAAAGCTGAAAGAAGAAGACCACCAGTGCAGGTAATTCCAAGTGAATTGCAGGAGGAGTCATTACTGGGCACATTGCAGGTGCTGTGAAGACCACTGCTGGCTGACATCAAAGATTGAAACGATACTAACTTCATGAACTTTAATCGTACTTTGACTTAGGAATGAGGTCCATTCCCATCATGGTGTTAGAAACACAAAAGACTTGGAGAAATTAAAAAACAGACTCATATTTTTGTGCATTAGTACAGCATTGATAATTTTATATCTAGTACCCCCAGATGTCCTACATTTTGTTGCACACCATTTAATTGAGCTTGAAATGTCAAACATACTTCATTGAGTCTTGCTTAACTGCATTTTGTGTGATGAGTGTTGGAGTTGCCCCCTCCGCCTCCTTTGTAGGATCTATGCTAAAGCCCGTCAACAGATGAAACAACTTGTGTTTGATAGATAACTTTATTGTAGAACACAAAATGTGATATATCCTGGAGTTTCAGTTTGTCTCTCTCACAAACATACAGGTGCACGCGCACACACACACACACACACACACACACAAACGTAAAACCTAAAGATTTGTGATTCCAGTCAAGTAACTTATAGTCTCTGTGACTTTTTCTGCTGCAGCCAATCAGGTCCCTTGCTTCACTGAAGTGGACATGATTGACTGCAGCTTACAGACCAATGAAAAAAAAAGGAAAAAGTTTGTGATTGCACAGTGATGTCTTGCAGCTGTGCGAACATGTATGAGGTTCCAAGCAACAAATACAGGAGATGGATAAACCCACAGCTGATGCTTGGGGGCCCTCGGTCACAGGGAGATAATCGGGGACTACCAGCAGCTGCAAGTTCCGCCAGTGCCTAACAATGCTATGGCAGTACCACACTATTTTCTCAATACAACACTGCCTTCTTTTACCTGCTTTGCAGTATTATTTTACAGCCCCATCACCAAACATTTTGCCATCTTACATTAATTATTTAGAAATAGTGCTCTTCTGCTACTTTCATAATCTCTGTAGCAACCTATAGCACATTGTCTTCCTAGTGTCAGTTTTCACTATTGTCGGACAGATCATACAGCTGAGCCTTACTTACACCACTCTATGTGCCATCTGAACCTTACACGTAGTTTTGATGTAACTACTGCAGTCTGGCAGCAGAGTCTTTTCCTCATCTGTGGCAGTCTGTGCTTAATTTGCACTGAGATACCCAACCTTTTTCCTTATCTGCAGCATTCAATGTCTTATTTGTACTGCTGATGCAACTGCTGCACTGTGGCATCTTAGCTTTTTCCATGGCATTCCACATCTTATTTCCACTGCTGCTGCAACTGCTGCCTATGGCAGATAAGCCTTTTCCTTATTGCCAGCTGAAGCATTTGTTGTACTGTGGTACCTCAACCCCATCCTTACTGACTGCACTCTTTAACCCCATCCTTACTGACTGCAGCCTTTAACCCTAAAGTGCTGTCTCTGAATTAATATTGACAGCAGTACTGTTATCTTGATACAGCAGCCTCATCAGCCTGTTGCCATATCATTCTGGTATTGTTTTTCAAGTAGCAAGTCCATTGTTCTTACCAATTTACTTACTACTACCTGCACTGCCTTCATTCAACCAGCTAGTCTCCACACTTGTATTTACAGTCCCCAAGCAAGACCTAGAATGAAGAAACCTCTAAACCCTACAGTAATATCCTTTAACCCTTGGTGTTTACATGCCTTATGCTTTACTCAAGTGACATTTTCTGCTGCAGCCAGTCAGGATCCTTGCTTCACTGAAGCGGACCTGATTGACTGCAGCTTATAGACCAATCAAAAAAAAAGGAAAAGCTTTCCAATCATACAGTGATGCCTTGCAGCTGTGCGGACATCCACGAGGTTCCAAGGAATAAACAGAGGAGACAGAGAAACCTGCAACTACTGCTTGGGGGCCCTCATTCACAGGGAGATAATCGGGTGCTACCTACAGCCACAAGTTTTGCGGGTGCTTAATGCCGGGTATGTTAGTTACCATCTAATTCCCTTCCTTCTGCTATGTCTGTCCCAACAGACTGCTTGGTGATATGTGTTTGCTAGCATATCTCTCTAAATGATTTTTGGAAATGTGAAGATTGTTACCGATCTGTATGTTTATCCATTGGTTTGTACCTTTGGGACTCTGCACTATTCCTTCATATGTGTTACATTAATTACTATTATGAATGTGTCTAGAAGTTGATCTCTCCCATTTCCAGGTAAAGTAGAGGAGTAACTGCAGGCTTTTTAATTTTCTGGATCCCCTTCATACACTGGCAAGGTGGTCTATATCTTCTTCCCGTTGCTTCCACAAGTCTTTAAAATGGGGAGACTCATTCACTGTTATCATATCATGTGTAATACTGGAAACAGTAGCAATATGGTGAAACATCTTCCCAAACACAGTTTGTATTTCTAATTGAGTAATGGGATGCAGTTTTCTATCTCTTCAAATGCACTACTTCAAGTGGGATACTGATTTCTATGTCTTTGAATACACTGGCTCATATTTTTTTCTTGGAAAGGGTTTTCTTTTTTACCCACATACTGTGAAGTTTGAAGTGTGCCTGTGCTGCCTGATCAAGTAGTCCCTGTAGTTCCCTGCCACCAATTAAGACAATCCAATTAAGTCGGCTGTTAAGCTTCTGAAGCACAATAGCAAATGGCAGTATCGGTTCTTATTGAAGACAGTTTATCACAGTCATTAGGTATGACATCATTAGTAGCATCTTTTTCACTGGTTATAGTTATCACAGGTGTAACAGTGATACCATTACTAGTATTAAAATTAGCTATGTAGCCCTTTTTCTCACATTTAAAACAGAATATGTCTACAGCTGATGTTTCTCTTTCATGCCAACATATGATACTTCATATGTTTACTTTGCTCAATTTGGAAATAGTTTCATTGTAAAATCTTTCCCTGTACAACAACATTTTCAATGTCTTTATGGTCATTGTGAAACACCCATAGTCAGAGAAAAGCAGCCAAAGCTCTTTTAAACCTTTTAATGGCAAGCATTTCTATTTTTTTTTTTTACTTTGCATGTATACCCTTATGATTTATCCACAATTCAAGTTCATGCTTTGGATCAAAAAAATAAATACACTAATGAACGAATTAAGGGATTTTACCACTTTAAGAGAAAATGTGCAACTATAAAATATTCAAGCTTATTTCTTAGGCGCTATACCAGCTCTGGCTCACAATACCTTTTTAACTTTAACAGTCCTGATAATCACTCCCTTCCATGTCAGTAAAGATTTGTAAAGACTCCACAATAAGTGAATCTAAGAGAATTCTAGTCTACTACCTCCATTCCCATCCATGCTGGTGAGCATACCACTCAAAGACCAACTGTTATGTCTTGAGAACTTTCTCTTTGGTCAGTTATTTTAATGGTGGAACTGTCTTCAGCATTGATATAGCTCCAGAAAGTGACACCACACCTCCAGGACAGTTACTATGTTTTGCACAATTTGTTTGACTACAACCATGTCAGCAATTAGGCAGGTAAAGTATAGGTGGACTCCACTCACCAGCAATACAAAAAAGACCCCCTCCCGATACTGGCTAATCAAGACTGGCATAGGAATGCTCTTCCCTTTGGGTGTGGCAAATTTTCTCAAACAGTTTGACATCTGGCAGACAATGAAAGGTAAAGGTCAGGACATTTATCATAAAACATGCATAAAAAATATTGCCACATCCATCACCAAATGCACCAAAAATCCAAGGATTATCAAACACATGAAGCTTTATTTCCTGAGAAAAACGGAAAGCAGTTGCACTGACTCTTTTTTTACACAAACAATAACCTTAGCAATAAAATGGAAAAAAATATACTGAGTATCTTTTATCAAAAATCTCAGGCTACCAAACAGGCCAACTGTTACTTCCAAAACAATCCAATAATTCTCTTCTGCATTTGCATGAAATAAGAATCAAAGTCTATAATAGATTTACATTCTCTTGTTGAGTCTCCTCCATCTGGGGTTCTTCACAGAAAACTTCGTAGGAAGCTGTCCGGTTCTATCTCAGAATACGTCACAGTAATTTTTTCCTACTGTAGCATAACACCCAAAACTGATGTTCCAGGTGAGCATTCCTCCTCTATCAACTATAACTAATCTGGTTAAGTAGGACTGCAACCGTATCTTTTATGCAGCTGTTTCATAGTTTCATAGTAGTGTACTAGGCTATCTGCCCGGGGGCATTTACAAGCCTAGCCAACAGTGATGTGGCTTTATGCCACCCCATACTATGTAGTTGCGCCTCTCTAGTAGTGACACATGTGGAACCCCATTATTTAGTAAACTATACCTCTGTCTAGTAGTGACACTGAGGTCACTCCCGGGGTAAACTTGCGATCTCCCATCCATGCATCGAGATTTTTCTTGAACAGTGCCAATGAAGGGCTCTGTCTCACGTGAACTGGGATTTTGTTCCAGAGTATGGGTAACCTCTGTGTTATGAATCTATCCCTCCAGCATGTCCTATTCATATTTGTGCAGAGGTTGAAATCTTTAGCTCGTGTGGTTCTGGTGGATTTGGATTTTTGAGATGGAGCATGTCCATCAATTCCTGGTTGGACATGGCCCTGTATGTTAGGCACAAATCACCTCTGAGCAGGCGGTATGCTACTGAATAGAGCTGGAGTTTCTTTAATCTAGCTGGATAAGGCACATGTTTTAGACCTATGTTCCTCTTGGTGAGGTACTTCTGGGGTCTTTCCAGTTGCTGCATGTGCCGGGTGAGATACATCCCAAATGGAGCATTATATTCGATCATGGGCCTGATGAGGGAGGAATACAGAGGTACAATGACCTCCTTTGATCTGGATGAGAATCCCTTCATGATGAGATGGGCTAGGTAGAAAGTCTTTCTGACCACTTTGGCAACATGGTTGTCAAAGGAGAGGTCACTATCGACTTGAGTCCCCAGGTCTCTGATTACATCTTCTGTATTCAGTGGGTTATTGTCTACGTGATAGTTTGTGGGTACTTTGTTTTTCCCAAAGGGATGACTATACATTTTTTGGCGTTAAGTTTGAGGCCATGATTCCAGCACCAGTTGTCCGTTTCAGTGAGACCTTTCTGTAGGATGTGTGTGTCAGCAGGTGAATCCACTATGGCCCAGTTTGCAGTCATCTGCAAACTTTGTCAGCCATAATCCTTCCATGTTTGCTTTCACATCTGAAAAATAAATGCCGAATAGGAGTGGACCCAAGACTGAGCCCTGTGGGACACCACTTGTGACGGGTTTTGAGTCTGACATGGCTCCAGCAATTTTAACCTTATGGGTTCTGTTGTTTAGCCAATTTGCTACCCATCTTGTGACATATGGATTTACATTTAGGCTGCTGAGCTTGTCAATGATGCCAGAGTGTGGTATTGTGTCAAAGGCCTTAGCCAAGTCCAAATAGGCAGTGTGGACAGCCTTGCCCTCATCGATGGCACTAGTGACTGTCTCAAAGAAGTCAACCAGGTTTAAGAGGCAGGATCTGCCTTTTACAAAACCGAACTGTGTGGGATCAAGGGTCTGCAGATCACCAATGTCGCCATTTATGAGTTCCATGATGATCCTTTCCATAGCCTTACAGATCAGGCTGGTCAAACTTATGGGGCGGTAGTTACCTGGGTCAGTTGAATTTCCCCCTTTATGGAGTGGGACCACTGTTGCTGTGCCAGTGTTCAGGTACATATCCTGTAGTGAGGCTAAGATTGAATAGAGTTCTTAGGGGCGGGTTTAGTTCATCTTGGAGTTCACGTAACACGCAACCGGGATACCATCGGGTCCCATAGATGCTGTGTTTTTTGCCTTGTTGAGTGCTGATTTCACCTGTGTGTCTGTGATGACAGGTAGGTTACATTCAGCAGGGATAGTTACTTCATCTTTAGGGGTGAGGGAGGGAGAAATTTGCACTGAACCTATCTGCCAGAATGTTGGCAATGTCAGTAGGGTCAGTGAATTTTTGTTATTGTGTACCAGCTCAGAGCATATCTGAGAATTTCCTCCCAAGGTTCTGACATAATTGAAGAAGGCTTTGTGATTGTCTTTGGTATCCTTGGCAATCTTTTTCTCAAAGTTTGCTTTAGATGTTTTTATGAGAGAGCGTAGTTTTTACTTGTGCTGATCAGGAAGCCTTTCCCTTGTGGGATTTGGCTCTGTCCTGCAGCAGCTTCCTTCTTTGTTGTACAGTTTGTTTATAGCGGGGTCCACCAAACCGGGCGTTTTCCCTTGGTGGAGAGGGTCTTGGTTTTAGTTGGGATTGCCTGATCCATGCATTCCTGGAGATGTCCATAGAAGGCTTTTGTGAAGGATTCAGCATTTTGGGATGTGGTTTCCATTGACCCAGTAGGCTTAAAGGATATCATTTCCGACTTAAGGAGCTCAAAGTCAGCTTTTGAGAAGTTTTTCACTGTGGTCTTTTGTTCTGGTGGTGGGGGTGGGATATGTACATCCAACGTGATCAGTTTATGATCAGATCTTACTAGTGAGGGGTTTATATCCGGTGCGGAGCATTTGGACCCCATGTTTGTGATAATCAGGTCAAGTATATTATCTCTCCTCGTAGGAGAGGTGACCAGTTGCTCCATAGCATTTGAGTTTATGAATTCCAGGAATCTTTGGGCCAGGGTGTTAGGGCTAGAATAGTGGGCCCAGTCTATGTTGGGGTAATTGAAGTCACCCAATATGATGGTGTTTGGTGTGACATTCATATCCTCCAGTGTTTTCAGGAATGCTTGATGGGATTCCTGGGATTGGGAGGGTGTTCTATAACATGCGACCAGTTGTATGGCAGTTTTACCTATGGTGAGTAAAACTTGTATGGTTTCTGATGCTTCATGAGCAGCCACCAATCGAGAGGTGTAGGTGTCTTTTATGAAAATGGACACTCCCCCTCCCTTTGTGGTTCGGCCTGGAACTTGAGGCGAAGCATGATATGAGGTATAGCCTGGTAGTGCTGGAGTGCTCTCAGGAGCCTTGAACCAGGTTTCAGTTACTGCACAGACATCGATGTTCTCCATACTGAGAAGTGCTTGAGTGCCTGCATCTTGAGATTTAGACTTCTGGCGTTGAGCAGCATTACCCTTAATTTTTTCCATTTTTGTTTTTATGGAGGTTGATTTGTCCTTTGAGCATTGCCTAAAAAGGCACTATGGGGTGGCAAGAGCCTTGGCCAGTATCCGGAAGCCCAGTGGTGACAGGTGCAAGCCATCCCTTGGGCAACGTGGCTTGTCCAGCATATCATCCCAGGCTGACAGACATTGGATCCCCTAGAATGACACCAGTGATTAAGCCAATTGTTAAAACTGATCATTTTGTCTTTGTACTGAGGCATCATTCTTGGCGAAGGCAGGATGCTGCTCAGGGTCAGGGTCATACCAGTCTGGGCTACATAATCGGAGAGCTCCTCAATGTCTCTTTTCATGTAGTCCAGGGAGGTGCGTCTCAGGTCATTCACACCGCATGGACAATGACTGAATCATATTTGTACTTGCTTTGGAGTGACCTGAGTGCGTGTGTAATGTGGCGGATCCTAGCCCCGATAGGCAGCTCACCGTTACCCTCTCCTTATTCAGCCTGGTAAGTGGAACATCGGTGTGTCTGACTATAGAGTCACCTATTACTAATGTCTCTGGCATAGTATTTTGCCTTAGGGGCTGTGAATGTGTGACACACCTGTTGCTTGAGGTATGTGTTGTAGGTGTTGTGTTTTGTGGGGTGTATTTCTGGGTGTCTGCTTTGGAGGCCTCTGTTGTTTTGGTAAGTTTTTACAAGAGCCTCCGAGTATGTCTTTGTGTTTTTATGTGTTTGGTTTGCATTGGTGGTGGTTATATGTGTGACTGGTTTTGCTTTGGGTGTGGGTACCATCTCTTCCTGACTGGTCTTGCCAGTCCTGAGTTGAGAGAGTTCAGCCTCCAGTCTGGCTATATAGTTGCATCTCTCACAAGTATATGTGTTAGTAGGAAGGAGGAGAGGGTTGTCTGTGTACATGAGACAATTGTAACATTGTCTTAAGATTCCCAGATTAACCAGCTGAACAAGAGAGGATGCTAGTGGTCTACCACTCGACATACTAGAATATTTTAAGGAGTGTTGTGCCTTTAAGGGAAGTGGGTATTCACAGGGGTAGTGGATACCTGTAGTGCTTACTTTAGGGTAAGAGTGCTTGGTTTTTTTATGAGTGCTTGCTAAGGATAGAAGTTCCGAAAAACAAGTGCTGATATATACAGCTAGATAGACTGAGTAGAGTTTCTAAGGGAAAAATTGAAGAGCAGACTTGGCGGAGCCAAAAAAAGTTAAAACCTGTATAGAATAGTTTACACCTGTATAACCGCTGCTGCGCTAGGTGCCCGACCGTGCAAAAGCGCGCAAAACGCCCTGAGGCGGATTTTTATACAGGGAACTTGAAAAGAGCTGGAAATGGTCCAAGGCAACCAATGAATTACAGCTCAAGTGCTGAGATCACTTCCCCCAGGGACAGATAGGCTGCTCAAGGCTCCCCACTCCCACTGGTGAGCTCAGAAACTTCCTTCTATCCAAGTAAGGCAATGGCCAACACAGGAACTACACACAGCCCAGAATACAGCAAAGCCTGTATACTGGTCTTAACTAGTCGAGCAAAGGCGGGAAAACAAGGAGTATTTTTTTTTGTTTTTGTTTTTTTAGAGAAGAACACAGAAATGCAGTCAGGCAAACAGTAAAAACGATTAACACAGGCTAGCACACTTTAGTGAGCAGCCTCAGCAATTAAATTATCAAAAAAACAGTAATATTCGACCAGAGTCGACCAAAATACTACTTTTAAGTGCAGATACTTTAGAATACAGCAGCAAAGCACAAAAACAGTTGTATCATATTAAATGAAAGCCAGAGAGGACAATGCAGATAAAAAAAGCCAAAAAGTACTTAAATCAGGAAAGTGGTCGCTTCTTTCAGTTCTCTGTAGCCAGGACCCCTCTGCAGGACCACGTGGAGCTCTGCTTGGGTATATAGCCAAAAAAAAACGCCCTGAGGCGGATTTTTATACAGGGAACTTGAAAAGAGCTGGAAATGGTCCAAGGCAACCAATGAATTACAGCTCAAGTGCTGAGATCACTTCCCCCAGGGACAGATAGGCTGCCTGCTCAAGGCTCCCCACTCCCACTGGTGAGCTCAGAAACTTCCTTCTATCCAAGTAAGGCAATGGCCAACACAGGAACTACACACAGCCCAGAATACAGCAAAGCCTGTATACTGGTCTTAACTAGTCGAGCAAAGGCGGGAAAACAAGGAGTATTTTTTTTTGTTTTTGTTTTTTTAGAGAAGAACACAGAAATGCAGTCAGGCAAACAGTAAAAATGATTAACACAGGCTAGCACACTTTAGTGAGCAGCCTCAGCAATTAAATTATCAAAAAAAACAGTAATATTCGACCAGAGTCGACCAAAATACTACTTTTAAGTGCAGATACTTTAGAATACAGCAGCAAAGCACAAAAACAGTTGTATCTTATTAAATGAAAGCCAGAGAGGACAATGCAGATAAAAAGCCTAAAAGTACTTAAATCAGGAAAGTGGTCGCTTCTTTCAGTTCTCTGTAGCCAGGACCCCTCTGCAGGACCACGTGGAGCTCTGCTTGGGTATATAGCCAAAAAAAACGCCCTGAGGCGGATTTTTATACAGGGAACTTGAAAAGAGCTGGAAATGGTCCAAGGCAACCAATGAATTACAGCTCAAGTGCTGAGATCACTTCCCCCAGGGACAGATAGGCTGCTCAAGGCTCCCCACTCCCACTGGTGAGCTCAGAAACTTCCTTCTATCCAAGTAAGGCAATGGCCAACACAGGAACTACACACAGCCCAGAATACAGCAAAGCCTGTATACTGGTCTTAACTAGTCGAGCAAAGGCGGGAAAACAAGGAGTATTTTTTTTTTTGTTTTTGTTTTTTTAGAGAAGAACACAGAAATGCAGTCAGGCAAACAGTAAAAACGATTAACACAGGCTAGCACACTTTAGTGAGCAGCCTCAGCAATTAAATTATCAAAAAAACAGTAATATTCGACCAGAGTCGACCAAAATACTACTTTTAAGTGCAGATACTTTAGAATACAGCAGCAAAGCACAAAAACAGTTGTAATTACATCATTGGTTTTAACTGTAATTAAGACATGATCACTATGATGGCTAAGATCTTTACCTCTCAGGCACAAGGTACAGGGTTCAATCCTGACCTTGGGTCACTGTTTCTGTGGAGTTTGCATATTCTCACCGTGTCTGTGTGGGAATCCTCCTACCTCCCAAAAACATGTTGGATGGTTCCACCATCAAGTATAGAAGTTAATGGTTCAAACTCAATGTCCTCAGTTGAAACAGAAATGTATGCCAACAGAGTGCACCAAAAATTGAACCAAGTCATGGGTACAGCAGACTCTAGGTGAAACAGGAACGGAGTTGTATAGTCTAACCACTTTACGTGTCATCTGTGGCACACAGTATCCTCTAAATAACATAACATGGGTCACAGACTGCATGCTGTGTCAGGACTAGCTACCTGGCTAAAAATTGTCTTTTGGTGATTTGGCCACATTGACTAATGTCTCTAAAAATAAGCATAGTTTCTTGACTTAACCTGCACCGTTGATGTGTTCAAATGTCAGTAGTACCCCAATGGTCATTGTGTGCCTAATATAAAGCCCACTAGCTCTGGGCCAATAAGCTGCTGGCCATTTTGGTGTCTAGTTGCCTTGCCTGCAATATCTGGAATAGCAAAAGCTGTATATAATACCAATCACCCTGCCACAAATGAATTAAAGAGGGTTATACTGATGTGATACAGCTTGGAAGTGGATGACATGACCATAAGGAGGCGGCTGTATAATCTGTGTATTCAGGAAACAAGGTGGAAGGGTGGTACAGGAAAATCACATGGCTACTACTCAGGGGAGAGGACAGACTATAAATGGTGTGAGCACGGTGGTGAGAGAAAGTTTGCTGAAAACAGTGAGGGCATCATTTGAATGAATGACAACCTCATGGGAATCAGATGCCAGTGTAAAGATAAGGCAGTATCCATCATCTCACCTTATATACCAAATCTCATATTATACATACACCAAAGCTCACCTTACACCACAACATAAATTATGACCTGAATTGCTTATACCGAGACAGACAGGAGAGGATTTGCAAACTGCTTAAGTCCACATGAGCGAGCCATCAGGAATAAAGAAGGGGCTGCTCTAAAGTTCTGTCTGGAAAATGGCTTGATGATGGCAAATTCATGGTTCACCAAGAGAGACAGTCACATGGTCACATACAAAGGTGAGACATGCAACTCAGACAGATTTCCTTTTAGTAAGGAATCAGCATTGGGATAAAATCAGAGATTGTAAAGTCATCCCCAGTGAAGTTGCAGGCCCCTGTACAAACAACTGGTGTCCACAATCAGCTGCTAGTAATTTTAGCATAAGGGTCTAAGGTCAATGTAGATTAATCTGAAGACCTGGAAGTTGACTGGAGTGAAAGCACAGAAGTTCAAGGAAATACTCCAGGCTCTAGGACCTTAAGAAGTAGAGGAGGAAATGCGTGTGGGGGAAGAAGAATGGCAGTGTCTACAAACAGCATCTGCGAAGACTATAGAACACACGTGCGAACAAACCAGATATGGCAATAAAGACATAGAAAGAAAGCTGGTTGTGGAATACAAAAGTCCAGGAAGTTATCAAAAGAAAGAAGTACTGCTGCAATAAGCGGGATATAGAAAATGTGCGTCAGGCTCAGAAGGAATACTAATTGGCTAACAAACAGGCTAAGAGGACAGTCACTATGGCAAACAACAAGGCACCAGTACAGCTCTACATGTTTCTGGAAAGTAACTTAGCAGATAACACAAAGAAGGGCTATAAGGTTGCAAGGCAAAGATAGAAAGGTAAAGAAGATGGTCATCAGACACCCTTCATAAGGGATGCCAGCAACAACCTGCTCACCAATCCATAGGACATCAAGGGCAGATGGCACAAGTACTTCCAGCAGTTTCTAAATGAACAAAACCATCACAGGAGATGTACTGCCCCAGACACAGCAGGCTTAGATGAGGTCACAGCAGGTATGATTAAGATGTTGGGTGAGTTAGGGGAGAAATGTCTCCTGAGGACACTCATCACACTGTGGAGAGAAAGATTTATCCCAGATTACTGGAGAATAAGAATTCTATTGCTACTATCCAAAACAAAGGGAACATTCTGAACTCTGGGCAGAAGAGAAGTAACACACTCCTGCCACACTGCCTGAAAATGCCAGAGAAGGAGGTTGCTAAACAAACTTGTGAAGTATTAGAAAGCAAGATGGTAGATGCGCAGTTTAGATTCACATTAGGATTTTCACAGAGAAGCAGACAGTGGAGAAGAAGATGGAGATAAGGAAAGAGTCCACTTGGACATTCCTAGACATGGAGAGAGCATATGGGAAGGTCCCAAGAAGGGTAATTTGGGCAGTCGTGTAATGGTTTAAAGTCCCAGAATATTGCTAGCATTAGTGCAGGCTATGTACAAGGACCCAGTTATACAAGTATGAACAGTGTTCAGGTTCACAGGGTAGTTCCCAGATGGAGTGGGTGTGCATGAGGGATCAGCTCTGAGCCCACAGCTGTTCATTATGGACTATATTAGCCAACAGATTGGAGGGGACAGTTCAACAAAGATGCTATAAGCAGATGATGTGGCATTACAGGCAGACCCTGATCAAGAACTTCAGCAAATGATGGGGAATGGAGTGTAAAGCTTAAGGCACACATGATAAAATTGAGTAAAGAGAAGACAGTTGTCATGGCAGCAAATGGGGAAATCAGAGGAAGCTGAAAAATGAGATAGAAGGGAAAATAGTGGAACAGATCAGCAACCTCAAGTATCTGGGAAGGGTGTTTGAGGAGAAGCGAAGTCTGAACGAGGAGGTCAACACTAGAATCAGAAGGGTTGCAGCCAACTGGTGCAGGTTGTTAAGGGTAACATGTGATAGAAGAATATCAAAGAAGCTGAAAAGTAAGGTATACAACACAGTGGTGAGACCAGTACTACTGTATAATACAGAAACCTTGGCAGTAAATGCAGAGCAGTTAGCTAGAGGAGATGTAAATGAAGTGCTTGAGATGGGTGGTAAGATGCACACTATGGGATAGCTGAAGAAATGAGGGCATCAGGGCAGGAACGAAAGTAGGTTTCTATAAGAGAGCAGATTATCGGGGTTCATACACATGTGCAAGGAAGCAGAAGTTAATTTGGTGAAGATGATTTGGGAAAGAGAGGAAGAAGGTAAAAGATGGGCGGATTGTGTGAGAGAAGGCCTGCAGTAGGTAGGCATTACTATAAAAGAAGGTGGAAGAGTGGCTCTGAATCTAGAGTGATGGTGACAGCTGATGCAACACCCCAAGCCCATGTAGGAAAATGGGGGAAAGGGGGTGGTTGATGAGTTTTTACAATTTAATGTGAAAACAAAAGAGGCCCTGAACTTTGATTTTTAGTGCATTGCTCCCTGATTTTAGGCATAATAAAATTATTATAAATCTATTATATGAGTAAAACTTTTAAAAATGTTTAAGCTTGCTCAGAAGTGGTTTTACACAGCAAACATCCTAGCTGGGATTCCTAAAAATCAGTAACATGGATGATAGATGAAACTAGTGCCACCAAAGTAATGCAGAGTGATCCTGAAGTGATTAAGTATGCGTTTGGAGTGATATCGCTTGACTGAGACAGAATAGTCAATTCACTAACAAAAAAAAAGGAAAAAAATCATAAAAATATGTGGACACATGCCATTCAGCTGTCCTTTGCTGGAATTTAATGGTTTGTTGCTAAAAAAAAAAACAGAGTGCCACAAAATCCCAAGTATCCCCTTTGCCAGTGTGCCAGCTTTGCATCATTGCCCCACAGCACCATCAGTGTGTGACGACTACCAATTACAAGTGAACAGCAGGCCAGGCTAGGTACATGGGAATTGTAGAGACTCAAATGAAAAGAAACAAAGAAATAATGTGAATCAAAACTTCTCAAGGTCAAAATGTATATATTTGCTTCACAGTTATTTACAGTGGTCCCAGTCTGTTATTACTAATTTCCTTGAGTGATATTTCTGCCCATTTTGTGTGTGTCAGCCATAATGTAATGTCTCAATTGACAACCGCTGGGGAGCATTATGAATTTAAGTGATAGCCTGCACAACTCGATCATTTCAGTATACAACAACCAGTGGGACTTGCAGAACTTGACAGATAGAGCAGTAAGTGCAGTAAACATTAACTGAGAGAGAAAAATGCTCTGTCCTCTAGCAGGTTTATTTACCAACTGCTCCAGGGAATTTTGGGTATTAAGTCTAGGAATTTTTGAGCACATCTTTCATTGGAGGTATTGGTTATTGAAGAACAGTTAATTTCACCCAAAACAGGAACTTTTTGCTGTTATGGAAATTATTTAGAAAACTGAAAAATCTTACATGATCATCAAAGGACAAAAAACGTGCTCTGTTGATAATCCAACCTGGATATATCTGTGGTTCATTGATTTCCATTTGTGAGTTCCAATGAATCTGTCTGGAGGTGAGGTAGTATGCTCCTTGACAGATAAGGAGACTCCACTTCAGTTGCTATTGTCCTGAAGACATGAAGAGTGCCATGGCCTGTTATATTGGCAGTTTTGTGTTTTTATTTAAACCAAGTTTCAGTAACTGCACAGAGTGTTCTGCAAATGCGGGACTGCCTCCGGATCAAACAATTTATTGTTTAGACCTCTGTTTTTGAGGAGCCCCTCCCTAATTAATGTGATCTGATTTCAGAACTGAAATGTTAGTTATACAGGAATGCCTATCAACTAGACTCTGTCTAATACAGAGGGACTTGGGAGCAGCAAAGACTTTAGCCATTCTGTGAAAGCCTTGAAACAGGAGGTGGAGGCCATCCTTAGCTAAGTGAGCTGGACTGTTGAACATCTCATCTCATGATGTCACATACTGGATCCACCTGGAATGACACCAGTGATTAAACCAGTTCTTAAAGGCAGTTATCTTTTATTTGTATCGAGGCATCATTCAAGGTGAAGGAAGAATTTCAGTTAGAAATAGTATGTTACCTTCACGTGTAACATGCTGTGATAAACTGAGAGGCTGCCAGCCCAGCTAGAAATAATTTTGTAAATAATTCTATGTTCTTGTAAATATTAATATGATCCACAAGCTTGTTTGAGAAATGTAAGAAAACTGCATTATGTACTGAGCTTCAGAAATGTAACCACAGTGCACCCTGCTGGAAGAAAGCCGATAAGTAAAGAATTTTATGACTTTGTGTGATCTCAAATTGGAGACAGGATGTCTGCAGCTGGAAATTCTTTCTATTGTCTTAAGACAGAGATAATTACTAGGTTTCGCAGGTAAAGTGTCTTTTATTGCTGTGACTTCCCGGCAGCTGCAAGTCACAAAGAAATTTTAATTTTGAGTTCTGTTAGCCTGGGAACTAAATCAGAAGTGACAAGAATGATGTAATCTGAAATCACTCAGCAGTAATGTGTATTATCAATTTAAGGACTATCTCAGAAAGAAAGAAGTGCATTTTGTATTTTGTTCTGATTTGACAACAACTCACAAGCACTTTGCCTTGTAAGTAGGATTTAGAACTTAGTATTTCTCTTAGAGATAGATATGAATATAGCCAGATTAGTGTAGATGTTTTCTATATTTATGTGAGACTATCCTGCCATGTTCTTTTAAAGTATTTCCTGTGATTTCTGAACTCTCTATTGCCACTGTGTTGAATTAATGAATATTGTCTTGTGCTTTTATTATTAAATATCTTTAACCTTTTAGCTGTGGCTGTTGTGTGTAGAGATACTTCCATCTATTTGGTGATACTGTACAAGCCACTCCAATAGCCCTGCTGTTCATCACACTTATCAGTTGAATGATAATAACATTGAACAGTAGAACTGGACACCCTTTGGTAAGGGTCTTTATAGTAGCTGATGGTAGTGGTTGGTGACAGTCTGTACTACCTTATGGTCTGGGGCAGAAGGGGGCATAGCTAGTTCACCTGTGCCAGACTTCCCCAGGAATGTCTGTGTGCTTGTATATAAATCATATTTCAAAATGTGTTTGTCAGCTACTTGGGCAGGGACATGAAGTACTGGTTGAACAGAGAGGGTGCTGGAGGTTTTGGCTTGACCACTCAGCTGAGATCTGAACTCTATAGCTGTGCCAGTGGGGAGTCTTATAAGAGATCTGGAGAGAAAGGAAGAAACCAGCCCCAGACTGACTGTGATCTCTGTGTGCTCTTAAGGGAAATTGCATTTTACTGTGTGTGTACTTGTTATCCTCCCAATGTGGACACCCTTCACTGGTGTTAGTAGTGAGGATTGAGGCTTCTTGATTACTGGGCCACTGCATGATCATCACACATTCATTGTCTTTGTGGATATGACTCAGGATTTTACATTTTAAGTCACTTGTCATCGTCATTATTTATTTATTTAACATTTGTTTCCCTGAAAAGTCCGACTTGGAACGAATCAGTTTTCAGAGGAGGCCCAGGAAGAAATGCTTCAGACACATCTTTCTAATGGGTCTATATTAAAACATTGAAGTTTCAGAACTTTGAATGTTCTAATATCGAACCCTATTCAGCGAAAGCTAAAAATATCGAAGCAACAGAAAACCAAATTTTTTCCTAGGGAAAGAATTTGGTTGTCCGTTTCTGTTGCTTCGGTATTTTTAGCACTGTGGTGGAAAGTTACAGGTCGGGTTCAGGTAAGTGTGTGATTGAGTGCTGGTTAGGGTAGTTAGGGTTAGGGTGTGGGTTAGGTATGTGTGCGATTTTGTGAATGTGAGGGTTAGGGCGGGGTAGGTGAGTTAGGGTTAGGGTGTGGGTTAGGTATGTGTGCGATTGTGTGGACGTGAGGGTTAGGGCGGGTTAGGTGAGTTAGGGTTAGGGCGCGGGTCAGGTAAGTGTGCGATTGTGTGGACATGAGGGTTAGGGCACAGATGAGGTGAGTGTGCAGTAGTGACAGACCTTAGGGTTAGGGTTTGGGTTAAGGTAAGTGGATAGTTAGTGGTGTGTGTATAGTTTAGTGTAGGGTTAGGTGTAAGATTTTAGGTGTATGTGTGTGGACTGCTGTTTGTTTGGTGTGCTTGTGTTGTGTGTATGTGTTTTAGAACAGCAATTTTTTTCCCTAGGAAAAGAATTTGCTGTTCTGTATGTTCGATGTTTTCAGCTTTCGCTGAATAGAGTTCGATATTAGAACATTTGAAGTTTTGAAACTTTGATGTTCTAATATAGACCCTTTGTAATGTTGTAGGAAACTGGAGCACCCAGAGGACACCCACATGAATGCAGGGAGGATATGCAAACACTGCACAGAAGGTACCCCAGCCGAAAATTGAACCAGAGATCCTTTTGCTGTGAGACGACAATGCAAACCGCTGCACCATCAAGAGTTATGATCCTTAGGGCCCTTGTAATGTCAGAGACTCTAGCACCCAAAAGACAGCTCACTGCAGCCCTCTCCTTATCCAGCCTTGTGACTGATGAGTCAGTGTCCTTACAATTAGTGTTACATTTGACTAAAGCATTTTTATTGTTGCTGCTGTTCAAAGTGATAGATTCCTCCTCACTCCTCAGGGTGACTCTTCATGATACGTTTGCATGAGGGGGATGAGTGGCCTGATTTTACTTAGACTTAATCTTTTTATTTCTAGGGGGGTCTGAGAGTGGTGATTGTTTTATTCCCTAAACAAAAAGACATTTTGGTGTGATTAGAGAGGGATTGTGGTGGTGGTGTGGAAAGCTCACAGGAAATGTTTGTAGATGAGAGGGAAGCCTTTGGATTAATTAGATATTTGCTCCTCTCACAAATGAAAGTATTAGTGTTAATTATAAGTTCATGATCTGTCAGCAGAGTCGTAAATAGGGTGGGATGAAGTAGTCCGGAACCAATATTCATTAGGAATGGATTCACAGAATACACATTAAAACATTGGCCCATAATTATGTAATTTACCTGTATCAATTCATGATTGCTTCCAATACATATGTAATGCCAGTACATTTAAACTGATGATCCTCATGGTCTGAAGGGCCCACGTTGATGATGAAAACTGGGAAATTTGAAGCCTACATGATGGTGACCTGAATTGCAGGAGACCTTTTTTTTTTACTTTGATTTTCCTTTAAAGACCAGTTGAGTGAGTGTACATTTCACCGAAAAAATGGTTGAAAGTGAATCTAGACAAATTTCAATAAAAACTTTTTCTTTTTTTTTTTTTTTAAAAAAGCAAAGCCCCCTCCCCCTACACACACGCATTCGGCATACTGGACCCCTGGACCCACTACCGTGCTGCAGCAAATATTATTATATGATGTAAATCTGCTCCTGAGAGATAAGAGAAATCTCCCCTTGCAGTAACCCGTTTGAGAGAGAGCCAAAAAACATAAACTGAGATTCTGATAAGTGGTAGTAGGCTGAAGCACATATCCTTCATTGCAGAACATTTATTTAAAAAGAACATTTTCCTTTATTTTAGTACTTTGAGGGAATGAACGGTTGCCATTACTCAGGACTGAAACTCCAACACTGAAAGACTTGATATTGACAGTGTCATTGACTACAGGAAAGAAATTATGATAGCTTGTCTTCTGTATTTGGGCAGAAAATTACAGAACAATTAAATAACTAACTTACTAATTGACTGACTGACTGACAAAATAAGATTTTATCATGGATCTGGCAGTACAGGATTGGTCACCTGCCACCACTTATTTCTAGAAAATTTAACTCTGAATGATTAAGCATCGTTTAGGTCATTTGAAGATAGTGAGTTTGGATTTCAGCTGCGCACTGATGGGGGGGGGGGGTACTTAAACAGCCTGGATTGCTCCCATTAAAGGACTTATTTTTACATTTCTTTTTTGTCCCATCAGGATTTGTAGAATAACTCAGTTGCAACTGAATGCTCATTCACTAAGCAGTGTAAAATGAATTATAGCACTCATTCAATTAGTACTTTGTTTTTTTTAAGCTGAAAGATGGATAAGCCAAACTTACACCACCAATTGGAATTATAGACCTTCTGCTGAAGATGTCAGGTATTGATACTGTAGTCGGGAGAAGCTGAATATTGACCCATGACCTCACATCTAAAGCAGCATGCTTTATTTGCCTAATTACAGAAAAGCAAAAACTGTCGTTTTATTGTTGGGTTAACATATGTTGCCTTTAATGATCTTTCCTTACTATGACTTTATATATCGCAGAATTCACAGCATGACATAAATGCAGTCATTCTTGATCAGAAGACTGTAGCAATCACAGCAGGAAACAAGTGAGGTGACTCATTAAGTGTTACTGTAAAATCTCTTAAGTGTTGCAGATTTAATATATGAAAGATTAATCAAATGGCAAACTGGGACTCTCTGGTTTCATTAGTAAGTGACAGCTTGTGAAGACCAGGAAGTATATCTTTTATATGCAATTGACTGATCACTTGCTTAAAAATTCAGTCTGCAATGATGTGGAGATATAACCTGAAATTATAACTCTATGATCTCATCAATAAAATGCTGCTTAAATGGAATTAAAGTGATTTTAGGCACAATACCAGAGCTGGATAGCTCACTCTCTCCCTTGTCAACCATGAATAAATGAGCTATCTGTTTGCCATGCAGAGTTTAATTTCATACAAATATAGTATAACGTGTCAATGGCTGTAACAGTAGCAAAGGTAGTCTTTGATGCTGGGAAGAGCTGACTGCTAAAGATTCTGTTCCCGAACCAGAAGATTGCATTTCTCTTCTACTAATGATATTATAATACACCATTAGGGGCTACAAGCTTTATGTGCCATCATTTGAATTAGACATTACGCCAAGGCCCCCTGTGCCTAGATGCTGATATAAAAATGAGAATACTGCAGATTCCCTTATATTTGGTCCATATTCCTCCTATTCACCAGCACTACCACTCTGAGTCTTCCTCGATTATTTTTGGCAATTTGGTTATCTTTGTTTAATATGGTTCACTGCTTAGTATTCGCAGTTCATATTAGATGCTGAGTTTAGTGACACAGCTCAGCTCTGTTCTTCAGAAGGTATTACCATAAATTAGTTATCTGAAGGTAGCATGCACATGCAAGGAGACAGAATAGAATATTTGTGTGTTTTACAACATGGGTTTAAGTTAAGCCGTTTGGGTTGGCATAAATGTTACAGTCTTCACCCTGTAGACATAAGGTACAGGGTTTGATTCCACCCTTGGGTTTATTTTCTAGGCTTAAAATGACCTTTCAGGGCAGTTAGCCTAGTGTTCATCTATAAACCATTTAATTCTTCTATGAACCAATCAATTCCGGGTCTATATTAGAACACCGAACGTTCAAAATTTTGAGTGTTCCAATATCGAACCCTATGAATCGAAAATTTAAAACATCGAACATACAGAACAGCGAATTTTTTCCTAGGGAAAAAAAATGCGGTTCCAAAACACACACACACATCATAAACACACCAAACAAATAGCAATCCACACACATAAACCTAAACTCTTGCACCTAACCCTACACTAAATTATACATACACCACTAACTATCCACTTACCTTAACCCAAACCCTAACGTCCGTTACTATCATACAGTCACCTCACCTGCACCCTATCCCTAAATTACCTACCCCCCTAACCCTCACGTACACACAATCGCACACTTGCCTGAACCCGAACCGTAACTTTCCACCACAGAGCTGAAAATACCAGAGCAACAGAAACGGACAACCGAATTCTTTCCCTAGGAAAATAATCGGTTTTCTGTTTCTTCGATATTAGAACAGTCAAACTTTTGAACTTTCGGTGTTCTAATATAGACCTCAATTCCTTACTTGGACATCTACAGATCTCTTGCAGCTGAATTAATGATATGAAACCTGTAAGTCTGCAAGTAAAACTCACTACAGCTCAAAGTTTTGAATTAATTCCATACCTACTGATATTACCTGAGGTGTAGACAGGCAATGAAGAAGCATCACCTGAAAGGCCGGCCCTGCAAACATCACACCTTCAGAAGGCAGTTGCAAGCTCAGTGTCTGCTCCTAACAGCAGTTAGAGGATAAATATATCCCATATTATACAATGACTGGCCATTAACATTCAAAAACGAGCCCACTGATTGATCAGCCCATGCCTGTTGAGCATATACCAATGGAAATAAGTCCTGTTGCCTGGACTTTCTTCCATTAATATATGCTATGAAAGTTTTACTTTAATTTCCGCATTATTCTATTAAAACAACACAAAACAAAAAAAACATTAGTGAAAGAAGGAAAGATATGACGGACACCAAAATTGAGAGTTGATAAGTGCTTTTGACATCAGTTGAAGTTCTGTTTACTAATTAAAGGAACAAAAGCAACAGTCTTTTCATTTTGTGTTGTTTTGGTTCTATTAGCTTGTTCGAGTTTTTAGCATTATTGCATTATATATCAAGGATTGCTTTGTTTTATTTAAGAAAAAAAAAAACTTACAAGATCTGGAAACTTCAAAGCAATGAGAGAGACAGGACAGACAAAACCCAAGTTATCCTCATTTTTTATGTCCATTCAGATGTATCCCACAGTTGTATTTTATTCCGAATTTGTTTTGAGAAGCCCGACGAATGTGTCACAGCAAATGTATCAGTGAATGTCAAATCATTATCCTCACCATGTCCGTTCTTACTTAGCCATCTGACTTAATAACTTTTGTTGCTTTGACAAATATCTAGCTGAGATAAGAGGCAGCCATAAGGACACAACAGTTAGCATTGCCACCTCATACCTCATGTGCTTTAGTTCATGGTCTTAGCTAAGGTGCCTCCTCTGTGGAGTCTGCATATCCTCCTGTGTCTGCAATAGTTTTTGCCATGTAAGCTGGTGCTGTGATTGCCTTCCAAATCTCAGAATACATACTGTAAAGGAATCGGTGATCCTCCAAGTTCCCTGTAGTTCTGTGTGTGTGTCTATGTGCATGACTGAGTGTGTGCGTATGTGAGTGCATGAGTGCGTATGTGCATGCATGAGTATGTGTGCACAAGTGTGTGAGGATTATTTTTAATATTTTTTATATTTTTAACTTGTATATGTAAACAATTAAGTCTTTGTAATAGAATATGCGTTTTTGTTATATTTTTATTTACTGGTTTGTTTAAGCTATTTTGACACTAAATAAATGGTTAAATGCATGTTAATTGTAAAGGAAATTGTCACATACTTTGTACCATATGATACAAAAAGCTATAAAAAGTGTAAGCTGCCTGTAGTTAATAGTTCTGAAGACGTCTGAATAGCATAAGACAAAAACATTAAAAGTAACAAAGTGGTCTGTTGTCTCTCATATCAGCATTCTATTGTTTTAAGTTTTTGATTTTCCTGCTAGTTAAAGCCTTCTTACTGTGTATGTGTGTGTGTCTATGTCTTGTGTGATAATCTCTCATGTCTGTGTGTGCGTGCATGTCCGTATATATTAAGTGAAGAACTCATAGGTAAGTTTTGGTAACACAAAAATAAATAAGACAGAGGCGTGATGTTTTTTAGGATACAGGAAAGTTTACATTTTCACTAAGTTTGAGATAAATGCTCTGTTTTAGTAAATTAGTTGCAGAAATAATACTGCAGCTTCTAAAGACAGTCGCATGCAGTATGACAGCGCAGTTGTGTCATGACATGTCACTTTCATTTCACAAGTGACAGTGTCAATGCAAATGACAATATCTGTCGGTATGTATTCATCTGTCATGCATTCACCTCAGACTTCGTATGTGTGTGTAGCACTTTGAATAAACGTTATTTTCAGAACTCATTCTTGCATTCTTCTTGAGCATTAATTACATTTTAATACCTTAGCATCAGCACTTCTAAATTCCACAGCTGTCATAATAATTTGCAAGCTAAAATGAGTGACCCTGCTGTGGCACTCATTAGAATCTTCATAGTCTCAGCTCCTCCAGCTATTCTGGAACTTGGTGACACTTATGTTCTGATATAATGAGTTGACCTACAGTATCATATAGGCATGTTCTATGCTGGCTAACTCCTCCAAGCTATAAATTGAAGAAAAAGAGCACTGATTTTTTTTTTTCACTTGACAGTCCAGCAGCTGGCTTCGATTTCAAAGGTAACTGCCAACTCAACAACCTTTCACTTGACTTGACAGCAGAATATATATATATATATATATATATATATATATATATATATATATATATATATATATATATTTTTTTTTTTTTTTTGCAGAGGTTCTTCAGCTTAATGCTATAACAGAAGCATCATTGCACTGTAAGTTCACATATACTAAATGGGGAACATATTAGTAATCTACAAAGCTCTGACCTTTTGATGAGCAACAGTTTGAGTCAGCAAATATAGGTTCACCTTGTGTGTGCTTCAGGTAAAGGCAACACAGTTCTATTAAGAAACCCCAGTGAATATGAAGCTTTTTGAAATGGTTGTTTCAGTGTGTGATGACAGACATTATATATATATATATATATATATATATTTTTTTTTTTTTTACTATTATTATACAAGAAGTCGAAAAACAGTACTTGTGTTGATCAGTTTGTATGCCAACCTTCCTACTCTCTCTTTGGTCCCTTGGGAAACTGAAATGCGTAACATGAAACTACACATCCTGCAATGCGCAAAGCTGGCAACATTCACATTACAAATTAATTTGCAAAGTTTGGTCAAATTCTTAGAGTCTGAAATGCTGATCTTGCAATTTACAACATGTGAAATATAAAGTTGTGAAACTTTAGTGAAACAGAATCTCAACGGGATGTGTACAATAATACCTGCTGTCAAGGTAAACAACTCAGAAAGTTACTTTTGAACAAGTCCCATATATCTTTGCCAGAACATTGCCAGCAAATGAAAGGATGTTACTTTTTGGTAGAAAGAGTTCCCTCCAAGTACCTTGTGTGATTACATATGGATAATACAAGTTCAAAGGTATTAAAATCATGTAAGTTTGTAGAAGGTAGGATTTGTACACTCTTCCTTTCTGAAGTGAATCAAAGAGACTTGTTTAAACTCCAGTAAAATATTTATTAAGCTAATTTAAAAAGGAAAGACAGCAATATGTATAGCTAGAATCACAGTGTGATTCACCAAATGTAACACAAAGGTGATGACTTTGTGTGATAATCTGCTAGTGCAAAACTGGTAGTCCCTTGGACCTTTGTGTGATAATCTGCAAGTGCAAAACCTACATTCCCTTGGACTGCTCTCACCGCTAAGATCTGTTTAAAGCTTTTATTAAATCCACACATAATTTCATTTATGCCCATTGAAAATAGTTAATTGTCTCTGCTGTCATAAACGTTGTTGTGTATGCAGTATTCATCACTGCTATTAAAACAATTTAACTATTTCTTCTGTAGGGCCAGATCTGTATATCTCAGTCAGTTATTAATTAGTAGTAGGTGTCTGTGTGTGTTTATGAACTGTATTTCACCATACATTTAGATATAATGACCATAAAATCTTATCGAAGTATTAAAAAGCATAAGTCAGATACCTGTGTAAAAATATTGCTTTTTCATTATTATAAATGCCCCACATAGAAGTTCAGGCCTAAAAGTAGTGGCACTTATCCAGTGTTTTGTAATAAGACACTGCAACCTTTTATGTTGTGTCCGATTGTACTAATCAGGTGAAGTGCTGTTTTTTCTAGTGAGTGTCAGTAGGCAGAAGTATATCCTGAGTAATACCTTATCCCAGTGGGTACACTTATATCAGGAGGCAGTTCATGAAATCTGTTCTGAGTTGGGGTCCATCGCTGCATTTCATTTAATAGTAATGTCACAGGCCTTTGAAGTATTAGGATTTCTATATCAGTTTGTTCAGGTGGGTAGAGCAGATGTTAGCAAAAATTAGTTTAAGTACCTTGGAGACTTATTTATGAGCAATAGCAAAAGGGACTCTGAGACTGACAAGTGGTTTGGTGTGCTAGGTGTAGTCCCGCAGGTGTCAAACTTAGCCTTGATGGTGAAGGAGCAGAGATCTTATACAATGCTCTTTGCATACTGGTTAATATATGTCCCCACAATCCTCTATTGTTGTGAAGTCTGGTTACTGAACACATGGATAAGCTCACAGGTACAAGTAACAGAAATTAGGTTTCTCTAGAGGGTCATTCAGCTGCCTCTCCATGACATGGTGAGGAAACTGATTTGGGAGAGTCCTGAATTTCGGCTGTTGTGCCTTCCGATCAGAGGATGTCATCAGTAATAGTCATATGTGTTATAAGGGCATCTAGGAGTTTTTTTTCAAAGCATTATCTAAGGGGTGCAATCTCCTGTGCCAATTTAGTGCATGGTGATTCAGTTATATCTCTTGCCCTTCCTGGGATTCGAACTATATCAGGAATGCAAAAACAATTTAATTGAATAACATTTTGTCTAACACAGACAGCATGGCATATATCATTCTACAAACAGAAGACAGATTTTGGGGGGGGCCAGTCCTCAACTTTCCCACAACATGATCTCTGTGCCTCTTGCACTCTTACCTTATAATAAAGTTTAACATCACTACGTGTATTCAAAAGGCATAGAATCCTATATTTGCAGTAATGCTCAAGATTTAGAAATCTTTCATTTAAACACCATCATCACTGAAAGTTTGCAATGGAGCAGTACACAGTGTTTTTGCTGCCATGACTTTTTTTGACTAAGTGACATTCCCTCCCAGGAACACCAAGGATGGCCCAGAATGTGCTATAACCCGTAACTCAGGCAAGAGAAGTTTAATGGTTTGTTTGCCCAGCTTAGTCTGATGCCAATGTGTTTTACTGATTCTGTCGTGACCAAGTATCGGAGTTATTATACTCAGCCGAGACTAGCATTCCTTGAGAGAGATTGTAATACATGGGCTTTGTCCCTTTCTCCAAGTTACAGTGATATTTAAGTTAATTATATGGCTTTAAAGTGGCTTGGATCGAGAAAAAGAATAAAAAAACGTGCTCCCATCCTCCACAAAAAAGCATCTCAATAAGCAAGCCAAGCGATTGCTATTTTTGACTAACTTGTTTTTACAAAACTGGGTGCCAGTCAACTGGCATAGAAGCCTGCTGTGATAGTAACTCTTAACAAACAAAAATTATGAAATAATCTATACCTTTTTCAGATTTAATAATATATGCTCAGAGAACTTTAAATAGCTTTTCTTGCCTCAGCTTGAGTTGGGCGAGAAAAGGCATTTCTTATCTGTCAGTGTCTAGCTATTTGCTTATATTATTTACAGGCCATATGATTTCTACAGGTATAAGTGACAGTGAAATTAGTTAATATGAAAAATTGCTTAAAAAAGGCATTTATTGTAAATTGAAAAGTTAAATGTGATATTGTCTTATTTTATTTAACAAATTGCCACTAGGTTTCTGTTTCAATGTTTTCCAGATCTATTTTTCTGTCACAATTATGTTGATTTTTTTTTTTTTAGTGACCTGCTGCTGAACTCCTATATTTCATTGCCAATTTTCTTTATGAGTGCATTGTTATGGTTTCCTTTTATAAGTGATTTTCACTGTTGTAACCTCCACTGGAAAGCCTCCATTCATGAAAGTCCTAAACATATGGGAACCCTTGTGCGTTATCAGTGGATCATGGACAATAGAGGAGATGCCATATTGTGGCTTACAGTTGTATTCTTTTTTTCTTTAAGTCCTATCTTCTGACTGACATGCTAAGTGAAACATTTAAGCCGGTGTCCAACAGGATTGCAAGGAAACACAAACCTACAGGATGATGCATCATCTGTGTGCACCGATATAATGCAACTACATATTACAATCATAGACCTAGCATTACCATGGATGCTCATGAAGTAGCCATGGTACAACGCATCTCCTCCTGGAAGTGATGAAGAGGCGAGCAAGCCTTCCCTCGGCATTCCTCTTTCTCCGAACCAGCTCCTAAAGGTGCCCAGGATATAAATAGAACTCAGGCCACAGGGGTTGTAGTCCAACCCTTATTCCTTAATACAATGCCTATTTTGTCTTTTAATGCAGTAGATTTTTTTTTTCTCTTAACAAGTTCCCTCTTCTTTAAATGTAAGTCAAGTAAAGTATTTTTGAAAACATACGTGCTGGAGATTAGCCGAGTCTCCATTTTAAGAAGCATTAAATCATTGTGGTTCCTGCAGTGCATGAAAATCTCCCTTGTAATGTTATACATAAATGACCTTTAGGTAACATTTTATAGCACCATCTGTATGAGGTCATACCACAGATTTGTGTATGTGTGTGCGCAAGCATATGTGGAAGATTTCATCTTTGGGGTTCTGAAGTAGCTGACATTCACAAAGTCATGTTTAATAGGATTTACATTGCATTTCTTGACTCTGTACTCTAAATCGATATTAGCACAAGGCACTGTCTAGCCTTCAGATCATATGCTGTCATGAGCACAACAAACAGTAATTTCTGTCTTTCCAACCAAGTGCTATCACAATCTGACTGATATCTGTCTCTGCTTCACAGAGTGATGATGAGGATTTTGCATGTTTGTCACTAAAATAGTCGGCGGCATACAAAATGCAGGGTGTGGTATATCCTCAAGGCACATGCAAGCTGAGTACCTGTATTGTCTTCCTTCCTAGGAAAGGAATAGAGAGTGGGTGATGTTTGTTTACTTTCCTGCTCTAATGATAGTGATTAAGTAATTAGGTTACAGATCTACAAACCACATGTGAATAAATCCCAGTGTAACTAAAAATTAAGCATGGCATATTGCTTTTTTTTAACACTGACATACATTTATTTAACTAACATGCCGATACACCAGACAAAAGAATTCTACATCCCACATACGTATTGAGACAACTTCTCTGTTTTTTTAAAAAGTCTTAATACGTATGTGGGAGGTAGATGAATGCACTAAAAATGTCACCAGAATGTGTAGTTTGGAGGAGCACTATTATGAGTATCGTTTATTAAAAAGCAATAAAAACATTAAGTGCTTTTTAAATGTATTAAGTTAAGATGTAATGGCACTTCCACAGACTGTTATAGTTCAGTAAACTGCCCTAATTAAAATACATTCACTGCAATTACATCTGTTTGTCAGAAACCACTGAATTATTTATTTATTGGCATTTATTTGCCAGGAAAGTCGGACTGAGTCATTCCCTTTTTCAGAGGAGACCCAGGGAGAAAAGCTCTATATATATATATACATCATGGAAATCATTTGCATTGTTTCATCATTTACAGTCAGTTTCACTAAATGAGAAAAGATTTCAAAGTGATCATTGTATTTTACAAAGTAAAGCAATATTACTATCATTACTATATATGCTTTTAGAGGTCTTCTTTTCAGCATACAACTAACGTTAATATAATAATTCAGTCCTGAATATATGTAGTGGCATCTCAAAATATGGTAAATGGTAAAATAGCTTCACTAGCATGTTCCAGCCATATACATAATTTTGTGGCACTGCTCAATCTAATGATCTCTCTCTCTCTCTCTCTATATATATATATATATATATATATATATATATATATATATATATACATACACGTATCTATGGGTCTACTTCTAAATTTTGAACTTTCAAAATATCTATTTTCTTATGGTCGAGACCATAAGATTGAAGTTTTGAAACTTTCACATTTAAATAAAAAAAGTCAAAAAAATCTTTTTATGTTTTTGCAGGGGGCAAGCCCCTCTGCACCCCCACACCTACTACTAATTAAATATACAAAATCAAAGATCGCACTACAGCATGGAAAATGGTAAATATACTGTTCTGTGCTATACAGCGATTTCCATTTAAACGGTTCAAAGTTTCAAAACTTCAATCTTATGGTCTTGACCATAAGAAAGTCGATGTTTTAAAAGTTAAAAATTTAGAAGTAGACCCACTTGTTTCATACCCCACCTCTTGACTACGGTATTAATATTTTCTGTCCCACGTAGTTCTTTTTCTCACCTCCATTTCTTTGAATTTCTATGCACTAATCACATGATCTATTAGCTATTTAACAAACCCACTAATATGCCACTACAAATGCTTTATGTTCAACAACTTCTTGTGTCTTGAAATGTTTCTTATATTAATTCTAGCTGGCTTTATTTCCGATTAATGTAATCTAATTAGAAAATAAATGTGTAATTGTTAATGTACATTAACATTAATGTCTGTTTAAAAATGTAATATGTTGGATCTTTTCTCTACAGACCTCTGCTGAAAAGGGATTTTTCACAAAACTCAGTCAGACAAACCTGGCAAACAAAAATAAAATATTTCTCGCCAGCAGTCTTTACAATCCAGTGATAACATTCTGCCCCTTCTCTCATGTTTTCTGCCTCCACTGATAATCCTCAGTCACCTTCTCTAATTTTCTTCCAACTGGTAGTTTGCAGTATATGAGGTGACCTCTGCCTAACATACAAAGCTATGACAAACCCAGAGCTGTTGGACATGCTCCACTTAAAGAAATCCCAATCCCTCCGAGCTACATGCTCTAGGGACCTAAACATTGTCACCACAATAAACAGAACATGCTGGAGGATTAGATTCCTGTCCCAGAGACTTCCCATACTCTGGAACAAACTATCTATCTATATCAAACAAAGCTCCTCATTAGCACTCTTCAAGAAAAATCTTGATGATTGGATGGGAAATAGAAAATTCACCCCGTGGATCACGTCTCTGCTTGACAGGGGCAGAGGAGAATAATTTTCATGGGTGGCGAAAGCCAGGGTACCTTTTTGGCTAGGCTTATATAGGCCCTAGGGCCAATAGCCTAGTACCTACATATGAAGAAATATATTGAAAGGTCATAAGTATTTCCTTCCTTCCTTATCATTGTTGCAATATTCTGTGTACTTGGGGTATCCTGCTAGAGTACACCTTTGTAACATTGCATGTCAGATGTATGTCCTAAGCAGAAGGTGTAAGGTATGTATGTGATGTAGAGATGTCTAATCATTAGAACTTCTTGGCCACCAGTCTGAATGCTGCCTCTGAATGTGGTCTGTACTCCATTCAAAAAGCTGATTCATTTGCTGAGCTTTATAAGATAAGTGATCCATTGCGGTTCTTTCCTCCTTGTAGTTTGTTTTCATGTTATCCAGTCTATGCATGACCATAACAATGTGATATCTGACAGGCCTTTGCCCTAAGACACTCTGTATCTGTTTGTCTTCCCTTTCTATTTATCTGGGAAACCAGTGTCTGAATTTATTTACCCAGGGTAACATGGATGAATCCCCCCATCCCAGAGTCCAGCCACTTCTTAAGAAAGAAGCTTAAAAAAGTTCATTCCGAATCTGCTGATGATGCCCAGCCTCAACTCGACATCTGCCTCACACTGGATGAATAACCTGTGAAGCAGTCACTGATGATGTCAATTCCCTCTGCTGTGACCCAGTTAGAGGCTGACACAGAACTGCCTACTCACTTTTCCACTGAGCTGTGCATACATCTCATACAGAAGTGGAAAGAGAACCACTGTTGATCTTATCTGAAGGGCCTAGGGGGTTTCCCCAAATTGTAGTTAGTGAAGAAGTCCCTGGTACCCACACTGACTCATGCCAGGGGTCTGAACCTCCTAGATTTGTCAAGGCAGATGTTTCTTTAAAAAAGAAACAAAAAACACACATGTGGCTACTGCAGCTAATGATCCTGACAAAGAGTGGCAGGATTCTACTCAAGGACTGTTTAATGCCCTCATGGCCCTGAAATCCTCTCAGGAATTGTCTGTGCCTGCTGCTGCTGCCCCCTGGTAATCCACCCCATCTGAGAGATCCTGGGACTCTGTTTCTTCTGATGAGGAGTTAGGCTCTGATGATGAATCCTTATCATATTCTTCACAGATATACTTTCCTTTGGCTTTGGGGTCTGCCGAAGAAGAATCTTTGTCTCCTGACTCTCCTTTAGAGGAATTATCCTTTGGGAATACAGTGGTCTGCATGATGAAACACTCTAAGTGGAATTGTTCCCAGGAATCAGAGTTCAAAAGAGGTATTATGAACTCTTGCAAATGGACTCACCTAAACCTTCTGCAGTCCCACCAGTCTTAGCTGCCATGTTGGACATCTTCACAGCACCTTCTTAGGCTCCTGGTACTCATCATTCAGCTCCTAAGAAGCCAGACAGATTTTATAAAGCACCTAAGGATAAGTAGTTATATAATTGATCCTACTGTTGTTTCCATGCCCACAGATAAAGCATCCAAACTGTTTTACTTTTCCAAGATTCTACTTTCTGATAAGGACAGCCATGCTATGCAGAGAGATGAGAAAACTCTCCGGTATTATAGACTAGCTCAATAATTTAAGTATAAGCCCCTTTATCACCCACTGAATATCCAACTGGATCACTGATAGTACCCAGGAAGTCAAAATAAGTGAGGTCACCTCCCCCAAGAGGCCAGACTATAGCAGAGTCACACAGGACCCGGTACTGGGCCCTTTCCTTTTTGGGATTTATTTCTCTGAAAAGGAAGCAAATGCTGAAGGTTTATGGCTGATTAAGTTTGCAGATGATGCCAAGATGGGGTTTATCATTGACTCCCCTGCAGACACTAGCATTCTGCAAGAAGGTCTACGTCTGACTAGCAAATGGTGCCAAAGCCATGGTCTTAAACTCAATGCTAAGAAATGCATAATTGTACTCTTTTGGAAGCCAACCATCCCGGCTAATTACCATGTTGATAATGCCCCCCCTAAGAGTCAACCCAGTGGTTAGGGATCTGGATATGCATGTAGACATAGCCTTACCCTCGACCACCATATGGCCACCGTGGTGAGGAAATTCTTTTATGCTGCACAACATATAAGTAAGGGCATTGCATCTAGGTCCAAAGAGGTCACCACTGTAATCCATCCTTATCAGGCCAGTCATAGATTACAATGCTCCCTTTGTTATGTACCTGACCAGGCACATGCAGCAATTAGAGCGATCCACACAAAAAGAATACAAGGTGTAACAAACCTGCCTTACGTAGAGTTCCTAAGTGCCCTTTCCCTCTATTCAGTCTCCTATAAATGTCTGAGGGATGATCTATGCCTGGCTTACAAGGCATCAGCAAACCACATACTTATACGTCTCCAACATATTCGTAAGTCAAACAATACTAAAAGTACAAGGTCTAGGGACCTAAATTTTGTCTCTGACTTAAACAGAACATGCTGAAAAAACAGATATTTGCCCAAGAGACTGGCCCTCCTATGGGATAAGCTTCCCATCCATGTGAATCTGAGTTTGTCTATTATCCAGTTTAAGCATAACTTAGACCAGTGGCTGGAGAGTAGGAATAGAACATAGGAAATTTACCACAGGCCTGGCAGCCATGTCCCTTATGGAAAGAGGCAGCTTATAAATGCCTGGCCACAAATGTCCTATCTGGATACATGACATCATTATTCTTTCAGGAAAACGTGACTAGGCTTACAAAGGACCCCGGGTCATTAGCCTAGTAACAATCTATGAACAAGTGTATGCTTCTGCTACTTTGGGACTTAGGGCCATTAATTATCAGACCTACATGACTAGTTATGTTGTAGCTCTTTTGTCCCAGCTGTGTGATTTGGACAGTAAGACTTCTGTTGTCTCTCTCTCTCTCTCTCTTCTGAGCTCTGCCTGTTAGGTAGCTTGCCATTCCATTAAATGCACAAATACCTTTCAACCATACTGCATTTCTCGGTATTTACCTGTTTTGAGGTCAAAAAAGTGGCATGCCACAAATTTCTGAGTGGCCCCTTCAATACCTGATTTTTTTTTCTGATTGTTTTTATTTTTATTTAAATTATGGCTGATTTCATCATACGTCACACATCATCATCATCAACGTGCAGGGGTGATGTATGTGATGACATCAGATTGTTTTTATTTTTATTTAAATTATGGCTGATTTCATCATACGTCACAATCATCATCATCAACGCGCAGGGGTGATGTATGTGATGACATCAGACTCGGTTGGGTAGACTTGGACGAACAGTACTGTTTTTAATGGTATTGCTAGTTGGTGGAAATAATAAGGATCAGCACAGCAGCAGTGAGTGGAGCTAGCCTGACGTGTGTACAAATAATTTAAGTATCAACTTAAGTTCTACTTCCGCAATGCAGTGAACAGAGAGAGAGAGACACCCACCCAGACCCAGAGCCTGCCATAGCTGCACACAGGAATCAGGACGAGAAAATTTACTTCCAGTGGCTCAATCTCCTCCAAATAAGTAAAAGTAAAAAAGAATAAAATTAGAAATGACAGCAAAAGGAATTTAGCTCTTTAGGAATCTGCTGCATAGTTCTTTTATCTTTTTGTTACAAGTTAACTTATAACTTAGCGTCACTTGCCGCTTTCATTCATGTGATGTGTGATACTGATATGTATCTCCCTAGTAATGGTGTTGTTGTCTCCCTCATCCTCTTAAGTGTATTGTCATTTTTGGTGTTCAATTATTAATATTTTTGTTTGGCTTAATAGCGTTTTGTGGAGTTTATATTTTGTGTGTGTGATGCAAACCACAGACTGCATTTTAGGTAATGTGTTTCTAGATTGCTGCTGATAAGCATCAGGGCTAGCCACTTGACTCTGGAAATACTGGCTCTGAATGGGTGATTTAGCCACTTGGAGTAATGTTAATGTGACACCCCAAAGCAATTACATATGGGTTTTGATAATTGCGCTTAACAAGTTACTGCATCTTTGTATCTTTAAGTTGCATTATTACAAAACTAATGTGCTGCTTGTAATACTTCACTAGAAGAGCAAGCTTTCAGCCTACTAATGTGTGCCTATGCCACAGGAACGCCTCTGAGTTTTTGCATAACAAAAAGTTGAATTTTCAAAGTCATGTGTGGTAATTATTGCTGGAACTGGGCTATTTCTCTTTTGCATGAAGTTTTGCTTTAGATGAGTTCCTTCGTTTGTTTAAAATAAGATCGAGGGGAAAGATTAATCAGCATTACGCCAATAAATAAAACATACACTCACTCATTTATGGTTTTGTTGTGTGAAAGTGTAGTATAATGTCCTGTTAAATTTCTTTGTGTATCTCAGTTGTAAACTAATGTCACCCAGGCAGATTGGTGAAAAACACCCCCAGTTCAGTGATGTGATTACACTGTCAACTAGATACATTTTGCAATTACAACTTTCTTAAACAAGAAATAATGAAAAATGGCTTACAAAGGGATAAAAAGGTAAAAAGAGAAGAGATTAGACACCCCTGGGTAAAATGCATTCAAACAGCATTAAGGTCGGTAAGAACATTTTATAATCCGTTATAATGTGCAAACATACACAGCAACCTGTAATAGTGGTAGGAGCTGCCAGAGTCGCTCTCAATTGAGATAGACGTTAATACATGAAAAGCTTGGGCACAGTGCAACCCTTATTATGTGATCATCCAAACACAGCTGTCCTAATTGCACATGCTCACAAGTACTAGACATTATCCACCAATGTTTCTGATTTTGTTTAACATGATCTAAATGCAGTGTTGCACTGTCGTTGTTATATGTACTTTTCAATGAATAACTCTAGATGTAACGGTTATATTCTGTACACTTAATTTTCTTTGACTGTTGCCATATACAGATTGTGACGCTTATCCTTATATTGTGGTGCAGAATTGTTATCAATTCATACCTCTCAACTGTCAAGTTTTTCAGCTCATATTTTTAGTATGTTCCTAATAAAATGTGTGGGTTATTGGCAAATCACTGGGATGATCTGGGGAATAAAGTCACTAAATAATGACATTTTGACTTCATATCCTTCAGAAAATGTATGTAAAACAAACCTCGTTACTCTAGTAACTTTCTAAGTTTATAAGCGTAATATTTTAAAATATGTCCCTATTTTGGGGCTTTTGTCCCCTCATTTTGTTGGGTTTGCCCAAATTTCTTGCACTAAGAGTTTGAGAGGTATTTTTAGTAGTATTCTGGTTATATTTTGTGTTTGTGTTTGAATCTTGGTATCCCACAATTTCATTGGAGAGGGCGGGATTACGTAATTATGCAGGCAAATTATATGTTAATCCGCATACAGATTTTTGACCAGTTCTACCTACTTTTCATGGGCCTTTGTCCAGATTTTTGATGATTCCAGACTGACAGGTATGAATGCAGCTAATGCCTCCTCTAGTGCAGGTGCATCTGATTCTGTCATGAAGAGATATTTAAGGTTGCACCTGCAGGCTTTACCTGAGGACATTAAGGCCAGTCTTTTAGATCCCCCCTTAGACAACCAGAATGTTTTTGGCACTGCTGCAGAAGAATTGTTTAAAACCCTGCAGGATAAGGGCAAGGTTATGTAGGATTTCAAGAAAAGTTTTATTTCCCCTGTGCCTAAGTTCCAGAGGAACAATCCTGGTTTTAGAGTCCAAAAACCGTTTCCTGATAAATATCCCTGCATATGACATATCCAACCTCCCTTCCACTTCAGCCAGATTCCTCTGTGCAACAGCTAACCACAGATGCCTGGGTTTCCTCTGTCATCTAACACAATTATTTTATGGCTTGGAAGTCCCTTCATCCATTTTCTGGTCTCGGTCAGACTCCTCCTTACTAGCTTCCTCATTTTCATCTGTTCCTGTAGGATCTGGTGGAACAGGGAACCATACAACTTGTTCCCTTGTCTCAACAGGAAACAGGCTTTTATTGAGAATGTTTCAGGTTTCCAGGAAGGAGGGGTCGTGGAGGCCCATTCTAAACCTGTCCTATCTCAACAATTTCTTCAATGTTATCTTCTTCAGTATGTTATCTCTTCACTTCTCTCTTTTGCTTCCCCAGACTTTTCTGGTTTCCCTAGATTTGAAGGAAACTTACTTCCCTATACCTATTAACCATCTCTTCAGGAATTATTTTTTACATTTCTTCCTCTCATTATCAGTTCTCTGCTTTGCCTTTTGGTCTTTCTACAGCTCCAAGGGTATTTACTAGACATCTGGCCCCTTGCCTGCAGACTTCAGGGAATCACAATATTCCCTTACCTGGATGATCTTCTCATTCAAGCCCCCTCTCAGTAGCTCCTGCTTCACAATCTACACTTCACTATGCTTCTTAAGCACAGTGTGGGATTTACTCTCAACCTCAAAATGTCCATCTTGAGTCCCTCTTAAGATCAAAGAGTTTTTAGGTTGCAGGATTCAGACCATTCCAACGGTAGATTTTCTTCCACCTCCCAATTTCTTCTCTTTGACTACATATTTTCAGTCTCCTCTTCTACTTCCCCTTCCAGGTCTTCCAGCAAGCGGATTTCTCTGAGCGCTGGTGTTCTTGGCATCCATGATTCCCATGGTACCTTTTGCCAAATTCCACATGAGGAAATTTCAGTGGTATCTCTAGACTGTTTGGCTCCAGAATTGTCACCGTCTGGAGTTTCAAATCCATCTTTTACCTGGTCTCAAACTCAAACTTAGATGGGGGATTTGGCAATCTCCCTAAATACAGATCTTCCTTTTCGGGTATCTCTGTCTACTCAAGTGCTGTACATGGATGCTTCCTGTTGAGGTTGGGGAGCTTCCTCCAACAACCTGAAAATTCATGGTCTTGATTCCCACAAACAGATGATAGATCACATCAGTATCAAAGAAATGGGGGGTTTAATCCTACCTCTTCAGGTCTTTCTCTCCCTTTGGGTTCAAGGTCCTGTAAAGGATTTTATAGGCAATACCACAGTCATGTTGTACATCAACATGTAAGGGAGCACAAAGACTGCCTCTTCAGGCTTGGGATTTTGCAAATCTCCATCACTTGATTCTTCATGTGGTTTACATTCCTGCAGAGCACAATCTAGTGTCAGATTCTCGGAGCAGGTCCAGGATATATTCTCATGAGTGGATGCTTAACACAGAGGTGTTCCTGGATATTGTCCATCAGTGGGGTTCTCCTCTAGTAGATCCTTTTGTTTCCCCTCTAAACATACAACTTTCTTGGTTCTGGCTTAGAAAGTGGATGCCATGTCCTTTTCTTGGAAGGGGGGGGGGGTTCCTGTATGCCCATTTTTTTCTTTCTCTTTCCCAGGGTCTTGCACAAAATCACATGGGCCACAGCCATGATGTCTATAGTCCTTTCTTATTTGTGTGAATTGCTGAATACTGGTTTAGCATATTTTTCTGTTAAATCTCATTTGCCAGCCATTTCTGCCTGTCTGCCTTGGAGTCCACCTTTGGCTTCTAGTTGTGAAGTTAAACAATTCCTAGAAGGCGTACTTCTTATCAGGCCCCCCCAAAAACATATTACTCCTCCTTGGGACCTTCATTTTGTTGCAAAATTGACCGTGTCCCTTCTGAGCCTCCCTTTGTTCTTCCTTGCAACATTATATTTGAAAAGACTGTATTGTTGCTGACTCTTACTTCCGTCAAGGGTGTTTCCTCCTTTTTTCAGTTTTTCACAGGGTCAGGGTGTCTCTTCATACCAATCCTTCTTTTATGCCAAAAAGTGGTTAATGCTTTGTCATTGAATCAGTCTATTCATCTTCTCTCCTTTTGTCCTTCTCCACAATCTTCTAGTAAGGAGGTGCTACCTTGGATTTACATGGACAATTCAAATATTGCTTGGATAAGACAAAATGAGTAAGAAAATCTGGGAAAATTTTTATTTCCTTTCATGCCATGAAATTGCACTTAGCAGTGTCCAAGCAAACCCAATCCAATTGAATCTCTAAGGTCATTTCTTTTTCTTATTCTTTTCATGGCAAGCAGCTGTCTTCTTTGGTTTGTGCTCATTCTACCATGGCAGTATTCTTATCTGGTGCTTGTTTCAAGAGTCTGGATACTAGATCCTTCTTGGAAGCTGCAACTTGGTCTTATGTCCACATCTTTATCAAGCATTGTACATTGGATGTGATTTCTAGAACTAGGGCTGGATTTGATGGGCCATTTTTCATGGGTTTGTCAAAGGCTCTTCTCTGCCTTCCTCCTCCCATACGTTCCAGTAGCTTTTGTATTCTCCCAAGTGTAAAGAATACCACAATAGTGATAAGAAAGGACAGTTGTATATGAACTTACCATAACAGTAGATGTCCTGCTTTTCACTTTTGCAGTATTCAGTCCCTCACTCCTGTCCTTTTTTTTTTTTATTTTTCTTATGCCCTACTGCTGGCTGAGAGGTTTCTTCTTAAATCCTTATCTCCTAACATTTTTCTTCCTTGACGGGCACTTTGTTGTTTCATTTGGTTGTTCTGGTTCTCTTGGGGAGCTGTTGTTCTGAGGATTAAACATCCATACATCACTGTGTTTTACATGTGTTCTGCTTTTAACTTCATATTAAAACTTGAAAAGCAACCACAACTCTTGTGAGTCAGACAGAAATTTTTCCCACCCTCCCACATGGTTACTGTTGCGTTCTTAAACACCACTGTCTTTCTAGTTGCCTGCCCCTTATGTTAATTTGACCATATATCTCATTTCCTCTCTGCTTTTACTGGCTGGTGTGAGTAAGCACAAAATTATCATTTTGTGAAATCACTCCCCTTCAACTATAAATTTATTGGCCACCCTATTGTATTCCATAGTACCAGAATACAAAAGTGACCACCCCTTTCAATCTATCTTGCTGTTTTAAAAATATTGACTCTCCAATAAAACTTAACTTTTTAGACAGGTAAAGCTTAAGTTACCTACTTTCACATCTAACTCCTCTAGTGCACACTGCAGTGTTTAGGATAAACCATTTTTTTATCTTACCTTTAAGCATCTATTGCAAGACCACCAGTTATTGCAGAGCCCACATCCTGCCTCTAAGTAGTCATCTTGGGATTAGTGCTTCTGTTTTCTCCTGGTGGGAGAAGGAGTGCAGTTACATTATTTCCTGGAGAGTGCTGATCACCAGAAAGCTTAATAACTGCTTTATAGGTGACAGCTTGCTATCTGTGCTAATATTCTGATCCTGGTGTGAGAGTAGGGGCAGACTACATTGATTCCTGTTTCTTTCTGGTTGGAGAGTGAGTGTCTGTGCTTAGCGTACCTGATTGGTCTGGTTGCTATTTGAGGCATCTACCAGAAAAAGGCTACAAGCCTGCAGACCCTTGCATCATCTGGGACAATACTGCGGATCACCAAACAGGCCGTGGCCTGCTTCTCTTCTGGGATTGGTGCTAACATTTTGCTTCTGGTGAGAGAAGAAGCACAGGGGTATTGTATCCCAAAAGAGTGAAGCTGTGCTGAGACCAGCATTAGTAGTAGCCAGGCAGTAGCCATTCATGAAACTCCCCTCTTTTCATCATTCTTGACAAGCTAATTCTTTATTTTTCAGTAAGTACTGCTTGATTTCTTTCTAACTTTAGAATTGCTTTAAATATTCAGGGTCTATGTATTAGTTTCCCCTCAAGTGTTTGGCAGATACCTTGAGTGACATTTTTCTTGTAAAAGGAATATATAAGGAGACAGCTCCAGTACTTGGTAATAATGGCCATCCCTCCTGGCATGTCTAAAGGTCAGTTCTAGGTGCCTTTTCCTATTAACCTGGTGAAGTTGGGCAGTCTGAGGCAGTGTGACAACTACCTCATGTGCCAGACAACCCTCTCCTCTTAACTCCCAACACTCAGACTTGTGAGAGATGCACTTATATTTCCAAATTAGAAGCCATACACTCTCAATCCAAGACCGGAATAGCTGGTCAAGGGGAGAAGGTCAACACCTGCACCACACCACATAGCCCTCCAGAACACCCACCATCACAGCTCTCACATGAAAACACAAGCCACACACCCACCTTCGTGGAGGCTCTCAATAGAAAACTACCCATACAGCAGAGGCCTCCAAGGCAGAAACCCACTCAACCACCACAACAAAGCATAAACCACAAGACACATAGCTCACCTACACAGTGTGCCCTTCAACCTAAGCCCCTAAGGCAAAACAGCGTTCCCAATACACTAATTATAGGTGACTCAATAATGAGGCGCACTGATGTCCCACTCAGTAGGTTGAATAAGGAGAAGGTAACAATCAGCTGTCTATCAGGTGCCAGAATCTGACACATAACACACATGCACTCGGGTCACTCCACAACAAGTACAAGTATGACTCTGTCACTGTCCATGTGGGTGTGAATGATGCGAGACGCACCTCCCTGGACTACATGAAAAGAGACATGGAGGAGCTCTCAGATTATGTGGCCCAGGCAGGTATGACCCTAGCCCTAAGTATCATCCCACCATCACCCAGAATGATACCACAGTACATGCAGAAAATGACTGACTTCAACAATTGGCTAAGTTTTTTATGTCATTCTAAGGGGATCCAGTGTCTGTCTGCTTGGGATGACATGATTGACAGACCTCAATGCTTTGCCGGACATGGCCTGTATCTGTCACCCCTGGGTTTTCGAATACTGGCTAAGGCTCTTGCCACCCCTACAGTGCCTTTTTAGGCGATGTTCTAAAAAACAAATTACCACTATAAAAACTATAAATAAATGCAATCTGAAGGCCATGCTGCTCAGTGCTAGAAGTCTAAATCTCAAGATGCACTTCCTCGAAGCACTCCTCAAAATGGAGAACATCAACATTTGTGCTGTAACAGAGACCTGGTTTAAAGCAGCAGAAAGCAATCCTGCCCTGCCAGGCTATAACTCATTCCACACCTTTTGGCCCCAGAACATGGATTGAAGCTCCAAAGGCGGTGGTGTCTCCATTTTCATAAAGGATATGCACACCTCCAGACTAGCAGCCCAGCATAACGCATCTGAGATACTTCAGGTATGACTAACATTAAGTAAGATGGTGATTCAGGTCATAGCCTGCTATAGGTCCCCAACCATGTCCCAAGACTCTCACTCCACATTCCTAAGCACCCTGGAAACTATTAGGGTCCAACCCAACACTCTCATACTATGTGACTTCAACTACCCCTCCATCAACTGGGAAAACTACTCATGCACCAATACACTGGCCCAACGCTTCCTGGAATTCATCAATTCCAATGCCCTGGACCAGTTCATTCTTACCCCCACTAGAGGAAGCAACATCCTAACATGGGCAACCGTTGCTCTACACCAATAGTCAATTCCTCCCTGGTTATATCCAAACACAAAATAATCACCATGGAAATCCACATCTCACCCACAGCCCCCGCAACGGTAACCACCATGAAAAATTTCTGCAAAGCTGACTTTGGGCTCCTAAAAACAGAGGTGGCTAACTTCACAACACCCATGTCAATGGAAAATAGATGCATGACTGCCGAATCATACACCAATGCACTGTACAAACACGTACATAAATGGGAAAAGAAACATATCTTCACAAGTGCTTTTAAACCTTTATGGTGTACATACTATCGCTTTCTGGATGACGTGTTTATTTTATGGAATGATTCAAATGTGGACCTTAATGGGTTTTTGGACCACATCAATCAGATATGTGCATTTTTTTAAATTTACAGCCAAACATTCTAGTGAGAAAATTGAGTATTTGGATGTGATTATTTCTAAGGACACATCCAACAAAAAATTTGCCTCTAGAATATTTCGGAAAGTCACCTTCTCCAATAGTTACCTTGATTTTCAGAGTAGTCACCCATTTCATATGAAGAGAAACATCTATAAGGGGCAGTTGGTAAGGGCTGCAAGAATGTGTTCTACATATGACACCTTCTTGGAAGAAGTTTCTAACATAACAGAAATGTTTAGGGTAAGGGGATACCCAAAAGGACTTCTTGAAGAAGTAACAAAAGGAATGATGGAAGGATGGGATTCAAAATATAAGCCCTTATTGGGAAGTGGTGTGACCATTCAAAAAAACGAGTAGTCAACATACTCATAGGGTCAATTTTGACACTAGTATGGTCATCCCTTATGGTTCAGGTGAATGTGTATTGAGAGACATTATAAAGAAGAATTGGCATATATTCAAAGGAAACTTTGATATTTTTCACACACTTGGTGAGACACCAAGCTTTATATACAAAGCTGGGAGACATTTTAAATATTTGACAGAGCACACTTTCCTTAACAAGACTTTATCAAAGGAACTACTAAATGTGGTAGTTGCAATCAATGACCCTACATCTTAGATAGTGACGTGGCCCTGATAGCCGGGCATGGTAGGGGCATTCCTCTACACAAGGGCAATTATAATACGAGAGGTGTTATATATATATATTTCAGTTTGCCAAACATGTTTATATTACTATATTGTCAAAACAGAAAGGAATTTTAAGACCAGAATATATGAACACCTTTATGCCATTAATGAGGGGAATGTAAATAATGCATTGTATAGGCACACATTAGCATGTGAGGGAGATACAAGATTTAAGTTTGGCATTTTAGAAGTTGTCCCAAGGAATTTTAGAGGTGGTTATTGGGAGCTTCAGGTTGATCTTACAGAGTTTTATTGGATTATTAGATTAAATACCACTGTTGAACCAGGGTTAAACAATCATATTTCCCTGGTTCCTGTTCTATGAAAAAGAGCTTTAAACATCTGAATTTTTATTGTATTTTGTATATTATTTTTAATGTAAAATTCAACATTTTCTAAATTTTTTGTGTGTATATTTAAAGTACAAAGGATTTAGTGTTTTAGTGTCTATATCTTTAAAATTGTGAGAGAATAATTCATTAATTGATTGTTTCATTGCATATAAAGGGTGTTGACTTGGAGCAATGTAATTTCTTCTGTTTCTTGTTCTGAGGAAGTCCCCGAGGTGTATACTGGGGAAGAAAGTGCTTAACATTAAAGAGACTGGAGTAACATACTCTTTGTGAGCATTTTGTTTCATGTGTTGGGCTTATGATGCAGCTACTTACTCATATTGGCACCTTTGAAGTTTTATATCTGTAAGAGACACTGTACAAGTTCAGATACCTTAGTCTTTCATAATAAGTTAGATTTTCACATACATAAATGCCTTTGTTATATTTCCGCTGTACTCTTTCCAGTTTACTCATGCTTGTCTTCTTATAGGGTTTCCATATTGTTATTCCATGCTCAAGTTTAGGTCTAATGTAACTAACAAACAATGACTTCATTATTTTTAATTTCCTAGACTTTATAAATCTTTTTGTACAATCTATAGTTCTATAACTATCATTAACCAATTGGTTGATATGATTAGAAAAACTCATAGCTGAATCTATCCATTTACCCAGGTCCTTAAATGAGTCTCCTGTTTCAATCACTGTGTGCTGTATTAAATATTCACCTTTCAGTTTATGTCTCCCAAATCTCATATGCTTAGTTTTTGATGCATTTATCAGCATATTATTCTCCTGTGCCCAAATGATCACTTTAATCAAGTTATTTTGCAGATATGCCTTATCTGTAACACTTGTAATTAATTTACCTCATTTCAGGTTGTCTGCGTATAGACTGTAGAACACCTCAGATGAAAATGTTAGGTCTGAAAGATACAATCTAAACAAGTAAGGGCCTAAGACTGAGCCCTGTGGGACACCCTAACTGTAACCAAGGAATTAACCTGTCCAGTTGCTGTATGATACTTGCCATGTTCTATTTGTAAGCATTGCAGCTATCCATCTTATCAAGAGTACATCAATACCTAGTTGTCCATTATTTTTCCACAACATGAAAGTAGACATAAGGGTCTATATGACTCTGGATTTGTCCTACTCCTTTCCCTTAAAAACATGTTTAATAAGCGCATACCTCCAATCTTGAGGAATCTCCCCATATTTATATGACCTAGTGAATAATACATATAATGGTACCGTAAGATCTTGCTGAAGTGTTCTCAGGTCATTGTTAGTAATTCTGTCTCCTCCCTGTGCTTTGTTTGGATTCAGTTTGCACAGTTCTTTTTCAATATAATCTAATTTGACTCCAGTATCTGGGGTTACGTGGATGTCACTAGGACAACTTATCACCCATTTTGTGTAGCCAAACTGCTTTGCATAAGATTTTGTAAATATATCTATAATCTGTTGTGTGTGAGAATAAACTTTAGAATCTGCACACAGTTTATCAATTTGTGCATCTTTACTCCTTCCACATCTTATGTATCTATAAAAAGGGTTCCTATTATGTTCAATATTGTTATATACATTTTCTTGCTCTTGTCTCACACTATGCTTAATCTGTTTGTCCAGCTTGTTTATTTCAGTTTTCAAAGTTGTAGTTCGACCTCTCTTCCATTTCTTAATTTTTTTGTCTCTAACCTTAATCAGATACATTGTTATTATGGAAATATATCCCCCCTTAGTAGGTATAACTTTACTAACAGCTGGCAGCAAGGTAGCTCAATAGACAGCCTACCAAATAAGATAAGTGATCACAGCTTGGTATTCTCCACCTGGTCCTTCAACTCCTCAGAAAACCTACCACAATCACAATTTACTGCTAGATAACTCCAGATAAAGAAATGTCCCTTCTCGGTCATTTTGCTGTCAAAGACTGGTCCCTGCTCTTTTTAAAAACCTGACCATAAGGAGATACTAAATTAACTCCCTACCACTCTGTTAACAATTCAGATCCAGATTTAGCCTCACATGATTCCTTCATGGTAATGCATCACCCTGGCTAACACTGTGCATCAAAAAGTGGGAAAGCGGTAAATGTTGGCAACACTGGAGAAGCCAAACACAATCCCAAGTATGACAAACCTTTCCAACAACTTAAAAGAGGGACTAGAATTCTTGTAAAAAACAGTAAAAAAATCTTTATACCTAAAATGTATAAATACAGTGCCTGCATTAGCTGAAATCTTGCAAAAATACAGACGAGACAACTAAAGAACCCAGATGCAAACAATAACAGATGACCTGCTAAATTTTTGCTTGATAAGCTTACAGTGTCTCCATTTCAACAGGCCTCCACCCTCAATTACTAGTCTAATCATTTCTGAACCCACCCTACAAACTGAATTTCCACTCTGACCATATAGCCTCTAATTCTGTCTACAAGCATTTTTTAAAAATGATCAAAACTTCTCACCCTAAAAATTAAGTCTCTTCAGTCTCAAGTCTTAGGAGAAAATCTGTATCCTATATAATTACATTTCTATATCCAATATAGTTAAACTTTTGTATCTTATACAGCTAAATTTGTGTCCTTCATCTGTAATTTTGCAAAGCAAACTGGCTATATCCCATTCAAGTACAAGACTGTTGTTATAACTCCTACCCCTAAAGTGAACAGACCTACTATTGCTGGTCAACACAATACCACAACTAAGCTCCTTCCTGTTAGGAAAATGGTGGAAAATGTAATCTACTCTCAAATGTTAACATTTATTCATGGTAACAGAATCCTAACTAGATTTCAACATGCTTTCCAACCAGCTTTTAATACCTCAACAGCAATATGCTGAGCTACTGACTACATCATTAATGGTTATAATAAAGTGGAATTAAGAAACTGTCTTCATGGAGTAATGGCAAGGTTTTGATCTCATGAAGTGTGACTCCTTATTATGTAAACCTTAGACCATAGGCTTTGAACAAGCAACTATTAGCTGGTTTAAAAGCTACATCAGTTTTAGGCAGGTAAAAGTTGTTTTTCACAGTTCCCACTCCAAAACTGCTGTTATGCTCTCAGATGTCCCCTGGGCTCCATATTAGGACCCATTCTCTATCTTCACAGATACCCACCCAAGTAATTTCTTACACCAAACAATTATTTTTTTTATACTGACAAAGTGCATTTATTCACATTGGGACCTATAAATGCTACCTAATTTTCAATCAGCTGAACATTTCACCCCCCTACCACTTCATTTGTTCCACCTTAGTAACATGTTCTAACCATAACCCTAGCATGAATCTTAACTTTAAAAAAAGCCATTCCCATAACACTACCACCACACAAGACAGCTCAGTCACTCACCGTCTATACACATAGACATACACGCACACACTAAAACTATCCTCTAACTCTAAACATTCACAATCATGCACACACACAGACACACACACACACAAAATCTATCCCCTTACCTAGCCCTTACTCGAACCTTAACCAATACACATTACCACAGACGCATACATACCTATAACTGACCACACTTAACCTTTTTCCACAAAGCAAGCATCCAAAGAAACATATGTTTGATAAACTGGAGATTAAAACAAACAACCCTGCACTTTCAAATGATGACTATAGAAATGGTCAGCCGAACACACTCCACTCATGCACAGACACACACACACACACACAGACACTCGGACATACTGTATTTCCTATATTTCCTTTTCACTTTTAGCATCATTATCAGATATACAAGTACAAATAAACATATAACTGTATGTATACTGTATATCAGTTTTACTTAATTTTTCTACATCATTATATCTTTTTTACATCATTTAGTTCTCAAATGGCAGTTACATTTTAAAATAAATGGCATCAATATAGCACTTTATCATTACAACAAAGATATGCAACATTTTCAAATTGCATTTTAAAAAATTACAGTTTTCTCAGTTCCTGAATTGTTGAATAGTTACATAGCTTTTTAAGCTTTCTCAAAAACCTTGAAAACTTTTTTGGATTATATGGTCTACATTTACTGATGTAAATGTTACAAATGTCTTCATCTGGGAACTCTTGTCATATCATCTGGACTTTCCTATTTAAAACTGACCTTTGGAAGTATGTCTTTGGAACTGAGCTTTGTAGATCTCTCTACATACTTCTCTGGAGAGCTCAGTTTCTCTGACTTTCATTTTAAACAGATGCCTCGTGTTCCTTCTAATAAATTTCCTGTCCAGATTGTCAATAACCTATAATCTTGTCATCTTACATTGCTTCAAAGGAATATTCTCTAGTTACATCTCACTAGAACGCCAGTGAATTCTCTAACAGATATAAATGTTTTGTATGTCAGTCATAATCAAATTTATATCTCAAAAAGATTCAGTTTCCTCTGCATCTAAATTTGATTCTCAAGATTTGACAGAGAAGTAAGAAAGGAATGCTTCATTGTATGAATTTCTTACTTGTCAGTTATTTACTGTGGAGCTTTTCTCCCTGGGCCTCCTCTAAAAATGGACATATATTCAGTCAGACTCTCCCGGTTAACAAATGTAAAATAAAATAAATATATTTAATGTACATACAATAAGTAAATGAGATGGCACTAGACTAACAATTTGTAGAGTTTATATTCTAGCAAAGCTTAGTGACAGTCTATGTAGCTACCACTATTAATGTTCCATGACTTCTCCGTGTAATTATTAACAGGCCGTATTGCCCTCTCAACTAACCTACTAGATTTTGCATCCTTAGGACTACAGGTAACATATTGAAGTCTACACTGTTCCAAAATCTTTTGAGCTTCATACCTGAATATTGTGAACTGTTATATGATATTACAAAATCTACAATTCCATGTCTAGAAAATTTAGCTTATTGTACCTTGGTGACAAATGTGCAGAGAGGAACTCTCAATTTAATGACTTGTGGAAACTTCGAATAAAAGTCAATACAGATAATGTATACATAATGGGTACTTCTATTGAAATAATGAGGCCCACATTGCTGATTCCAATAAGACCAAAAAAAAGAGACTGAAAGTACACGAGAAGACAGAATATGAAGCATTATTCTTATATTTTGTTAGGTAAGTACTAGGCTAGCCACCCTTGTAGGTCATTTTAATCCCATCCAGTTTCCCTTTTTGAGTTTAAATTAACTTATCTCATTTGGTTAGAAATTCTCCTTATTCAGCCCATGATTGATAATTATATAGTACCCGTAATGAAAATAACTGGGATCATGCCATAGATAATTTATGGTATTCGCATTCATGCATAGTAGTTCAGGGGCAGTCTTGAGGTAAATTTTCTGTTTCCTATCCATAGATCCAAATGGAGCTTGAATATAGACAGAGATGAGTTTTGTTTTATGTGGATAGGGAGTCTGTTCCAGAGCAGAGGTATCCTCTGTGAGATATACCTGTCCCTACACCCAATCTGTTGATGTTGCAGAAGCAGTTTAAAACCCTTGACCGAGTATTTCTGATGCCATTTGACTTGCTGATGTGCAGTTAACCCATCAGTAATGGGTTGGAGGATGCTTTGTGTGCCAGACACAGGTCACCTCTTGGCATTCTGTAGGATATTGAGTATAGTGACAGGGCTTTGAATCAGTCCATGTAGGACATATTATTTAGGCCTTGTATCTTTTTTAGTAAGTTTAAGTGTTCTTGTCCATTAAACTTGTTTTTTGCAGAAGGGCAAGCCCCCACACCCCCTGAACTTATATATACCAAATGTGACATTTAAATACCTTAGAGAAAAGGGAATAGTCTGCGAAATGGCCATCTTGAATTTGATACACACACACATATATATATGTATGTATGTATGTGTGTGTGTGTGTGTGTGTGTGTGTGTGTGTGTGTGTGTGTGTGTGTGTGCATGTGTGTGTGTATGTGTGTAAGTCTAGATTTTTGGCCATTCTGCATTTCAGGACTTGTCACTGGGGGCCAAAACATTTTAAATAGTTACCGTGCATAATTGTAATATTAAAAAAATATGTCTAGTCTCTCTCCTTGGCCTCTGTGGAACTGAACGGGACTCATCTCTGCTGCTGCATTGTATTATGTAAAACATTCCGTGCAGCATAATTTTAAACCTCTTGTTTTATTTTGATAAACATACCTGAACAAAATAATACATCACAAGCTCACTCGCCTTCCTTTCCTTTGTGCTTTTAACCGATTTGGCACTATCACATGATCACATATTGAAATGAAAAGTAGTTTCCTTGGTGCAGTGTCATATGTTCACTAAATTCCCAGAATAACTGTTGAAAGCCTTTGCATCTAAGGATTACTCTCTGCACTGTTGAAGCTATTTTAACTTCTTTTAAATTCAGACAAATGCAGTTGTGGAATTAAGCTTTCTACTTGCAGTCATCAAGCAAACTTGTTGATCAGGCAATGATGACCAACTCAGTACATCTGCTTTATGCAATTCTTTTCCTGATATTTAAGTCACAATTCTTGTTTCTGCAATTAGAATAACGTTCTTTTATAGTCATTGTGGTGTCTTATGCAATGATTTCTTTAATGTGTTCTGTAAAGGTTTATGGTCACTTTATATTAGTAGCTACTTCCCATAAACAAACTCATGGAATTTTTCACAGCCGTATATTATGGCTAACATCTTTTAATTTTGAGCCTTTTTTCTGACAGTTAATAATGATATTGGAACACTAAACATCTTGTTTATTCTCCAGCAAAATCACTGCACTGTTTCCATTTTGTTTCACTGCACTGTTTCACATCTTCTTGTAGTTTGACCATTTTACTCACATCAGATCATTTCAGTGCAGGTGATTCTGTCACTACGTTTTTAGGTAATTTTAAACGTTTTACATGTTGTCTGTTCTAGTACCACTCAACATCTTATTCCCAAATTTATTTTAATGGCACACACTGATGTATTCAGTATCAGTTTTAAATGATGTATAATTTCAGGAAAACCCTTATTAGCACCTGCTTCTCCTCTTTTGGTGGCATTAATACCACTGCTTTGGCTTTCTCGTTAAGTTGTTTCAAATCTTATGAAAATAGAGCACGACAAACACATCAGATCATTGTTATTTTCTTACATTTAGCAAAATGAGATGCTATGACCAGTTGATGACCACAGTAGGAAATCATGGAGTTACAGGACAGAGTCCATGAAAACTTGTACAGGGTAGCCACTGCATTAGGAAATATGTAAATGCAAGACTCTGTTGTCACTGCTGGTAGTCACAAAGGTGCTCATTAACAATGGACAGCTAATATGTGGATGGAGGCACAACACCGAAGCTGGTCAAAATGTGTTATCCTCATATGCAGGCTTGAACAATGCATGGAATACCCATCCCATTAGACCCCAAGGCATATATTGCTTTGAGAATGTTAGCTGCAGGGACTTTCTGCAACCAGTAGGAGACATTATGGGTGTATTCCACAGATCTGCATCAGCGATACTGCACCAGTTATTCAGTGCCATGTACAGGATGTGGGGAAGCCTATGCGGTTCCTGTGCAGTATTGAGTAGAATAACATCATCATCATGTGGGTATTTTATTACACATATCAGTTCCCTGAAGTACTGGGAGTTAGTAACTGCACCCACCTGGGGAGCATGCACACTGGTTTATCAACCATAAGGGATTCCACTACTTCTACTCTCAGTTCTGCAATGCATTTCATGTAATATACAGTGTGTTAGAAGGCCACCCAAGCAATAACCCTGATTCCCCATATATGGTGTTCACTTGACTTGTACCAGGGGTTTGTGCAGGATGATTTTCCACAGAGCCATCTTATTGGTGATGCTAGATATGCCTTAGAGACACAGACAATATGACCAACTGGTAACCCGCAGATCATGACGGACAGCCAAATTACTGTTGACTGTGTATTTGGATTGCTAATGGCCCACTTTGATTGTGTGGATGTCTCTGGTGGTGTACTATTTTGTGAACTGGAAGATGTGGTCAAATCTTTCTAATGTGTGTAATATTTCCAAAATGCTCCTATAGAAACTAATTGTGCAGGGATTAGAAATTCTGGAGGAGGACATCCCAGAGAAGGTAGCAGAGGAGGGGCCTTAGGATGAGCTTGTATAGGAGATGGTTCCAGGAGATGACTATTAGAGACCAAGGTGGGTGAGGTATGCCATGGCACTGGCAAAAAGGCAGCATCTGGTTTATAACTGTGGACCAGAATAAGCAGAATATATGACAGCAAGATGATGAGCACAGTGCTAAACCATGCATGAACTTGCCACATTGTACATGAGGCACAGTTTACCCAGGCAACAGATTGCCTAGGGCAGGGCACAGTTGTCATCATATGCACAAGTGGAGAACATCACAGTGACAGGTGTCAAAAGTGGGCAGAGTGTGGGAGGTGTGAGAGTGTGGTCTTAGGTAAGAGTGTGGGAAGACAGATAGACTAGTCAGGAAGGGGGAGATGTCTCCATTGTCTTGTTAGTGTGTGATGCTGATGTGTGTGTGTGTGTGTGTGTGTGTGTGTGTGTGTGTGTGTGTGTGTGTGTGTGTGTGTGTGTGTGTGTGTGTGTGTGTGTGTGTGTGTGTGTGTGTGTGTGTGTGTGTGTTTGCATGATGATCAAGGAGATGGTTCCAGCTGGTGATGCAGCACAGTGCCTGAGGTCTGATGGATAGGACTACTGTAGCCACTTTTGTATGCACTGACTGTGTATATCCCAAGATGAACCACAGCATGTACATGTGAAAGCAAACAACAGGATGTTCTTTTGGTGGTCTCAGCATGAATATGCAGTCTGCATCTACATCTATGATGTACCTCAGTGTCCTCAACACTACATGATGCTGTCGTCGCATTATGGACCCTAGGCTTTGTCATCCTCTCCTGTGATGGATTTCCACAGCAGTGATGGTTGGCCACATAGGGGAACCTGCATGTTCCGCAAGTCATCAGTAGCTCATACTAGCCCAAACAGCTCACATATGGCTGCCTCAGTGTCTGTCCAACTCCCTATAATCACTATAAATAAATGCTGTGCAGTGACCATAGAAAAGCTCAAGTCAGGATGAGGTAGTATCCATGGTATGCTTGGCTAATGGCACACTGATCCCTCAAGTCCTTTCACACTTAGTGGGTTGAAAGAAAGTAAGGCAGATACTAGCACTGGGGTCCATAGGCTGATATATTTGGTTTTATCTTGTCCTTGATTGCCATCTTAGGTCTGAGGCGTGAGTTGTATTGGAACTGTGTCCAAGAAAGGGGGTATGGATATGACCATCACATTACTCAAATCTATCTCTGATGCCATTACCGCTGACTGTGCCTAGATTTGTCTGCCATCATCTTTGTACCCAGGCAGTTCCCTGATATCAGGCAGGCCTGTATCTATGGTGCAGGAACTTGCCACTGCAGCAGCTATGAAAACATGTAACATTATTCAGTCAAAGGATGAAACCTTCATCAACAGCCAAAGAACAGTGAAAATACTATTGTGTAACAGTGTGTTTGGGGGCAAAACTGGTCAACATACCTTCAATAGACTTCCTTTGAACTTGTAACCCCATCAATGAAGTCCTACTCATTATTTGTATGATAATGAATTATTTATTTTTATTTATTTTATTGCAGTTGTTGCTCAAGAAAGTCCGACTGGGCATAAGAAACACTTTTCACTGGAGACTCAGGGAGAAAAGTTCCAGAGAAATAATTAAGATACAGACAATTTAATATAAAAATACAAACAATTAGGACACAGAGATGAAATGTGTACATTTAAGATAAAACCTATAAAGTGTTTATATCCACCTTTGATACTCAGACAAGTTAAGGAGGTATGATCAGGTTATGGACTATAAAATACAATATCTGAGACAATAATGTGTAATGTACTTCAATTCAGTATAGAAGAAATTAACTTATTGTAGCATGAGTGCAGACCCAACCATGTTTAAGATGGTGGGTCAATTCTACTTTAAAAGAATGTAGTGTTTCAATATTTTTCTTGCAGAAAATGGCATAGAGTTCAATTTTCTTGAGAGACACCTTGAGTTAAGTGTCTCACTCAGTACATTTTTCGATGTAGTTATAGTAAGCAACATTTTGTCAGAGGACTGTATATCTTAATTTTGAGAGTAAGGACAAATGAGAGAAGCTAGACTTGGACACTGTTCGGGTTTATGAAGTATTATTAACTACCTGAAGCTATACATAGCTAAGATCACATGATTTTTAGCAAGTTAGGGCATATTTCAGTCAAACTTTGCTATTTCAGTGTAACACTGTTGCATCTTTGGAGTAACAAAGGAGTTTAATTTATAAAAATGGAGAGGCATATAGAAGGGCAGGGAGCAGGAAAGATGTGGCAAAGCTTGTTGTGGCTGCATCTGCGAAGAAATGTGTGGTCCTATAGCGACTGCCTAGTTTTTGGTGTGTCTCTATTTATTAATTGTGATATGTAAAGGCCAAACTTCATTTGGTCATCTATGGTAACTCGTGAGATATAAAGGTCAGACTTAATTTGGTCATCTATGGTAACTCCTAGCAGTATTGTGTGTCTGTCACTACCTAATTCAATTTTAGCATTGTTGTTTGAAGTTATAATGGATTGATGTTTTTGGATGTTAAACTGTTTAGAGATAAACCGCATTAGTTTGTGTTTTGGTGTCCTAGGGGGTGGGTATTAAGAAGATGCAACCTGTTAAGCCAGGTTTCTAGGGAAGAGAAAGATTGTTGAGTCAGTTGTTGCAAGGTAGGTAGACTTTCAGATGTGTTAATTAATGCAGAGTCATCAGTGTATTGAACAATAGAGGTATGCAGAGCAGAAGAATGCAAGACGTTTATGAAAAGATTGTACTGGGTCTAGTACCGATCCTAGGGGAACACCCGAAGATGTGAGGATGAAGGAGGGGCTGTTATTCTCCTGTTTCACAGTCTGTATGTTAAGTAACTATGGAACCAATTTAAGACAGAGCCAATGAGGCCAAATAGGGAAAGTTTATACAGAAATTTTTTTGTGACAGATGGTATCGAAGGCCGTTGACAGGTCAAATAAGTGGGTAGACACCAAGTTATTTGAGTTTCTGTGATGCTTAACTGTGTAGATGAAACAAAGCAGTGGTGCTCTGATATGATATGAAACCATGTTGTTTTGGGGAAAGAAGTTTGTGTTCGACAGTGAACTTAAGAAGATTAGAGTACATGGATTTTTTCAGTGTTTTTGAGAAGGATGACAAAATTGCAGTAGGCCTATAATTTGAAAGGTCAATGGAAGGGCCACCTTTATGTACAGGTATAACAAAGCATTGGATGATACTGATAGTAGCACATGTGTAGACACGCGTACCTGGAGCATCACCTGTTCAAGTTCTCACATGCAATTCATCACCAAAGTTCATGTATTTCACAACAGATTCCTGAATTGTTTGGACTCACAAATAAAGATGTCTGCCAGTGGTGACTGTACTGGAGGACACCCATTTGTGGTGCTCTACTTCTGTGCTAGGTGGGTTGCCCTACTGCTTGCCTGAGCTATCATGTAGGTAACCTCTCTACAAATAATGTAGTGTGTTTCCAGATGTTGCACTGACATGAGGAGAATGAGTCGCATTAGCCTGACCAGGAAACCTTGCAAACATACTGTAGCATCTGTGACAGCTCATGTCTTATGTATGTCTGTAGGCCACTGTGGGAAATATACTTCCTCTGTCTAAATTGTGTAGGGTTACAAGTGTGGTGAAATATGTCTTGTTACTTTTCAAAACTGTTACAGGTCCAGCAGAAAATCTGATTGCCAGTGTTCAGCAACTTCTATACCAATGAAATACTTTGTTAGGTACAGTGCTTCTTCCCAAAAGTGCACTAACTTTAGGACTCCTGAGAGTAGTGTGTGTTTGTGTGCAGCCCAAAGGTAGGCTTGGGACCATGACAGGACATCCACTGTTATCCCCTTGTACAAAGGTTGTGCTTCCACTGACCCTGGGAACTACAAACCTATTAGCCTGACTAGCCTTATCTGAAAGGCCATGGAGAGAATCATCATGGACCTTATTAACAAAGACATTGGTAACCTCCAGACACTTGACCCTACTCAATTTGGATTTGTCAGAGGGAGATCATGCCTGTTAAACCAGGTAGACTTCTTTGAGACAGTCACCAAGGCCCTTGATGAGGGGAAATCTGTGCACACAGCCTACCTAGACTTAGCCAAGGCTTTTGACACTATCCTCCATTCAGGCATAATTGACAAACTCACACAGCTAGGTATCAACCTGTATATCATTAGATGGCTTGCTAACTGTCTCACTGATAGCTGGTAGCCTATCTACCTCAAGATTCAGGTACAGATTCTTAGTTTTAGCACTTAAATATGCTTATTTGTGCTCAGCACTTGTTCAGAACTTGTTGTTAGCACTAAATAAGCTACAAATTACTACAGCACTCACCCTTCCTCTTTACCTAGAGGAAAACAGTTTTTGTACTTACTTTCCTCACTTGCTTAGAGACAAACAACTCTTATACTCACTTTCCTCGCGTGTCTAGAGGAAAGTAGTTTTTTATTCAGGCATGTCCAAGAGTCAGCTCCCAGTGTTCTCTCCTGTCAATCTGAGGAATTTGTGCATCTTGGGGCAATGTAGCAATTGCCTCATGTACACAGACAACCCTCTACTCCTACCACCCAACACCACAAACTGTGAAAGATGCACTTATCTACCCAAACTGGAGGTAAAGCTCTCTCCAACAAAGATTGAACTTGATAGTCAAGAGGAGAAGGTAAACACTTGCACCACACCACACTCATCACATAGTCCCACTAAACCACAACACCAAAATCCACACATAGTAACACAAAAACATTTGCGGAGGCTCTCAGTAATAATCTGCTCAAGCAACAGACACCTCCAAAGCAGAAATGCAACTTCAACCCCCCCCAGCACAACCCAAATGAGAGACAGCCCACAGACTCAGTGTGCCAATAAACCACAGCCCATAAGGCAAAACAACGTAATCAACACACTAGTCATAGGTGACTCTATCGTCAGGCACACTGATGTCCCACTCATCAGGCTAAACAAGGAGAAGGTTACTGACAGCTGCCTGTCGGGTGCCAGGATCTGCCACATGCACTCAGGTCACTCCACAACAAGTACAAATATGACTCTGTCATTGTCCATGGTTGATGTGAACGACCAGAGACGTACCTCCCTGGACTACATGAAAAGAGACATGGAAAAGCTCTCCAATCTTGTAGCCTAGACAGGTATGATCCTAGCCCTGAGTAGCATCCTGCCATCGCCCAGAATGATAACGCAGTACAAAAACAAAATGATTGACTTCAACAATTGGCTAAGCTTCTGGTGTCATTCTAAGGGGATCCAGTATTTGTCTTCCTGGGTCGACATGGTCTACAGACCACAAAGCTTTGCCAGAAATGGCCTGCACCTGTTGCCCCTGGGATTCCAGATACTGGCTTAGGGTCTTGCTGCCCCAATAGTGCCTTTTTTAGGCAAGGTTCAAATGACAAATTCACCCCCGTAAAAGTAACAGGCAAGCAAAACCTGAGGGTAATCCTACTCAGTGCTAAAAGTCTAAATCTCAAAATGCACTCACTCGAGGCACTCCTTAAAATGGAGAACATCGATATCTATGCAATGACTGAGACCTGGTTCAAGGCTCTAGAGACCACCCCAGCATTACCAGGCTATAACTCATACCAAACTTTTCGGCCATCTAACCCATACCAACACACCAAAGGTGGAGGTGTGTCCATATTCATTAAGGATATCCACACATCCAGGCTAGTTGCACAGGGTTCAGTCCCAGGACTGCTCTTGTTTGGCATCTACTTCTCTGAAGTACAGGCCAACACTAAGGGACTCTGGCTAACAAAATTCGCAGATGACTGCAAACTGGGAGCCATTACTGAATCCCTAAATTATGTGGATATGCTACAAAAGGGCCTTACAGAAACAGATGCTTGGTGCCAGAGCCATGGGCTGAAGCTCAATGCCAAGAAATATATAGTTATCCCATTTGGGAAAAAACATGTACCCGTGAATTACCACATAGGTGGAAGTACACTAAACACCGAAAGTGTGATAAGAGACATAGGGACACAGGTGGACAGTGGTCTCACCTTCGATAACCACATCGCCACAACAGTCAAGAAATCCTTCTATGTGGCACACCTCATCACTAAGGGCTTTTCATCCAGAAAAAAGGAGGTCATTGTCCCACTGTACTCAGCCCTCATTAGACCCATTAATAGAATACAATGCCCCATTTGGTATGTTCCTCTCAAGACAACTGCAACAACTGGAAAGGCTGCAGAAATACCTCACTAAAAAAATCACAGGCCTAAAGCAGATGTCCTATGCTGACCATTTAAAAAAATCCACCTATACTCAATACTGGAATTTCTTCAGTCGAGCTGCATAGGGCATCTGTTTGAGGCCAGTGATCCTCTTGGTGAGGTACTTCTGTGGTCTTTCCAGCTGTTGCTGGTGTCTTGTAAGGTACATCCCAAATGGGGCATTGTGCTCCATGATGGGTCTGATGACTGATGAGTAGAGGGGCACAATGACCTCTTTTGATCTGAATGCAAACCCTTTTGTGATTAGGTGGGCCATGCAGAAGGATTTTCTAACCACTTTGGCAATGTGATTATCAAAGGTGAGATTACTATCTACTTGGGTCCCCAGATCCCTTACTACGTCTTCGATATTTAGGGGACTACCACCTATGTGGTAGTTTGTGGGTACTTTGTTTTTTTCCAAAGGGGATGACTATGCACTTTTTGACATTTAGCTTGAGGCCATGATTTTGACACCAGGTATCCATCTCAGTGAGACCCTTTTGGAGGATGTCTGTGTCAGCCGGAGAGTCAGTTATAGCCCCTAGTTTGCAGTTGTCCACAAACTTGGTCAGCCATAGTCCTCCTGTGCTTGCCTGTACCTCTGAGAAGTATATGCTGAAAAGGAGGGGTCCTAGGACTGAGCCCTGGGGGACGCCACTTGTAACCAGTTTAGAGTTGGACCTAGCTCCAGCAACTCTCACCATGTGGGTTCTGTCCGTGAGCCAGTTGGCAACCCATCTTGTGACGTAGGGGTTTATGTTCAGGCTGGTGAGCTTGTCTATAATACCAGAATGGGGAATGGTGTCAAAGGCCTTAGCGAGGTCTTGGTAGGCTGTGTGTACCACCTTTCCCTCATCTATAGCCTCGTAACTGTCTCAAAGAAGTCCACCAGCTTTAGGAGGCATGATCTGTCCTTAACAAAGCCGAACTGAGTAGGGTCCAGTGTTTGGAGGTTCCCAGTGTCTCTGTTAATGAGTTCCACGATGATGCACTCCATATCCTTGCAGACCAAGTTAGTCAGGCTTATAGGGCGATAGTTCCCGGGGGTCTGTTGTGGCTCCACCTTTGTGGAGTGGAATAACCGTTGCTGTGTGCCCCTCTATGGGTATGTAGCCTGTTGAGAGGCTGCCTTTAAACAGTGTGTTTAGGTGAGGGGTTAGTTCATCTTTGAGCTCGTGTAGGACTCAGCCTGGGACACCGTCCAGTCCCATTGATGCTGTGTTTTTGGCTTTGGAGAGGGCTGTTTTAACCTGAGTGTCTGTGATTTCAGGGACTCTACATTCTTCTGGTATGGTTATGGGCCCTTTTGGGGTTGAGAGGGGGGTGAAGTTTGCACTGAACCTGTCTACCAGGATGTTGGCGATATCGGTCGGTTCAGTGTATTTTGTGCCATTCTGCACTAACTCTAAGCAGATCTGAGCACTGCCACTTAGATTCTTGACATAGCTAAAGAATGCTTTGTGGTTATTTTTGGAGTCCTTGGCAATTTTTCTTTCAAAGCTCGCCTTGGATAATTTTATGAGAGATTGTAGTTTCTTGTTGATACTGATCAGGGATGTCTTCCCTTCTTGGGATTTTACTCTTTTCTGTACTAGTTTCCTCCTTCTATTGTATAGCTTGTTTATGGCAGGAGTCCACCAGACTGGTTTCCTTTTCTTGGAAGAGTGAGTCTTGGTTTTTGCTTGGGATGGCATGATCCATTCATTCTTGTAGCTGCCCATAAAATGCATTAGTAAAGGATTTTGCAGCTTGGACAGTGTTATCCTTCAGCATGGGGGCTTTAAAACTTTCCACCTTGGTCTTAAGTAACGTGAAGTTTGCTTTTGAAAAGTTTTTCACTGTGGTTTTCTTGTCCAGGGGTGGGGCGGAATATGGATATCCAAAGTGATTTGTTTATGGTCAGATCTAACCAGCAAGGGATTGACCTCTGGTGTGGAATACCGGTCGCCCATGTTGGTGATGACCAGGTGCAATATGTTGTTACCTCTGGTGGGAGTGTTGACCAGTTGATCCAGGGCGTTTGAGTTTATAAATTCTAGGAAAAGTTGGGCAAGGGAGTTAGTACTTGAGTAGTTCTCCCAATTAATGTTTGGGTAATTGAAATCACCCAATATTAGGGTGTTTGGTAGGACCTTTATGTTTCCCAGTGCTTCCAGAAATGCGGAATTGGGGTCCTGGGTCATGGTTGGTGATCTGTAGCAAGCTACAATTTGAATTGCAGTTTTGCCCATTGTTAGTTGCACATGGATGATCTCTGAAGCATCGTGCTCTGCCACTAACCTGGAGGTGTGGGTATCCTTGATGAATATGGATACTCCCCCACCTTTTGTATTTCAGTTTGGGTTCTGTGGCCGAAATGTATGGTATGAGTTGTAGCCTGGTAGTTCTGGGGTGCTCTCTGGAGCCTTAAACCAGGTTTCTGTTACTGCACATATATCGCTTTTTTTCCATACTGAGGAGTGCCTCGAGTGCATGCATTTTGAGGTTTAGATTTCTGGCATTGAGTAGCATTACCCTCAGTTTTTTATTACTTGTGCTATTTACAACGGTGGGTTTGTCTTTTGAGCCTTGCCTAAAATAGGCACTATGGGGGTGGCAAGAGCCTTGGCCAGTATTTGAAAGCCTAAGGATGACAGGTGCAAGCTGTCTCTAGTGAAGCAGTGTGGCTTGTCGAGCATGTCATCCCAGGCAGACAGACACTGGATCCCCTTTGAATGACACCAGAAACTTAGCCAATTCTTGAGAATTTTTCTTTATACCGTGGTATCATTCTTGGTGAGGGCAAGATGCTACTCAGGGTCAGGGTCATACCGGCCTGGGCTATGTGATCAGAGTGCTCTTCCATGTCTCTCTTTATGTAGTCCAGGGAGGTACAGCTCAGGTCATTCACACCAACATGGACAATGACAGAGTCATATTTGTACTTGCTCTGGAGTGACCTGAGTGCTTGTGTTATGTGGTGGATCCTGGCACCCAACAGGCAGCTAACAGTAACCTTCTCCTTGTTCAGCCTAGTGAGTCGGACATCAGTGTGCCTGACTATAGTCACCTATTACTAGTGTGTTGGGCATGTTATTTTGCCTTAAGGGCTAGGATTGCATGGCACTCTAGTTTTGTGAAGTATGTGTTTCATGGTTTGTGTTGGGGGGGTGGAGGTTGCTTGGATGTTTGCTTTGGAGGTCTCTGTTGGTTTTGCAGAGTTTTATTTAGAGCCTCCGAGTATGTTTTCATGTATTTATGTGTGTTTTTTGCCGGTGCTGGTTTAATGGGTCTATGTAAGACTGGTGGTGTGATGCAAGTATTTCCCTTCTCCTCTTGACTGATCCAGTCTTGGGTTGAAAGAGCTTAGCCTCTAGTTTGGCTGTATAATTGCATCTCTCGCATGTATTAGTGTTTGGTGGTAGGAGGACGGGGTTGTCTGTGTATATGAGGAAGTTGTAACATTGCCTCAAAATGCCCAGATTCACCAGTTGGACTGGAAAGTACACCTGAAACTGCCCTTTGGACATGCCTGGATAGGTACAGTGAAATGTTTTACTGAATGGCTGGTAAGGTCGAATAGAGAGCCTTGTCCTTCTGTACAGTACAAGAGGGTCTAGTGCTAGGGTTTATAAGTGCTTGCTATAAGATTTGAGCAAGTACCGGGCTGAGAAATGAATGGCTTGAGTGCTTAAGTTGAAAGTTTGTCTAGTTCCAAGGGAAAAATTGAAGAGGCAACTTTGTGGAGCCGGGAATAGTTTTACCTTAGCCAACCGGCACTGCCCGGTGTGTAAAACTTGGCAAATATGGTATTTATAGCAGGGAAATGAAAGAGATGATATAAATTAGCCCAAAATGGCCAATAAACTACTAATTTATAGGCTGAAACCACTCCTCCAGGGACAGATAGGCTGCTCAAAGCTCCACTCTCTCACAGGTGAACAGAGAAACTTCCTTCTATCGAAGTAAGGTATGGGCAAACACAGAGATTTGTAACACAGCCCTGAATTCAGCACTAACCTGAAAAATGGACTATACTAGCTTAGAAAGGCGGGAAGCAAGTATATATATATATATATATATATATTTTTTTTTTTTTTTTTTTTTTCAGAAAATAAAGCAGATACACTGGAAAAAACAGTTTAAAAGCAAAGAAAAGGATATTTATTGTTATATATCACAGATCAGAGTTGTAGTCAATGCTCCCAGTAATAAAGTAGGAAGAAACACAAATACAGTAAAAGCAGATGAATACCACATTGAAACAGGGACACAAATCACAAGTCGATAGATATACTATAAAACTAGTGGTACAGTCTGCAAAGAATCTAGGTATAAATTCAAAAGCTAAAGTAGGATGTTTATAGGCTTGTTCTTTCATCAAATCTTTGCATACACTACAATTCCTACACGAATAGGTCCCAGTTTGTTGATCTAATTGTACAGCACGTTTCTTTTCCAACAATCACTTAAGGTTGTTATTACTCAGATAGGTGAAACATGGTGTAGCTGCAAGTAAACCAGTTGTTACAGTATCCGGCGTTAAGATGGACCAATGTTTCTGTATGATGCTTTTTATAACATTATTATTACTAGTAAAATTGGTTATAAATGGGTGTGGCATCTTGCCTTTCTTCTCTTAGTTGCAACATTATCTCTAACCCTCAAACTTGGAGTATTAGCAGTCATTACCCACCGATCCTGATTAATACCAGATATGGTAATACTCTGTTCTACAGAACTAGGCTCACAGTCATCCAACTGATTAACACTGAGGCTAGCCGGTATCCCTCGAACTGTGGCACCATTGTAGCCTCCATCTAAAAACATTCTTTCCAGAGCATCAAATTCACATTGCATATCACTCTCATTATTACAGATCCTGGACACTCTTATAAACTGACTTCTTACTATACTTGAAAATACATCTCCAGGATGCATGCTGTCTCTATAATAAACTGTTACGCCAATAAGGCTTTCTAAATAATGTAGTGGTGATGCCTCCTGTTATATTCCTAGTCAGCGACACATCTAGAAAGTCTACCTGTAAATAAGAGTAGGCGACTGTAAACGGAGAAACTCTAGGTACTCAACATATAGAAGAAGGGATTCAACATCACCCTCCCAGAAAATGAAGATATCATCAACAAACCGTCTATAATGTCTAATACCCATATATAGTGGACTCCCAGTCAGGTTATTCTCCTCCCAGAAATGCATGACTAGATTTGCATATGAGTTGGCACATGGGGTGCCCATGGCAACACCCCATTTCTGTAAATACAACTGTTCCTCAAATAAGAACACATTATTATTCAAAATCAGCTCTAGTAATGTACAAACTAAATTAACATCAATATTTAATGAATGTACATCACTGCTCACAATCTGTCTAATTGCCTCTATCCCATAAACATTGGGTATAGTTGTGAAAAGATTTTTAACATCCATGGTAACTAATAACAGGTCGGTGGTATCATTCAGATGTACAAATTCATCCAAATCCTGTAAAAAATGTCTAGTGTCTTTCAAAATAGTATTTATGGACATAACCACAGGACTGAGTTGTCCTTCAACATACATGGAGAGGGGCTTGGTTACCCAACCCCCTCCAGCAACAATCGGTCTCATAGGTGGCTCCACCAGGGATTTGTGGATCTTGGGTAACCCTCTAATAGCAGGTACCATGGGAGAGGGTGTCTTAAAACACTCAAACAATTGCTCATCAATGTCCCTGGTCATGAGTAGATCAAAAATACAATCATTCACATATTTACTAATGGTCCTCACTCATTGCCAATCTATCATATAAGTTTCCAAGTCATCTAATAAAACAAAAACTGCTTTCACATAGTCACACTTATTCAATAGTACAACAGCGTCACCTTTATCAGATGCTGAATAATAAGGTCCATATTATTCATTAAATCATCCAATGCTTTATGCTCTGCAGCACTCAAACTATAAAAACTTTTATTACGGTTATTTAAAGTCATAATCAATTCCTTTTCACAAGCTTGTACAAATAATTCAACATGTGATGGCATAATTGGTGAAAAAGTACTAGGTCTGCTATATTCAGCAAATCGCTGCTCTTGGGATTCACCAAACATTAGTCTCAAGGCTACTTGTCTATCAAAAAGCCTCAGATCAACCAAAACATCACTTACTCTGGCTGGAGTAGCATACAGAGGCAGTCAAGTGATGTGTAGATAAATTCACAACCAAACCCTTTAACGTCGCATCTTCTGTTGCGTTGGAACTTGTTCTGTATACATTTTCCTCTTCTGTCTCTCTCTCTCTCTGCTGACAGAATGAGGATATTGTGACTTCCTCTGCTGTATGGGAAAGGGTAAAAAACTATCTAAATTGATTGGAGCAGGCTGCTTAGGTCTAGCTCCTGCCTGAATAAAATTATCCTTCTGTAGCTGCAAGCCCTGTTGGTTCGGTGGGGGTGTACTTATTTCCTCCCTAGTGGCAGCATGTAAATCATTGCTTAATGTCACGTTAGGCTTACACACCAGTCCATCTAAACACACAAATTTATCCAACACTGTGTTGTCAGTGGAGACCTCAGGTATGGCAGACAATACTGGTTCATTCTCTTCCAACGTCGCTCTCTCAGCTCTCTGTTGGTTCAAAACGCCATTCTCTGAAGTTACATCATGAGAATTTCTTGGCCAAATGAACACATTGCCCAACTGGAAGTCTTGCAGATCTCTCTGCAACTTCCGTTGTTTAGTCTGCCATAACCTCATTTCATACAATGTAATGTTAGAGTAAAGATTCTAAACGCGACTGTTGTAGATATCACCACGATATTTAAGCAAAAGATTATTATGCACTTGTTCAATTCCCAGCAATAGCTGATCTTCCAGGGGTTTAAAATAATCGATTATCAACCTGATGTAATTAAAACTGCAATCTAATTTCAATTGCTGCCCTTTTTAAGTAAGTCTGGGTGAGCTTTCCCGCAGAAGCTGGAAAGGCCACAGAAGTACCTCACAAAGAGAATTACTGGCCTCAAACAGATGCCCTACACTGATAGTCTCAAAAAACTCCAGCTTTACTCTGTAGCATATCGCCTACTCTGAGGAGATCTCTGCCTAACATATAAAGCTGTGTTAAACCCAGAGCTGTTGGACATGCTACACATAAAGAAATCCCAATCACTCCAAGCTACGCACTCTAGGGAACTAAACCTTGTCACCACAATAAACAGGACATGCTGGAGGGATAGATTCCGATCCCAGAGACTTCCTATACTCTGGAACAAGCTACCCATTTATGTCAAGCAAAGTTCCTCATTAGCACTCTTCAAGAAAAATCTTTATGAGTGGATGGGAAAATAGGAAATACACCCTAGGGATCACTTCTGTGGCTCTGCTCGACAGGGGTACAGGAAATTAACTTACTTTGTTTTTTCCAAAGGGGATGACTATGCACTTTTTGGCATTTAGCTTGAGGCCATGATTTTGACACCAGGTATCGTCTAAGTGAGACCCATTTGGAGGGTGTCTGTATCAGCTGGAGAATCAATTATGGCCCCTAGTTTGCAGTAGTATGCGAACTTGGTCAGCCATAGTCCTCCTATGCTTGCCTTTACCTCTGAGAAGTATATACCAAACAGGAGGGGTCCTAGGACTGATCCCTGGGGGACGCCACTTGTAACCGATTTAGAGTCGGACGTAGAGCCTGCAACTCTCACCATGTGGGTTCTATCCATGAGCCAGCTGGCAACCCATCTTGTGACATAGGGGTTTATGTTCAAGCTGGTGAGCTTGTCTATAATACTAGAATGGGGAACGGTGTTGAAAGCCTTTGCGAGGTCTAGGTAGGCTTGGGTGGCATAAGCCAGGGAATCTTGTTAGCTAGGCTTACTTAGGCCCTTGGGCTGATAGCCTAGTACATACCTATGACCTATGATAGAACCCTTAAAGTCAAAATAGGGGAATCCACCTCCAACAGCAGACCTGTAAACAGTGGTGTTCCACAGGGATCAGTCCTGGGAACTCTACTGTTTGGAATCTATTTCTCTGAAGTGCAAGCTAAATCTAAAGCTCTGTGGCTGACAAAGTTTGCTGATGACTGCAAACTGGAAGCAGTTGTAGAATCTCAAAATGATGTCAACATCCTACAAGAGGGTCTTACACAAACAAATGACTGGTGCCAAAGTCATGGCCTTAAACCCAATGCAGAAAAAAATGTATTATGATCCCTTTGGTAAGAGTGATGTTCCTCCTAACTACCACATTATTAACAACATCCTACGTACGCAGTCAGTGGTGAGAGACCTAGGCACACAAATTGACAGCAGCCTTACCTTTGATCACCATGTCACCACAGTGGTAAGAAAGTCATTTTATATAGCTCATCTCATAAGTAAGGGCATTGCCTCCAAAAGAAAGAAAGTTATAACCTCCCCATACTCTTTCCTCATTAGGCCAATAATTCAGTACAATACCCCTCTTGGTATGTACCTTCCCAAGCACCTGCAGCAATTGGAGAGACCACAAAGTTTCCTCACAAGGAAAATTCAAGATCTTCAGGTCCTATAAGGACCATCTGAAATCACTATCACTTTATTCAGTTTTATACAGACTGCTCAGAGGCAATCTCTGCCTTGCATATAATGCAGTCTTTGACCCTGCTTTATTGGAAATGCTACATATCCGTAAGTTAAATGATACATGGGTTACTCGCTCTAAAGACCTTAACCTGGTATGTGACATTAATAGAACCTGCTGGAGGGACAGATTTGTCTCCCAGAGGTTACCACACCTTTGGAACAGACTCCCATTTCATGTCAAACAGAGTGCCTCATTGGACCTCTTCGAACACAGTCTGCACAGTTGGATGGGTAACTGTAAGTTCACACCAGGGGGTTCCACCTATGTCCCTCTTTGATGATAGGTGCTGATCATGGAAATAAGGGTAAAACTTGTCTAGGATTGTAAGGGCCTTAGGGTCATTAGCCCAGTAACCTCCTATGAATAACACATTGTCTCCCTTCATTTTATGCTTCAGTTTATCCATAAATCGTATATGCAACATTGTCCAGCCACTGAACTGCTAACGTGCTTACAAGTTGGTAAACCAATACTGTTAGATACTATCAGTCTGTATAATTTTTATTTCTACTGAATGTGATTTGAACTCTGTTATCCAATACTGTTAAATGATCTTATACTACCATTGTACTTCATTTTATTAAATTATATTTTTTTAATTGTTTTTTTTTTTCTTTTTATTGTACTGAGGAGCTTTTCTCCCCAGGCCTCCACTGAAAATGTGTTCTGCATGGCCCAGTGGACTTTTCCAGTTAACAAACAGGAAATAAATAAATTAGTAAAGTTTCATGAATGTTAATATTATGAATTAATTAATTTATTTATTTGTTTATTTTATTTTATTCTAATTTATTCAAAATGCATTTACCAGGGGAGATTCATCATACAAGTCATTCATATTATGTATTTTTGAATTATACCAAGCTTTTGTCAGTTAAATGACAAAGTATTGCTTAAACTTTTTACCTGTACTGTCTGGAATTCAGTCTTGTATATATTTTTTTCTAACATTCAGAAGAAAGCATTTTCTGACCCAGTGAGCTTAGTAAGGAGTTTACATATAGACAGTTTATACTCTTTGAGGTGTGGTGCTTTGATCATCTCAGCAGACACTTCACTGTTCTCTACAACAGTCTGATTTAAGTACAACAATGTGATTCTTAATTTTGAGAGTCTTTGTTCATTTTGTTGGAAATTGTTTTACTTTCTTTCACACTTTTACCTTGGTGCAAATGTTTAACGCACATTCTGCCACTACTCAATACATTTTTTTAATCCATTGCATTTGTATTCTTTTTAGAAGCATATCCGTTACTTTCACATTACATGATTTAGCAAAACAGTTTCTCTTTCCACCACTTCTACGCACTTGATTATGTCCTGGATGTTGCACTCTTATCAAACCTATAGCCATATCTTGTGCAGCCCTTCTCAGTGACATATATTTCATGTTTTTCATGTGTCCCATGACTCTCAAAGCCAGTGGTTATTTTATTTTTCAACTTTTCTGTCACTAGCTGTATTTAACACTGACTCCTATGTGAGCTCATCTGTGCAACATTAACTGTCTGCACATATCAGTTTCTTTTCTCAATATTGTAACTGTTTCTTTCAACAGTTGTCATAGTTTCTGATAACTTTTAATGCAAGATATCCATCTTAAATTAGTAAATTATATAATTTATCGGTACTTTTTCATTATCAGGGCAACAGTATAAATTCGGTAGCTACTGCTTGTAATTTTTCGCACAGCTGTTATCTTCCATAAATCTGTTACTACAGTGGGATTCAAAGGAGCTGCATCAGTTTTCTGTGGTTTTTTTTGTTGTTGTTGTTTGGTAAATTACTTCTCAATTATAAAGTGGTTGGCCAACAGACAAGCTAACAAGGTTAGCTAACAGTGAGAATTCCGAGCACCAGCTAGCACATTTATGGTGTTGCCCTGATGAAGCTGCATGATTTTTCTGTGTTTCTTCTTTTTTTTTTTTTAATAGGAACTAGTCCCCCTCATCCCTCTGCAGTTTAAAATAGCTACAGGAAGCTTTAGACGTGGTAGCTGCTTTTGGAAAATCTCCCACAGAAGTTACCCCTGAAGCAGTTTATTTGAATTGGCAGCTACTGCGTGGATACTGTTACCTTGACAACGGTAACAACCATTCTTCAGTAAATAGTAAGGGATTTTAAGATTTTAAGAAACATATTGTATTGTATCTAGACAATTTTTTTTTTTACAAATGGGACTCGTGGCTCGTTGCTAACAGTTGCTATACAGGGTTTGAGAGCAGCTACATCACTTTTCTGTGGGCAATCAATCGTGTTTGAAAACATGTAAAATAAAGGAGTCAGGAATGAGAACTATTTCAGAGCAAAAATCATTTATGAAACTTTCGAAATTATAAAGTGGTTGGCCAACAGGCATATGGAAACAACTATACAGAAGCTAACAGTGAGGATTCCAAGCAGCAGCTACCGCATGTAGACTGTTGCCCCGTTAACGGAACAGTACCAAAGAATCTATGTACTCCCTGATGTGACTTCACCCCATTATCTAAGCTTGAATATCCAAAAAGTGAGCCAAACACACAAAATACAACAAAACAGCAGAGGTGGGGGTGGAAAGAGAAAGCAGTGTTTATTAATGTCTAGCTACAATGGAAATGGAGAAGAATATTATTAACACTAAGCATGATTTATAAAAGTGTGTTCAGTGGTGTGTCACCTGCTTTAAGAGTGGGAGCTGACATACCAAACTTCTTCAGAATCATTCATACATATTCCTAGGAAACATAGCTAAATGCCTTTTCAAAGTATAAAAGTAAAGCTATTTCTGCTATAGGGTCTGGGTGAGCCACACTAAATATCAAAAAGAGGACCCTCAAATAACCTACAGATTGTCTCTGCTGTTACACTCCAAATAATTCCAGCCTATTTTGAAGCTGCTAATGACCCTAAAAAGAGTGTAAATCTAAAATTATTTTAATGTTAAGGTTTACCTTCGCACATAACCTGCAGATGTACTATTGTTATCCACAATAGTCCATTGATTGCTGAGTTTGGTCAGAGCAGTAGTCAGTGATGCATTAAATTGTAGGCAAAGATCAGCCCTGATAAAGGCTGCTTGAAAAACAACTAACTCTACTTTTGCACCAACAATTTATGTAGCTACATTCAGACCTTCAGTCCGTGGGGCTTTACCCAACAGGCTAGGTTGGAGATTTGCACTAACATATTCCACAATGATGCCTTCTCCCACTGAACAAGTCATCATCTGTGAAAGCCTGGGAAGGCAGAGACACTTGAGAAAAGTAGTCATTGGAGATTCAACTGCTGCACAATCATTCCATGCATACAGTTTAGCACATAAATCTTTGATTATACTGTTCTATGGTCAGTTCTCCCCCTTATCTTTAAAGTTGTTACTGTACTCAGAAAAAAGCTAAGAAACATCTCATTCGAGTTAACAATCAAAAGATACAGTTGCCTGTAGATACAATAAAACATGGCAGCAGCTCCAAAACCTGTGCTCATCTCCTACTGCAGACACAGCATCTTGTAATCTGACCGTCCTAGATGGTGACTCACTGATTACAGAACAAAGTACATGAAATCAATTGCCATTCACCATTTGGCTAACACTTTCAATGAAGGTATACTGCACACTGATCTGGGGTGGGACTAGCACAGCTCTCAACCCTCCATCCCCAACATGTGGAACGCCACCAGACCTCATAATGTGGAGCAAATGGGCAAAATGTAGAACACGTACAAAGAGGTAACTAAGAACTTCAACTAGAAGGGTTATAGGATGGCTAAAACATGCTGGGTTTTGCTTAGAAAAAACACCTTTTAATGATTTAATATGACTCATTTCTATTTACCATGGATATCAGTTAAAAAATTCCTAACAGAGAATGTGTGCCTGACCCTTTTAATGTGGAACTTCGAGGAACATGTAAAGAATATCCACGGCAATACCCAGATTTGCTCTGAACTACTGCACAATGGTACCTGCTATACTGAGCCAACAGATATTGCCAATATACCGGCTGACAGATTCAGTGCCAGCTTTACCCCTCTTCCGCCCCAAAGAACCAATCACAATACCAGTAGATTGCCAGGCACCCAGTATTACTGCTGCACAGGTTAAAACAGCACTGTCCAAGGCCAAGATCTGGCCAAAGCCTTTGATACCATTCCCCACTCAGGAATCATAGAAAAAACCACTAAGCTAGGCATCAAACCCTATATCACTAGGTGAGTTGCAAACTGGCTTACAGATAGAACCCACAGTGTGAAAGTAGCTGACTCCAAGTCAGACTGTTGACCAGTCACGAGTGGAGTCCCACAGGGTTCGGTCCTTGGTCCTCTCCTGTTTGGCATCTACTTCTCTGAAGCCCAGGCCAACATGAAGGGACTCTAGCTGACAAAGTTCACAGATGATTGCAAGTTGGGAGCTATTATTAACTCCCCAAGTGATGTTCACATCCTACAGAAAGGACTCAATGAGACCAACAACTAGTGTCAGAACCATGGCCTTAAGCTCAATGCCAAAAAACGTTTTCATTCCCCTTGGGAAAAACCTGGTTCCCTTGAATTCCACATCGATGGTAGTCCATTGAACACAGAAGATGTTATAAAAGATCTAGGAACACAGGTTGACAGCAACCTCTCTTTTGACCACCACATTGCCACTGTGGTCAGAAAGTCCTTCTATGTGGCACATCTCATTACTAAGGGTTTTGCATCCAGGAAGAAAGAGGTCATTGTCTCCCTCTACTCTTCCCTCATTAGGCCAATCATCGAGTACAATGCCCCATTTGGCATGTACCTCACTAGACACCTGCAACAACTGGAGAGGCCGCAAAAATACCTCACAAAGTGGATCCTAGGCCTTCAACACTTGTTCTGTATGGACAGACTCAAAACACTCCAGCTATTCTCTGTCTCATATCGCCTACTTAGAGGCAATCTCTGCTTGACTTACAAAGCTATGTCTGACCCAGTTCTGTTAGAACTACTACATCTAAAGAAATCCCAATCCCTTCGCACCACACACTCCAGAGACCTCAACCTCATTACCACAATCAACTGAACATGCTGGAGGGACATGTTCATAACTCAGAGACTGCCCATGCTATGGAATAGACTTCCCATACATGTCAAGCAGAGCACCTCACTGTCCCTCTTCAAGAGAAATATTGATGAGTGGATGGGAAATAGAAAATTCACCTCAGGGATCACTCCAGTGGCTCTACTCAACAGAGGCACTAGGAACTAAGGTCGGGTGGCACGATGCCAGGGTAATACTATGAGCTAGGTTCCTAAAGGCTCCAGGGCCATTAGCCTAGTACACACCTATGAACCTCATACCCCTTATTGCCTGCCCAAAGGAGAAATAGCCTCTTCATGGAGGACTTTAGACTACTGCAGGATTCATTTTTATGGTGGCATTTACATGCATATAATGAAAAGAGAATGTATTTTATTTTCCATGTGCTATGTTCAGCAGTATTAGTGGTGCAATAGCTAGTACACTTTCTTTTGATTCTGGAAGTTCTGGAGGATCAGATGGCTGTGGGTTCTGTTCACACTCCAGGTGATTGGTTTGCCAACACTACAGTTCAGCATTAGGGGGAGTTGCACTCCTTAGTTTGTTGTCCGGATGAGATGTGAACTGAAGTCCCATCTGCTTGAGATATTGGTAGCTCTGCTGGATGTAAACGATCCGGCAGCATCTATAAAAAAGTGTGTGTTGGGGGGGGATCAGTGAGGGTGGGGGATGTGTTCCCTGACACTGTGGCTAAATGCACCAAGAAGTATAACTACCACCTCAAATCTTCACCTAAAAAAGATAGTGGGACTAACCAAGTCAAGAAAAGGAAAAATAGGAAAAACAAATAAAAAATATATATTCTCACTACTTTGTGTTGTATAAAGTGCTTTATATATTAACATATATTTCATAAAATACAATAAAATATAAAGTTCATTATCCAATAAAATCAACTAATTTGAGACTAATCATTTCTTTACTAGCTTTATATCTGCAAACTCTCTATTAGGGTAGAACCAAAATATGACAAAGCAAAATATACTGGTCTGAAAATGAAGATTGAAATAAGTTTTTAAAAAGCAAGAGACAGCCCTTATTTTGCAAAATCAAATGAATAAATGGTTCCAGTATGAGACTTTTAAATACAGTTACTCAAAAATCATATGTGTGAACCTGAGAGGCTGAAACACATCTATTCCTTATGAGTGAACCTGAGAGGCTGAAACGCATCAAAAACGGGATTCCATATAGAGGACTCCATACTTTCCAACAGACTTGTATCAGCTCCATGGTTCCAAAACAGTGGAGAAAGAATTTTCCAGCTCAATGCACTCTGATCTCAAGCAATCAGTGCTTTCACTGTAACAGAAGTGAGCAAGTGGTCTGTGATCGACTCCAGTTTGAGGAGATATGGTACAGATGACTATTTCAATGACTCTGATTTAGAGCCTAGGCTGCAAAAGTTATATCACCAGAATTACACTCACAGTCTCTGGATAGTACCCATGTAAAAGGGTAGCCGCTATAATAACGCTATAATATTCCTCCTGTGTCTGTATAGCAACATTGGACCTAACCCTGGCCAATCCCTTTCATCTTCTGTCCTAATTAATGCCCATAGTATCTAGAACAAAATTGATCAGCTAAACAGCTTTTTAACCCTTCAGCACACTGACCTCATGGCTGTAACAGAATCTTGGCTCAAACCCACAGATCCTTCCATCCATCTTTTCTTCCCTGTGTACAGCTATTATATTAATAGGAGACGTGATTCTATAACCTGGTGGTGGAATGTTACTACTGTTTAAATCCAATTTAAATGTCCAGTTCTTATCTCAGAGCAACACTATCTGAGACTCTCTACCTGTCTGTCTCCATGAACCCTTCCTATAACAACATTCCTGTTCATCTGTTGTCACTTACCTCCTCCTCCCGCCACCTTAGCCAAATCTAAAACACATCTACTTGAAATTATCTCATCAATAAAAAAAAAAATCTCTGAATCTATCCTACTAGGTCTCAACCTTCTTGATCCTAATCAAAACAATATCTAGGAAATCCTTATGACATCAAACTCATACAATTGGTCACTGAACCCACCAGACCAAACCCTAACGCTTCTCATCACTCACTTCTTCATCCTATCATTGCTAATAATCCTAACATTATTTCTCAAATTATCATTCATCCCCCTTCCTTCAATGACTTTTGTCCAATCATCTTCAATAACTCTCCGCACATAAACAAAATCCCTCGCTTATATTGTTCCAGGACAAATCCCAGTCCAACATTCTGACAATCCTAGCCTCATTAGACTGGTGGTCTGTTCTGTCTCCTACTGATTCTAACCACTGCAGTATTCTTCTTACAAAAGTTCTCACTAACCTCCTGGACTCACTCTTCTCTAAAACCACATGTCTCTATAACCACCCTGCCAATTATTGGAGCCATCTTTATTGACCTCACTAGGTCATTTGTTCTGGTTGACCATAGCATTCTTTTAGATCACCTAAAAGAAAATGGAATTAGCCCAGACACATATTTCTGTTTTAAAAATTATCTTTCCAATTGATACTACTTTTCTGTGAGTTTCAAAACAACTCTCTCTCCTTCCACCCCTCTCCTTAAAGGGGTCCCCCAGTGCTCCATCCTGGCTCCCCTTACTTTTTCCATTTTCATTAATAACCAACCACTTGACCTCCCTTTCTTATTTTATGCTGATGATGCTGTCTTATTTCACTCAAACTTGATATATTTGGCTATACTGCAACAGCTACAAGCTGACTTCCCTTCTCTTATAAAATAGTTTAATAACAAAAAACTAATTCTGAGCATTTCCAAAAATAAAACAGTGCTGTTTGTACTGCCCCTAAATGACAGAAAAATCCATGACCATCTTGAAAACCCCAGTGATAAGGACATCTCCTTCAAATACCTTGATATGTGGCTTGATCCGACAGTGAGCTTTCACCTTCACCTAGAGCAAATAAAGAAAACAGTAAGTGTCCTCCTATATTTGACCTAATAGATGCCCCCCCCTTCTCTGCAGACCAAGCAGGAATGCCATAGGCTAGCCCGGATGAATATGAACATCCACTGGATGCAACATCATCCAAGAAAAACTCTTCCACCATCCAAACTATAAACTACTCTATCAGTGGTTTCATTAACATTCTCCCTAGAAATTGGCATCACTGTAATTTGGTTAATAAAGTCAATTGGCTACGTGTCCAATAGTGTGCCAACCTGCTTCTTGGATCCCACTTCTAAAAACACCTCAAACTGTACTCCTCACTCCTGTGCTTCCTTTGTCTCCAACCTATTCAGATGACCCCTCTCCCTGTTACAATCTGAGAAATTTTAGCCACTCTGATCCACTTCTTCAATGTCCAAGAAACAGACTTGATTGCACTAACCGTATGTTCTCCATTCTATGCCACAAACTCAGGAAATCCTACCTTACTAATCAAAAAGACCTCACCTCATACACCAAAATCCAAGGTCAGCCTAAAGGTCATCTCAATTTCAGGTCAAGGTGCAAATGCTTTCTCTCTGACCACATCACCTAATCTACCACTGTCCCCCTCACCAGTCAGCCACTTTGTTTTCCTTACATTATTTCCTACACTAATATGTGACATCTCTTCTGCATTGTATATATTGTGTATAGTTATTTTCTGTATGCTCTTATCTTGTTTTTTGCTATCTTTTAAACCTTGTGTTCTATTTCTTCACTATTTCAGATTCCTCCTCCTTTTCTATGTTCTAACCATTCCTCCCTATTGTCTTTATATTGTGTGCTGTTATTATTACTGTGATTGGTTCATTGCTATCTTCACAAAACATTTTATTTGTATTCATAATACTTTTTGTTAAATTACTTGTGTAATGTCATTTATATTTGTCCAAGCTAAAAATAAAATAGGTCTATTTGGATCAGTGCTCTACTCCTGTTACAAAACTAATAAGCTTACAGATAAGACAGAGGCTATTTATTATCGTTCACGGACACAGCTGTCATTTCCTTTTCTTTTTATACAGTAGAGAAATGGTATAGAGTATCCATAGCTGCACAGAAGGGCACATTCTGCCATAAACAAAAAACGTCAAGAAAAGATACTGCTTGAAATTATATACATTTGATGCAATGATGATTGCTAAGAAGAAATTGTTTTTGCTCCCAAAGCTATCTCTCTACTCACACAACATTTCACTATTCAAAATTAAGATATAAGTATCTATCTATCTCCTGTCAAAGAAGAGAAACTTTACCATAGGCAATAGGCATTCTAGAATTATTAAAAATTTACTTTTGTCTCTAAATTGTACTATAATGAGTTGTGTTTGGAGAAGCAGATAAGCTGTAAATGCAAACTTGAATCCTAATGTGTTCCCAAATCCCTAGGTTTTAAAAAATCACTACAACAACCCGTCCCACAAACACAAACATATATGAAAAAAAAAACATCAAAAGAAATTACTGAATTCAAACTGACAAGAAATAAGAAACCAAAATGATGAACATTTCAATGCAAAATGCTAGTAAAGGTCACCTTTAACTTTGAAGACATGCCAGGAGATGTTCAGGGGAAACTAAAAGGTTGCTTTTTATATTAGATGCCTTTTTTTTCTTGGTTAGTACAGCTTGTTAATTTTCACAGCACAGTTGCCTTGGGACTTAAGTCACAAACCAGATGCAAATGTGCTGTGCCCTTTAACCACACCAAAGGTCTGTATTACTTCAGCTTTTGATGAGAAACATTAAACATTTTTAATTTAGGAGATCAATTTTAAAATCTATTTTTACTGCTTTATAGCAAAAAAAAAACCACTTTCATGGTACTACTGACACAGGCTCACATGAATTATAAGGCAACATGAACCGCAAAAAGTAAATTAGAAAAAAATCTCATTTAAGATATTATAAAAGAAGGGGAAATTAGATTTTGATTAAAATCATTCACTCATGCAATTTTAGGTAAACTAATTTAGCAAGACTGACTACATAATTTTTCTCACTTCCTCTCAGTGTTGACTATGATGTATTTATTTCCATTGTTTCTTGTACATAACAAAAACAAAATTATAAAATGATTCTGTCATATGATCTAGTGTAGACAAGTGTAATCCATACTGCATTAGAAAAGTGACTAAAGAGTTTCATGAACTGAGTTTGGGCCTTTGTCAGAAAGAAATTACTTATGCTGTCTGATGAAATTATTTGATGATTGCTAATACAGGATTTTGCAAAACAAGTACTGCCTTAGTAAATTAAGATGCTCAGCTAAATTAGGGAAAGCGGGTTTTACAACAAAAAATATATGCATGTAAAGATGGAGAAATATTTAATGGTAAATGTGTTATCAGGAATAGTGATCACGCCTTGTAAAAGGACATGTCACCTGATCTGAATATCTACTGTAATTATCACTCTCCATATTTGTTGATTTGCAGTCTGTTCTAGAGGAAATCACATATTCAGTAATTGATTACCGTGGACAACAGAATATGCATATGTCCCTTTCCCTGCTAGTCTGTCCATGCCCCCTCTGACCATAATTTGAGAGGCTACTGTGAATAAGTTGCTGATATGACACAGTATGAAAGACACCCAGTGTTCAGCTGCATTATGCATCACGGTTGTATTATGTAAAAACAGAGATTTCTGCAGAAAAATGAAATCATTTCTTACTTGATACAGAAAGTACTAAGTAAATGTGGTACAGCTACAGGAACCTTCATCCATTCTGGTATATCGTGAATCAGTTTATGCTTCAAATTATGACTGAAAATTCCACTCTGTATTGCTAATTTATCTAGCCTTGCAGTATATTGTTTTGGTGAAAATAACATATAACAAACATATCTTGTATACCATATTTTTTTTGTTGTTTTTAGTTTTGCTTTCTGTTTCTCCCCTTTCTTTCATTCTGATAGTCAGCATTCCAATCCACCCCTAGTCCAATGCCTGCAAATTTCCTTGGGGCCAGCAATGATCCAAAGGGTGTCCTTGGGGGATCATGCTGTCAGAGATGCATATCTGAGGAGATTTTACATTGTATTGCCCACTCCTTCTTACTGCCCTACTCCCTTCCACAGCCATTGTAGTATGCCCAATGGACAGGCATGCAGTGGAGACATGCAGATTATCACCCTCCCTCCAGGGCAGCTCAATGGTGTCTCCATTCTTTTCCCCTCTTATGGACCCATCAGACAGCATACCATCCTCAGCTTCCATCAAGGACTGACACAGGAGGCACCACAGATCAGCCTGCCCATCCCTCCCCGCTGCTCCATTACTCGCCTGAGACACTAATCAAATCCAGGTCACCTGTACAGTAGTAAGGGCTTTATCACTCTATGTCACCATAGCAGCTGTATGCCAGAGTTAGATTTCTGCAGCAACCATTTGTGTAACATGCACTGAATAAATCTTCTAGCCACATAAAAGTCAGCATCAAAAATAATTAATATGTCTAAGGTATTATTCTCAGTTAAATTCTAGGGAAATAAGGTCACTGTTTGTTACTAAAGAGCAATAATCGCTACTAGATGTGATGTCCCTCCTCTGGGCCAGTAATCAAGGAGCCTCAATCCTCACTACTGATAATGGTGGGGGGACATTCCCTTGAAACAATAATGGATACACACAGTATTTTCAGATACAGCTCTCTGTACCAAGAGCAATTTCCCTTAAGAGCACACTCCAAACCTGGGGCTAGGTTTTCCTCTGCAGGCCCCAAATAAGACTTCCCCTTTCTCTCTGAAGAAAACAGTGCTCTGTGTGTCTGTTTCAAGCAGCTGACACACACACACACACACACACACACACACACACACACACACACCTGGGAAAGGCTGGCACAGATGTACCTGCTATACCACCTCTACCCAGACTATAAGGTAGTTTCTCTGCCACCAACCAACTACTTTAAGGCTCTTACCTGGTACCCAATTACTCTTAGTAAAATTAATACTTATACAAATGGTAATGGCTGACATACTGTTAAGACTTTCAGGAGCATGAAGCCACAGTGTCACCAAATAAATTCACTTATTCTCAAAGGTTAAAATATTTTCTAAAAGATCAGTCACACTCACAGGCATAGATATATTTAATAAACAATGAAATAGAAAACTTGAAAATACTGACTGTCTATTTACAATAAACATCAGAATTTCAATTCATAGGAAATATAAAAAAACACAGATGTAAAGATTCAGACAGATACAGAAAAGCAATATTTAACTAGTCCCACTGTATTTTCAAAACTGACTTTAGAATTACTGCTCCAATCTTACTTGCTAGAGCAAGACAAGATGAAATGGATGAGTGTCTTTGTTGTTAGGTTCCCAAAAACAGAGTAATGAATATCACTATCACATATGTTATTAATATCTAAATTAATTTCAGTTCTGGCTACAGAAAGACATCACATGTGATCACCTGATTCTGGTGTTCCCACACTAGCCTCCTGACTAGAAGCTGAACAAGGATCTAGCACATATGTGTCACAATACATACCTAGGACTTTGCCAAGGCATCTGGAGACTGTAAAGCAATTCCAATACTTTTATCCTTCTGCAGAGACTATCCAGCCATTCTCTGACACCCCATGGTAGCAATTAATTCATCACTAAGGACAATAAGAGCCCAGATCATTCCCAGACATTGTGTCTCAGGCTACATTCAGGTCTATGAAATAAAATCTTTATGGCCTAAACAAAGTCATTAAATTTTTGGCTATTTTCTTAAGGTAAACTGAGCTGAGATTAGCTCCTTCCCTTCCAGCATCCTCTGTTAACATGTATTCATTTCTTCATTTACTACAGTACAGTCTGATTTAAAGGGTCTATATTACAGCGTTGAATGCTTAGGTTGTCAAAAGCCTAAACGTCAAACGCTCAAAACCACGACTGGCCAATTACACAATTTTTTTCCCCGTGAAAAAAATTTGCTTGGCCAACAAAAAAAGACATACTCTAAAACCCTAATCAAGTGGGGGGATGTGCTCTCCACACATACCCTAACTAAATATACCAACTCCGAGATTGCTCTACATCGGGGAAAAGGGCAAATCCCCAATGATGGCCTAGTGAATTTTTCCCTGGGAAACAATTTGCGTGATTGACCAGTTGCGGTTTTGAGCGTTTATTTAGGTGTCGACGTTTAAGCGTTCGACAACCTAAACATTCAACGCAGTAATAGGAACCCGATATAAATGTATCTTTTTTCCCTGTCCAGTAGGACCCACTGTTGATGCATTTTAACACAAGCATCTGTACAAATCAGTTTGATATACAAATGACATAAAATTCTTAAACTCCAGCTAGCTATGCTGGCATATGTTACACATGCACTGCCCTACTCTCTCTGGCATAGCTGGCACTACCTCACATCATCACATTGCTCCCCCCTTTGAAGACTCAAGCTTCTTTCTCAAGTGACCCTGGAGAAACATTACTTGAGAGAAATCAGCCTGTCTGGGAATACATTAACACATACCCTGTCTTGACAGACCATCTGCATTATCATTGCTGACCTCACTATGGTACTGCACTAGTTGGGTGCATTCAGGTTCCCCAGTGAACATGTCCGTAAACTTCAGTAACACTGCTCAGATTTCTCTAACCTGAGTAGGGGATAGCCGCTGGGACATTGCTACCCCTTCCGCTCAGGTGTCAATCTGAGTACCACTGAGGATATCAATGACCAAATCCCCCTCAGATTCCTCCTGCCACCCACTGCAAATAATTAGCACAAGGTCCTCCCTATCATGGTAAGGCTTCATTGACTTAAAATGGTACAGCCTGTTTCCCTGCCTCTTGCCTAAAGGTTCTACCATGTAGTTAACATCACTGACCTTCCTCACCACTTTGAGAGGTCCTTCCCAAGCTGCCTACAGCTTATTGTGTCTGACAGGAATGAGCGCCATAACCTGCTGTCCCGCAGCATATTCTTGGGCTCAAACATTCCTGTCATACCAGACCTTTTTCTGCTGTTGTGCCCCTGCCAGTTTCTCCTGAGCCAAGCCCATGAGCTCCATAGCCTTGTCCTGAGGTTTAGGACATATGCCACAACAGACTCCTTGGGGGATTCACACTCACCCTCCCACTCATCATGAATCAAATCCAAGGGCCCCTTTACCCTAAGCACATACAGTAACTCAAAGGGTGAAAAACCTGTGGATTCCTGGGATACCTCTCAGTATGCAAACAGCAGATGGGGCAAATATTTTTCCTACTCTTTCTCTCAAACTGGTCTGCAAATGCCCTTAGCATGATCTTTCGTATAGAGTTTAACCTCTCCACAAGACCATTAGTCTGGGGGTTGTAGGGGTGGTCTTTAAGTGCTTCACCTTACAGCGCACCCCCAGACAAGCCGGCAGGTCTGACATGAAATTGGCACCTCTGTCAATTAGTATTTCTCTTTGGAAACCTACCCTGCTGAAAATCTTTAACAAAGCATTTGCCACCTGCTCTGTCTTGATGGAGGACAGAGCCACCCCTTCAGGGTATCTGATAGCATAATCTACTAACACTAGGATATGTTTCTTCCCTGTAGAACTTGAGGTATTCAAAAGCCCCACAATTTCCATAGCTACCCTCTGAAACAGCTCTTCAGTCACAAGCAAAGGCATCAAAGGAGATTTGACCTTATCTCTTGCCTTGCCTACTTTTTGGCACTCTTCACAGGTCCTGTGGTACCCTGTTACATCACTTGCAATCCCAGGTCAATAAAAATTCTGCATAATATATCTTTTAGTAAGTTTTATGCCCATATAACCTGCAAAAGGAATGTCATGAGCTATGGCTAGAAGTGCCAGACAGTAGGCTTTGGGCACTACCAACTGCTGTGTTACTTCACCCTCTAGCCTTCCCTCAGGGGTGCACTCTCTCTGCAGTAACCCTTTGTTCCAATATACAGACTCCTCTTTTCCTTGAGAATCAGGCACCTCCTTAGCTACCTCCCTCAAGCCTTGTAATGTAGGATCCGAGAGCTGAGCCTGTCTCAACTCAACCTTTGTGACCCTTCCCAGCTCCGCTTCCACAGTAAGTCTGGTATCCTCTGATAGCAATGCCTCACTGTCAGCCTGGGAACTACCACTCACCTATGCCCTTGTAGTTATTCTGTATAAGGGAACATCAGTATCTATCAGCAGCTGTGGTTCACCTTCAGGCTCACTGCTACAAGGTAGCTCCCTCATCACCAGCCCCCGCTGCAGGTCTGGGGTCTGTCTGGGTCTCCCCCCAGCTACCAGACCCACATGCCTGTCTGCAAGCATGACTGCATGTAACTGCATACACATAAAGTACTGCATTATCAAAATCATTCTGCTATCAAGACATCTGCAGGGACATCCACAAACACGGCTATTTGCATGCTTCCTTGTCCACCCTCCCAGTGAAGGTGAACCCTGACCAAAGGCATTTGGAATGGGGTCCCTCCTAAAGCTCTGACTGCAGTGGACTTCCCAAGCAAGTACTGCTCCTCTTTAACCACTGCAGGCTTCAGCATAGTTATGTCAGAGGCTCTCTCTCTCTTTCTCTCTCTCTCTTAGCAGTGGCCTGTTTTCCACCCACTAAGATAAAATATAAACTCCAGTGATAGTTTGGTACCCTTGTTGTTTCCAGACAACTTACCACTGGCATACTGTTATTCCCATTTGGTGGCTCCCTCGCCTTTTGTTCCCTACCTTGCTTAAGTGGACATTTGTGTGCTACATGGCCCCTCTGGTTACATTTAAAACATCTAAACCTTGCTCCTGGCCATGTAGCTGAACTAGTGGCTTCACCAGTTACTGGTGAATGTTTTCAGGGTCATTTATTCTGCCTAACAGGGGTGCCCTTGTATTTGTCTGCAGCACTGGGTATCCCCTTCTTGTGCAGTGGTGCCCTGCTTGCTAAGTAGATATTCCTTTTTTTCCCCAGCTCATCTGCAGAGTTACACTCCCGGTCTGCCAAACAAATTCTTATGTCTTCAGGCAAAGTGCTGAGGGCTTGTTCCCTCACCAAAAGTTCTGCCAGCCTTTCAAATGTGGTGACCTGACATCCACTCACCCAGCTATGAAAATAAGTGTTTGGAACAGCAATGTAATCATATACACTTTCATCTGCCTTACTTCTATGCTCACATAATTTGTTTTCTGTAAGCTTCAGGTGTTAACTTAAAACATTCCAATAAACATTGTTTAATCTCGTCATGTTTTAACCCAGTCAATATCAGACAATTTAGAAACAGCAGTTACAGATTTACCATGGAGTAAGAGGATGATCAGGAACTGTACCCAGAGGCCTTGGTCTACATCATATTGTCTACATACTCTTATAAATATATGAATAAAACTATCAAAATTTACTGACCTTTGTTGCTTCTGGGATTTAGTTATTCCTTTCCCCATTACCTCCATGCTCCTGTGGAAGAGTCAGCACGTCCCTCTCATGTTGGTGCTGCTTCTCATTTTCTTCAGCATCCAAACGCCACAGTCTCTCATTTTCTTTGGCCTACAAATGATATAATTTCTCATTTTTTCAGACTCCAAATGCTGCACTCTCTGCCAATTCTAATTTCAAACATTTGGCCTCCAGTTCAAGTCTCTTTAATTCCAGACAGGTTTTTAAATCCTCTGAGGAAAAGGTGAACTGTCCTGTTTCTGAGGGCTGCACATCTCCATCACCAGACTTGTTGTCCTCCTGGTTGCTGGTCTGTGCTATAGCTGCAACTAAGGCTGAAATCATTTCCTCTTTAGTCAGTTTGGCATGCACCAATCATTTGGATTTGCACACCTTGTCCAGCTGGTTTCCTGTCAGCTTGCCATAATCCTGTGCTGACATAATTCCCTGCTTTCTCTGACTAAACTAAACTAACAAAAATAAATAAAACTTGTGAAAAATGAAACTCTCTATGGTTTACCTTGTGGCTGCTGAGAGTACACACACCTTTCGTGACAACTCCTTGCAGGCTACATAAGTTCATTTAATATCCACACCATTGCTCACCAGTGTGTGACATCCCTCCTCTGGGTGAGTAATTAGGGAGATTCAAGCCTCACTACTGACAACAGAAGGGGACTTTCGCTTGGAACAAAAATAGATACATACATTATTTTCAGATGCAGCTCTCTGCACCATGCACAGTTTCTCTTAAGGGCATACTCCAGATCTGGGGATGGGCTTTCTTCTCCAGTCCCCAAATAAGACTTCACCTTTCTCTCTGCAGAAAACAGTGTTTTATGTTCAAGTAGCTGACACACACACACACTTCTTGACATTTGATTTTCACACACACACACACACACACACACACACACACACACACACACACACACACACACCTGGTAAAATCTGGTACAGATTTATCCACTATGCCACCTCCACCCAGACTATAAGGTAGATTCACTGCCATGAGCCAGCTACTTTAAGCCTCTTACTAGGGTACCCAATTAGTCTTAGTAAAATTAATACTTATACAAATGGTAATGGTTGACCAAGTGCAAGACCTTCAGATGCATGAAGCCACAGCGTCACCAAATGAATGCAATTACTCTCAATGATTAAAAAATTTTCTAAAAGACCAGCCATAATGAAAGATATATATAATAATAAATAATAAAATAGAAAACGAAAATACTGAATGACTATTTTCAATAAACACCATTTCAATTCACAGGAAATATAAAAATCAACACAGATGGAAAGATTCAGACAGATACATAAAACTATATTTAACTAGTCTCACTATATTTAACTTACTAACTGAAGAATTACTGTTTACTACTTACTTGCTAGAGCAAGGCAAGATGGAATGGATGAGTGTCTTTGTTGTCAAGTTCCCATCTGGTAACATATGAATTAATGCCTAGTTAAGAGAGTATATCTGTTATACCCAAGTGGGGAATAGTATCAAAGGCTTTGGCCAGGTCAAGGTAGACATTGTGCACTGTCATCCCCTCATCCATGGCTTTGGTGATGGTCTCAAAGAAGTTGAACAAATTTAACAGGCATGACCTCCTCTTGATGAAACCAAACTGTGTGGGATCGAGTCTTTGGAGATTGCCAATGTCCTTGTTAATGAGGTCCATGATTATCTGTTCCATGGCCTTGCAGATCAGGCTAGTTAGGCTGATGGGTCTATAATTTCCTGGATCAGTGTACATTCCACCTTTGTGCAAGGGATGACAGTGGCTGTCCTCCACTTGGTTGGGACAAAGCTGGTACTCATGCTTTGGTTAAATAGGGTGCCTAATGATGCTGCAAGTTCCTGCCTGAGTTCATGTAGGATGCAGCCTGGGATGTTATCAGGTCCCATGGAGGCTGTATTTATTTCCTTTGAGAGGGCAGTGATAACTTGTTCCCTAGAGATAAAAGGAGGGGGTAGATGCTGTAGATGTCCTGATTTACGGATGGGGGTGGGGGGGGAGAGGAATGAAGTTGTCAATGAATCTGACTTCCAACAGGTTGACTATATCTATGGAGTTTGTGTATGTGGTGGCCTTGACCACCAGTTCTGAGCAGATCTGAGTGCTTCCTTTGAGATTGCGGGCATATGTGAAGAAGGCCTTATGATTGTCTTTAGTAGATGTAGCCAGTTTGGACTCAGAGTATGTTTTTTTGAGGATTTCACTAATGCTCTTATTTGCTTGTTTAGGCTAAGGACAGATTGCTTCCAATTAGGCGCCTGCTCCTTCTTGGTCCTGGACAGCAATTTTTTTCCGTTTACTATAGAGTTTATTTATAGCAGATGTCCACCAGACAGCTTTACTCTTCCTTGAGGAGGATGATTTCATCCTGTCTGGTATTCCTGACTACATACAGCTATATAAATGCTTATATAGTACTTTGTTGTCGGTTTGGACATATGTGCAAGTTCCTATGGAGGGGGAGAGGGCTGTGAAGCTGCTTATACCTTCCATCAGGAGGGTGTCATCAGCTTTGGAGAAGTGTTTTTTGTTTGACCCTAGCTGGGGGGGGGGGGGATTGTGACTTCGAAAGTGACTGCTTTGTGATCTACTCTTACCAGGGATGATGACACTGTAGGGATGCTACAGTGGTTTCTCATGTTGGTTAATACCAAGTCCAAGGCATTTGCATTGACAAAATCAAGGAATCTCTGGGCATTTGTGTTTTGGTATCACTATTTCTTACAATCTATGGTTGGAGAGTTAAAATCACCCAGGATCAGGGTAAAGGATTGAATCTTGATAGATTCGAAGAGGTCCAGATAGGTGGAGTGGGCATCTTGAGTCAAGGTTGGGGGCCTGTAGCTAGCTGTGATTTGAATAGGGTTCTTGTCAATTGTTAACTGCACCTGGAGTGTCTCCTGTGTGTCATACTATTGACCAGCCTGGAGATGTTTATGGCTTTTATATATATTGCAGCTCCACCTCCTTTTGCTTTGCTGCCCACAGTTTGGGGTTTTCATTATATTTAACCGTTTTACTGAAAAATGCATTAACTTTTTCATCCTCACTGGAGTCAAATATGTTTGCCTCCACAAAGCATCTTTTATTGCTAGCCTGTTAACTCATACAGTTCTTCTACTTTCTAAATTGTTGTACATCTCCTGTTAAATCATATAGTTCTTCTTCTTTGTAAATTGTTGTATATTTTCTGAAAAAAATATTGTTCATACTGTTGACAGTGCCTCAGACATCTCCTATTTGCAATTATGTCATTCGTTCTCAACATTCACATACAGTGTTGCATACAACACTTCTGTTTATAACTAAGACATTATTTAGTCCATAAAAGTCTTTTATGGTCACATGGTCCTTATCAACTATTTATCTTTCCTTTTGTAGTAGTTGTATGTATCACACCTACTTGTCAGTTGCTTTATTCATCTACCTTTCCTAATAAAGTTAACATTATCTCCAAACTATGTTCACACAGCTAAATGAACCAAAAAGCCAGCTATCAGTGTTGGTCCTTCTCCTGTTTGACATCTATTGCTCAGACCTTCAGGCTAACACTTTTTACCTGTGGTTATGTTAGTTTGTAGATGGCTGTAAATTGGATGTTGTTCAATAGTCAACTAACTCACAATTATTCCAAAATAGTTTAGACCATTTTAATTGGTGCATGGAGAATGGCCTCAAATTAAATATGAAAATATGCAGCATAGTTCATTTCAGTAAAAAAAAAATAACAGACCATTTATGTGACACTGTCTCCAGTCAGACACTTTTATAAGGGGTCATTTTTTTACAAGTCCTTATTGCTTGACCATCATGTCTCCTCAGCAATTCTAAAAGCATTCCATATGGCTCATATAATTTCCAAAGGAATCTCCACTGGGTCCAGAGAAGTATTGATTCCTTTTACCTTGGGTCTAATTAGACCCATTATTGTCTATAGTGAACGTTTTGTATGTGTTTGTCTAACCATATCACTCAGCTTTTGATACTATAGAGATTCATAACTAAAAAGATCAGTGGCCTCAAAAATAAGAGTTATTATTACAGACTGGCATCCTTCTCTCTTTTTACTCTAGTCTTTTATAAACTCCTCCATGAAGAACTGTGTCAAGCCTCTTGATCCATTACAGATTAAAACCTGTTTGTCCTCCTGTTATTTCACAGAACAAATGGTACCTCAAATACCCAGTTAAAGGAATTAAATTATCATCAACAGATAAATAAGACATGTTGGCATGAAAGACTCATAGCTCAGCATATCCCTCACCTCTGAAACAAACTTCAGTTACATGTCAAACAGAGTAGCACCCTTGCCACCTTCAAGCTAAACCTAGATAATTGGATGGGCAACCATAAAATCTTCCATTGTTCATCCTGCATGGTCCTCCATGAGACTAGAGAACTTTTGAATGGAGTTCTTTGGCTAGGTTTGTAATGATCTGCAGACTGATTTTTTTATGTATTAAGATGCAATTGCTATGGCACGAAGTATTTGTCCTAATGGCAGGTTTATATGGAGTTCTGAGAAAGTAGTGTATTTAGTGGTATATGTTAATTGTGGCTGATATTATATAGGAAAAAACATATTAGAAAAATATCAATTAAATTTTTAGAACATATCTTTTGCACGTAACAACAAGTCCTTTACAAATGGATTCTAGTCTGGACAAGTATATATGTGCCTTCTCTCAAATTACCTCAATACTGCAGCTCCACAGACCCTGGAGTGGGCAGTAATGGGAACTGTACCACAATAAAAAGGCTATGATCCAAGTCTTCATATATCTGCTAGGAAAAATTTAAATACATGGAGAAGATTTACAGTTTAAAAATACTCATGCAACTTTTAGCTTTGGGCCACTTTGCTGAATCATATTGTCCTCCAAAGATTATTCTCAAGGAAATATTTCCTTTTTTCAAGTGAAATGTGACTGCAAAGCTGAAATAGAGCATACAGTCCTTTGCATGAGAGTTTTGAAGCTTAGCTCCAAATAAAAATGGTTGAGAACATTTTAGGAAATTGTGTTTCTTTTTATAGAAATTGAATTTATATTGGCTGCTGCCACACAATCCCTGTAGATCTGACAATATTTCTGGTAAAATCTATTGGCAATCTTTGGGCAAAAAATAGTTGAGACCATTCATTCAATTGACATGAGAAGGATTCAGCAACCCATGGATCAATATCTGTTGTACTAACATAACAGCTGTTTGGAAGGCAATTCATCATAACACAACAAAAAACATTTTACCCTCAGATTCTCTTCCATGCAATTTATCCTTATGTGACAGTATAACACTACATCCCATCAATTCAGATAATGAACCCTCCCCATGTTTTTTCTCTATTCTCACATACTTTCCTTGTTATCAACTTACCACTGTATTTTGCTATCACTGGTTCTTCCGGGTACCCCCCAAAAAAGAAAGGAAGAAAGAAAACAATCAAGATGGTGTTGGTACATGTTTAACTGCATTAGTCAAACTGATAGAGCAGACCCTCCAAAATACAACAGTCTCTTCCTGGTCCCAGTGCTAGTGAAACAAACAAAAAATAAATAAACACTTTGCAAGGAGACAAATGTAAGGTTTGAAATAATATTTAAATATAACAACAATGATGTGTTAAAACTTGGGGCGCACATGTGAGGATAAACAATGACTTACAGCTACTCCTCTCTTGGCTCATATGCACTTTTTTGGTATGATTTTCATCCCCCTTGACTGTTCGGCACATTAAAGTTTTTACTACAGTTCAACATTGTATAAGCTGCACTGTTTAGTATGAAATTCTTTTCTGTAAGAGTACATTTCTCAGTTTGGCCCATTTTTTGGCTCTGGACTACAATTCAATATGCTATTCTACATTAATGTGTTTTCCTGCACCCTTGTGCAGAAGTGTGTTGATCTAACCTATCTGGGTTGTAGATTGCTGGTGGAAGGCTTATTGTGTGCTTTCCTGATTGGTAGTTAGCTTAAAACTTGCCTCTCTTTGCTCATTTTTATCCTCGCATTTGCACAGGCTTTGGCATAGATACTCAGAGATGCTCATCATTTGGTGACTTTGTTACTGATTGCTGAGAATTTGCTTTCACCTGGACCAATCCACAACTGAAAAGACTACTTCTACACTTAGACAACTATTTCTTGCACTTCTTTTACATACTGTGACTGTACTTCAGCAGTTTCATAAGCCAGTTGCTGTTATTTTTGCATTTTATAACAAAAAAGAAAAAAAATGTACTGCCTATTGCTGCTTTCAGTATTTAATTGCACTGTATTACATTGTATCTGTTGTTGTATGGCTGTTGTAGGTAGTTGTGTGTTCTTGTTACACTTTGGAACCAAACCAGCTATTCTACATTAAGAATGTATTTTTCTGCACCCTTGTGGCAGAAGTGTGCTAATCTAACATGTCTAAGTTGGGAACTACTGGAGGAAGGTTTATTGTGTGCTTTTCTGATTGGTAGTTAGCTTAAAACTTATTTCTATTTGTTCGTCTTTAAGCCTCACATTTGTGTGGTTCTGCTGTTCGAGCAGCTGTGGTTAGCAGTACTCTGCATAGGCACAAATGCATAGAAGCTCATTTTTTTCTAAACAGCTGTCAAGTGAAACCCTTCCAAGCCTTTCTGCTGCTCTAGGAGTAACTCAGTTGCACACTGAGTAGCGGTGTTTTATTGATCAACCTTAACCTACACAAAGTATAGGTCTTGTAGTTTTGGTGCTACCAGCACAGTACTGTCAGATTAGCCCATTCCCTTCCCTCATAGAACATACAGTAAGGGCCTGCTACCATGGACAGGCATTTTTCCATCATCTCTCTGGCCAGCCTGATAGACATGGGCATCCTGAGGCAATGTAGAGATTGTCTCATGTATACTGACAACCACTTACTCTTGAAATAATCAAATGCTTTATGTGAGAGATGCAGTTACACTATGAAATTAGAGGCAAGCCTTTCTCATAAGGACAAATCAAATGACAAGCAGATTAACAGCACACAGACACATCCCATATTAAATAAGGACATGACAAATAAACCCACATAAGAGAAGGTACTCACTAATAACTTGCCAAAACGTCAGAGGCCTCCCAAACAGAAACCACTTGCACACGTAATGACAAAAAAAACACAGCACATAACAACACACACACCAGTGTCTCAGCAAATAATCCCATAAAGAGTAATACCACAAAACCTAATGTAGTGGTCATAGGTGATTCCATTTTGAGACACATGGATGTTCCCCTCACCAGGCTGGATAAGGAGCTGGTTAGAGTTTGCTGCCTATCATGCCAGGATCCATCAAGTCACTCAAGCACTCAAGTCCTGGTATGATTCCATCATACTCCATGTGCACTATATGAAGGGAGACATGACTGAGCTCTGAGATTGTGTCACAGGCAGCTATAAGCTTACTCTTAAGCAGCATTCTACCTTCTGCAAGGATGATGCCACAATTTAAACAAAAAATGATTGACTGTAACAATTGGATTAGCTTCTGGTGTCAGTCCAAGGAGATCCAATATCTGTCATCCTGGGAAGACATGGTCAATAAGCCACACCGCTTTGCCATAGATGGTCTGCACCTGTCTCCTCTAGGCTTTCGGATACTGGCAAAAGCATTAGCCACCCCTATTATGTATTGTTAGGCAGTGTCAAAATAACCAACCTTCCAACATAAAATCCTTTATACATAAACTTAAGGTACTGCTGCTTAATGTTAGGAGTCTAAGCAAGAAACTGTACTCCCTGGAACCACTTCTTAGTTTGGGCAGTGATGATGTATGTGAAGTCACTGTGACATAGTTCATCATCACTTAGTCCCACTAAACCTACACCACAAAATCTGCACATAGAAACACAAAAACATTAGCGGAGGCTCTCAGTAATAATCTGCTAAAGCAGCAGTGATTTCCAAAGCAGAAACACAAGCAACCTCCACCCCCAAAACAACCCAAATGACACATAGCCCACAGACACAGTGTGCCAGTAAACCACAGCCCATAAGGCAAAACAACATACCCAACACACTAGTCATATGTGACTCTATAGTCAGGCACACTGATGTCCCACTCACAAGGCTAAACAAGGAGAAGGTTACTGTCAGCTGCCTGTTGGGTGCCAGAATCCGCCACATAACCCATGCATTCAGGTCACTCCACAACAAGCACAAATATGACTCTATCATTGTCCATATTGGTGTGAACAACCTGAAACGTACCTCCCTGGACTACATGAAGAGAGACATGGAAGAGCTCTCTGATCTTGTAGCCCAGACAGGTATGACCCTAGCCCTGAGTAGCATCCTGCCATCACTCAGAATGATACTGCAGTACAAGGACAAAATGATTGACTTCAACAATTGGCTAAGCTTCTGGTGTCATTCTAAGGGGATCCAGTATCTGTCTGTCTGGGATGGCATGGTCGAAACACCATGATGATTTGCCAGAGATGGCCTGCACCTGTCACCCCTAGGATTACGGATACTGGCTAAGGGTCTTGCTGCCCCTATAGTGCCTTTTTTAGGCAAAGTTCAAATGACAAATTCACCACCTTAACAGGAAAAGGCAAGCAAAAACTGAGGATAATGCTACTCAATGCTAGAAGTCTAAATCTCAAAATGCACTCACTTGAGGCACTCCTTAAAATGGAGAACATCGATATCTGTGCAGTGACTGAGACCTGGTTCAAGGCTCTAGAAAGCACCCCTGCATTACCAGGCTATAACTCATACCACACTTTTCGGCCATCTAACTTGGACCAGAACACCAAAGGCGGAGGTGTGTCCATATTCATTAAGGATATCCACATCTTCCAGCTAGTTGCGCAGCATAATGCATCCGAGGTTATCCAAGTGCAACTAACTCTGGACAAAACTGCAATGCAAATTGTAGCTTGCTACAGATCACCCCACCATGCCCCAGGATTCCCACTCCTCTTTTCTTGACATACTGGAAAATATTAGGGTTCAACCAAACACCCTAACAATGGGCAATTTCAACTACCCCATCATTAACTGGGAAAACTACTCATGTACCAACTCTTTTGCTCAATGCTTTCTGGAATTCATAAATTCAAATGCCCTGGATCAACTTATCCACACCCCCACCAGGGGCAACAATATCCTAGACCTAGTCATTACCAACATGAGTGACTGGTGTTCCACACTTGAAGTCAACTCCTCGTGGTCAGATCTGACCATAAGCTAATTACCCTAGATATCTGAATCCCGTCCCCCCACCCAATGCACTCTATAAGCACTTACACGAGTGCATGGATCGTGCTATCCCAAACAGAACCAAGATGCTATCTTCTAAAAAAAACGAGTGAACAAAGCTCCAGACCACCAAGAACACAAGCCCAAAAGTTCCTTCCTTAACGCGTTTTTTATTTTACACAAGTAAAAGTAGCGTTTTCGCTACAAGCACAGTGTAGCTTCTTCAGAGGATTTTGAAAGTGTACAAAAAATGAACTCCCTTTTTATATAGGAGTTACAAATTACTGAATTAAAAAGACACAATCAACGATCTCACTTGCTGCTGCATTTACACATTAAAAGGGCAGTCAAAATACTGAGAATAAATGCTTTTCGAGACAAAAGTCTTATGCATATGCTATATACATATTAAATAAGATAAACTACAAGCGTTTGAACAAAACAAGTGCAAAATATATGCATGTATAAATAATCTAAAACAAGAATGGCAATATAATACAAATGTATAGGATAATTTAAAAATATATAAGTGTCTAAAAATGACATCATACCATTCACTCGAACAAACTTTAAACAATAAGAAGTAATAAAAACGTTCAATTATAAAACAGAAAAATAATCTAATAATTTTGAAAGTACATGCAGTTCGGCAGTACTAACAACACGAACTTACTTTGACTAAAATACTATCTTTTGATATGACTAACTAAACAAGTTAGTATGCAAGTACAAAAAACATACACCCTGTACACAGGATGTGTATATACTAGATGTACACGAGATGGCTTATATTGTAAACTGTATAAATTATAAGCACTAGCAGTACTCAATACAAAAAAAGCCAAATGGTTAAACATTCAGTCAAAGAGATTTTAAAATACTGAATGTCATCTCAAATATGCTTTATACTTTAACACTGGGGCTATATTACAACTTTCATTTAGCCCCGGTGTATTAAAAGAGTCTAGTTTTAACTGCCATAAAAGTTCACGTATTTCAAGTAGTATAGAAGTAGGACCACCCCTAATAGAAGGAGCCACATGGTCAATACCCATAAACAAAAATGCATGGCCCGGGTTGTTAAATACATGCTTAGCCAATGCATTTTCGCTTTTGTTATTTTTAATTGCATAATGATGCTGGTAAATGCGCTCCATAAATTTTCTCTCCGTCTTACCGACGTAGAAAGCAGGGCAGCATGTACAAAAGGCCAGGTAGATTATAGATTTTGTATCACAACAAATCCTACACTTAATAAGGTATTTTCTATCTGAAACCTCAAATGAGCTACCTGACTTAATAAGATTACACCAATTGCACAAGCCACAAGGAAATGACCCTTTAGTCCTATTAAAGGAGTCACCTAAGGGAGCGCATTGTAATAAATCCTTCATATTCCTCCCTCTCCTAAAAACAACACAAGGTTTGACCCCTAGTTTGTCAGATAACAGCGCATGTGTGGAAATGAAGTACCAATTCTTGGTTAAAATGCCCAAAATAGCATCAGAGTTTATATTATACGTCGTGACAAAACTACAAATGAGTTCTTGTGGTGGATTTTCGGTAACAGAATTTGTAACACAAGCTAGTGACATGAGTGAAAAGTCACTAGCTACATGCTCAGAAACCACTTCGACTATGGGTAACACTGAAAGAAGGGGTTTATAAAAACCATCCCTTCTCTTAGTGGACAATTCGTTAATAAGATCGTCCACTAAACCCAGTGGGTAACCACGGTGTAAGAAGTACTCTTTCAGGCGTGCTACTTCCAACAAGAAGTCACACACCTCACTACACATTCTTGCCGCCCTCACCAGTTGACCTTTCACTATGGCTCTTTTTTGTTTTAGTGGGTGAGAGCTAGTGAAGTGAAGAAAGGAATTCACATATGTAGCCTTTCTAAAAAAAACTGCTTTAAGCTGACCAGACATTGGGAGCCTTGACAAACTGACATCAAGGTAATCAGTTGAGTCAGTATCAAATCGGTAAGTGAATTTTAAAAAAGTTGTTGTTGAGTTCAAATACTCACCAAAGGAATGTGCCATTGATGAGTCACCCTTAAATAAAATAAACACATCATCTAGGAAGCGTGTATAAAAGAACAACCTGTCATTCCAATCTTTATTGTTGAATACAAAGTGCCTTTCCCAATAGGCCATAAATAAATTGGCCAAAGCCGCACCACAGGGTGAGCCCATAGCTACACCCTGTTTCTGGACAAAGACTTCATTATCAAACACAAAAAAGTTTGAAGACAAGATGATATCTAATAGCTCAGTAACGTTGTTAATGTCATTCTTGGGGGCACCCAATTCAAGCAAAAGGAGTTCAACCCATTCAAGTGCTTCCTGGTGGGGAATAGATGTATATAGATCGACTACGTCGATGGTAAGAAAATTTGTAGTCTCTTCTAATATTACCCCATTCAAGTTGGAAAGAAAGGACCAGGAATCTTTGCAAATGCTCGGGATGAGTTTGACAAACTTAGAAAGCAAAAAGTCAATGTACTTAGAGCAAGGGTATGAAAGAGATGATCTACCATCTATTAATGCTCTCATTGGGGGGGCTTGCCAGATTTTTGTGGACTTTGGGTATACCAAACATGACAGGTGTTTTAGAATTCAAAATGTCAATATATTTAAAAGTGTCCATGTCAATTCTACCACTTATAAACAAGTCCCTGAAATAACCCCTAATTCTACTTGAACAAATATTCATTTCATTTAAAGAAGAAGCTTCATAAGCCGGGGAATCAAGGACTTTGTACATTCTTTCCACATAATCAGCTTGTTCAAAAATGGCCAACCCACCCCCTTTGTCAGGTTTAATAATCCTGACTGCAGAAGACCGTAATTTATTCAGAGCTAACAATTGATCTTTAGAAATGTTAAAAGTGTTGTTAGACTTTGAGTTGGAAAACTTATCCATGTGCCTAATATCTAACTCACAAGCACATTCAAACATTTTTAAGGCTACATGTAAAGGTGAATTAAATACACTAGGCAGTTTTAATTTCAAATTGACGTCGCCTGAAATGTCATTAAATAGTAATTTTAAATTTAGTTTCCTAACATAGCATTTTAGATCTAACAAGACCCTAGCAACATCACATCTACTAGATGGGACGAAGGTGTTACCTAATGCTAAAAGCTCTACAAGCTCTGGCTCTAACGAAAGAGCAGAAAAATTATAGATCTTGAAATCACCATTTGCATTAAACAAAATAGTAGGCAGACCATTAATAACCTCCCTTTCAGGCGGGTTCAATGCTTCCAATTCCTGTTCCCCCTCTGACGGGGTTTGTTGTTGCTGTACCCTAAAAAAGAATTATTAGGATTTGAATTTCTAGAAGTGCCCGGATTGTTACTAGCAATAGGTACAACAGTATTTCCATCCTTATTGTTTTCTTGTCTCTCTTTATTTCTATTACTTCTCCTTAAAGGCCGTTGACCCTCAGTATTAGAATTATCAAAGTTATTATTGGGAAAAGTTTCCATTTCTTCTCCATCTGACTGTGTAGACAAATCATCCACATTTACAGTCTGTTTATTACTACTTAGCTTAGGATAGGCCTTCTCATTTGAGTATGCCAACCTATCTCTGTGTAGTTTTTTTGATTTGTTAGTTTTAATTTTAACCAGATATGTATCAATACTTGAAAAAATACGTGCATAATCAAAGGTGAATTTAGAAAAAGCAACATTACACTTAATTTCCTCATCTAAGGCACATACTTCTTTTGTTAAATTATCAATACACAAAGAATAATGTTTGACTAGTAACTCTATTAGTTGCAAACCCTGTCTCTGGAAAAGACACTTCAAGTCCAGCAAAAATTCATCACTATCAATAAGACTTGATGGCGAAAAAGCACTCCTAAGCCCCTTCGGGACCAGCCCTTCATTCAAGCATTGCTTAAAATAAGCTACTTCGAGCTGCAGTTTCCGTAGTTTAAAAGTCTTAATATCAAGCAATTTTAACTTGTCAGTCACTGGTACAGAGCCTTTTTATAAGCACAGTGCTGTCCGGCACCGGCGGAGCGTCTGAAAGAGGTTTTAGAAAAGAAAAAATGTCACCTGTGTTCCGAATCCATTCAGAAATAGACGCGACGCCCATAAGTGCTTCCTGACAGCCGATATTCGAATTGTTGGTATCCGCCAAACCATTAGGCAAACCTGTAGTTATAGGTCTATCTGAACATGCAGCCCTTCTTAACGGCTGAGCTGGAGGAATAGAGCCCTCAGAGCCACACTTGTAGTTTATCTTGTTTAATATGTATATAGCATATGCATAAGACTTTTGTCTCGAAAAGCATTTATTCTCAGTATTTTGATTGCCCTTTTAATGTGTAAATGCACCAGCAAGTGAGATCGTTGATTGTGTCTTTTTAATTAAGTAATTTGTAACTCCTATATAAAAAGGGAGTTCATTTTTTGTACACTTTCAAAATCCTCTGAAGAAGCTACACTGTGCTTGTAGCAAAAACGCTACTTTTACTTGTGTAAAATAAAAAACGCGTTAAGGAAGGAACTTTTGGGCTTGTGTTCTTGGTGGTCTGGAGCTTTGTTCACTCGTTTGTTTCCTGTTTTTTGGTATCTTGTTGGTCTCATATGGCTTTGGTACCTACCGAGAGCCCTTCCAGCCCTAACTTATTTGGGTCAGGTAAAACTGACGATTTGGACCTGCCTAAACTGCTGTTGGCGCTTACACAAAAAATCGATTCTGTTAATGCACGTTTGGATTCTTTTGAAAGGAAGCATCAGGCTCAGGTTCCTGTTATTCCAGAAACCAATGCTCTTTCATCTGACGGACTTCGTGCATTCAGCGGCTCTGAGGGCTCTATTCCTCCAGCTCAGCCGTTAAGAAGGGCTGCATGTTCAGATAGACCTATAACTACAGGATTGCCTAATGGTTTGGCGGATACCAACAATTCGAATATCGGCTGTCAGGAAGCACTTATGGGCGTTGCGTCTATTTCTGAATGGATTCGGAACACAGGTGACATTTTTTCTTTTCTAAAACCTCTTTCAGATGCTCCGCCGGTGCCGGACAGCACTGTGCTTATAAAAGGCTCTGTACCAGTGACTGACAAGTTAAAATTGCGTGATATTAAGACTTTTAAACTACGGAAACTGCAGCTCGAAGTAGCTTATTTTAAGCAATGCTTGAATGAAGGGCTGGTCCCGAAGGGGCTTAGGAGTGCTTTTTCGCCATCAAGTCTTATTGATAGTGGTGAATTTTTGCTGGACTTGAAGTGTCTTTTCCAGAAACAGGGTTTGCAACTAATAGAGTTACTAGTTAAACATTATTCTTTGTGTATTGATAATTTAACAAAAGAAGTATGTGCCTTAGATGAGGAAATTAAGTGTAATGTTGCTTTTTCTAAATTCACCTTTGATTATGCACGTATTTTTTCAAGTATTGATACATATCTGATTAAAATTAAAACTAACAAATCAAAAAGACTACACAGAGATAGGTTGGCATACTCAAATGAGAAGGCCTATCCTAAGCTAAGTAGTAATAAACAGACTGTAAATGTGGATGATTTGTCTACACAGTCAGATGGAGAAGAAATGGAAACTTTTCCCAATAATAACTTTGATAATTCTAATACTGAGGGTCAACGGCCTTTAAGGAGAAGTAATAGAAATAAAGAGAGACAAGAAAACAATAAGGATGGAAATACTGTTGTACCTATTGCTAGTAACAATCCGGGCACTTCTAGAAATTCAAATCCTAATAATTCTTTTTTAGGGTACAGCAACAACAAACCCCGTCAGAGGGGGAACAGGAATTGGAAGCACTGAACCCGCCTGAAAGGGAGGTTATTAATGGTCTGCCTACTATTTTGTTTAATGCAAATGGTGATTTCAAGATCTATAATTTTTCTGCTCTTTCGTTAGAGCCAGAGCTTGTAGAACTTTTAGCATTAGGTAACACCTTCGTCCCATCTAGTAGATGTGATGTTGCTAGGGTCTTGTTAGATCTAAAATGCTATGTTAGGAAACTAAATTTAAAATTACTATTTAATGACATTTCAGGCGACGTCAATTTGAAATTAAAACTGCCTAGTGTATTTAATTCACCTTTACATGTAGCCTTAAAAATGTTTGAATGTGCTTGTGAGTTAGATATTAGGCACATGGATAAGTTTTCCAACTCAAAGTCTAACAACACTTTTAACATTTCTAAAGATCAATTGTTAGCTCTGAATAAATTACGGTCTTCTGCAGTCAGGATTATTAAACCTGACAAAGGGGGTGGGTTGGCCATTTTTGAACAAGCTGATTATGTGGAAAGAATGTACAAAGTCCTTGATTCCCCGGCTTATGAAGCTTCTTCTTTAAATGAAATGAATATTTGTTCAAGTAGAATTAGGGGTTATTTCAGGGACTTGTTTATAAGTGGTAGAATTGACATGGACACTTTTAAATATATTGACATTTTGAATTCTAAAACACCTGTCATGTTTGGTATACCCAAAGTCCACAAAAATCTGGCAAGCCCCCCCAATGAGAGCATTAATAGATGGTAGATCGTCTCTTTCATACCCTTGCTCTAAGTACATTGACTTTTTGCTTTCTAAGTTTGTCAAACTCATCCCGAGCATTTGCAAAGATTCCTGGTCCTTTCTTTCCAACTTGAATGGGGTAATATTAGAAGAGACTACAAATTTTCTTACCATCGACGTAGTCGATCTATATACATCTATTCCCCACCAGGAAGCACTTGAATGGGTTGAACTCCTTTTGCTTGAATTGGGTGCCCCCAAGAATGACATTAACAACGTTACTGAGCTATTAGATATCATCTTGTCTTCAAACTTTTTTGTGTTTGATAATGAAGTCTTTGTCCAGAAACAGGGTGTAGCTATGGGCTCACCCTGTGGTGCGGCTTTGGCCAATTTATTTATGGCCTATTGGGAAAGGTACTTTGTATTCAACAATAAAGATTGGAATGACAGGTTGTTCTTTTATACACGCTTCCTAGATGATGTGTTTATTTTATTTAAGGGTGACTCATCAATGGCACATTCCTTTGTTGAGTATTTGAACTCAACAACAACTTTTTTAAAATTCACTTACCGATTTGATACTGACTCAACTGATTACCTTGATGTCAGTTTGTCAAGGCTCCCAATGTCTGGTCAGCTTAAAGCGGTTATTTTTAGAAAGGCTACATATGTGAATTCCTTTCTTCACTTCACTAGCTCTCACCCACTAAAACAAAAAAGAGCCATAGTGAAAGGTCAACTGGTGAGGGCGGCAAGAATGTGTAGTGAGGTGTGTGACTTCTTGTTGGAAGTAGCACGCCTGAAAGAGTACTTCTTACACCGTGGTTACCCACTGGGTTTAGTGGACGATCTTATTAACGAATTGTCCACTAAGAGAAGGGATGGTTTTTATAAACCCCTTCTTTCAGTGTTACCCATAGTCGAAGTGGTTTCTGAGCATGTAGCTAGTGACTTTTCACTCATGTCACTAGCTTGTGTTACAAATTCTGTTACCGAAAATCCACCACAAGAACTCATTTGTAGTTTTGTCACGACGTATAATATAAACTCTGATGCTATTTTGGGCATTTTAACCAAGAATTGGTACTTCATTTCCACACATGCGCTGTTATCTGACAAACTAGGGGTCAAACCTTGTGTTGTTTTTAGGAGAGGGAGGAATATGAAGGATTTATTACAATGCGCTCCCTTAGGTGACTCCTTTAATAGGACTAAAGGGTCATTTCCTTGTGGCTTGTGCAATTGGTGTAATCTTATTAAGTCAGGTAGCTCATTTGAGGTTTCAGATAGAAAATACCTTATTAAGTGTAGGATTTGTTGTGATACTAAATCTATAATCTACCTGGCCTTTTGTACATGCTGCCCTGCTTTCTACGTCGGTAAGACGGAGAGAAAATTTAAGGAGCGCATTTACCAGCATCATTATGCAATTAAAAATAACAAAAGCGAAAATGCATTGGCTAAGCATGTATTTAACAACCCGGGCCATGCATTTTTGTTTATGGGTATTGACCATGTGGCTCCTTCTATTAGGGGTGGTCCTACTTCTATACTACTTGAAATACGTGAACTTTTATGGCAGTTAAAACTAGACTCTTTTAATACACCGGGGCTAAATGAAAGTTGTAATATAGCCCCAGTGTTAAAGTATAAAGCATATTTGAGATGACATTCAGTATTTCAAAATCTCTTTGACTGAATGTTTAACCATTTGGCTTATTTTTTTGTATTGAGTACTGCTAGTGCTTATAATTTATACAGTTTACAATATAAGCCATCTTGTGTACATCTAGTATATACACATCCTGTGTATAGGCTGTATGTTTTTTGCACTTGCATACTAACTTGTTTAGTTAGTTATATCAAAAGATAGTATTTTAGTCAAAGTAAGTTCGTGTTGTTAGTACTGCCGAATTGCGTGTACTTTCAAAATTATTAGATTATTTTTCTGTTTTATAATTGAACGTTTTTATTACTTCTTATTGTTTAAAGTTTGTTCGAGTGAATGGTATGATGTCATTTTTAGACACTTATATATTTTTAAATTATCCTATACATTTGTATTATATTGCCATTCTTGTTTTAGATTATTTATACATGCATATATTTTGCACTTGTTTTGTTCAAACGCTTGTAGTTTATCTTATTTAATATGTATATAGCATATGCATAAGACTTTTGTCTCAAAAAGCATTTATTCTCAGTATTTTGATTGCCCTTTTAATGTGTAAATGCACCAGCAAGTGAGATTGTTGATTGTGTTTTTTTAATTAAGTAATTTGTAACTCCTATATAAAAAGGGAGTTCATTTTTTGTACACTTTCAAAATCCTCTGAAGAAGCTACACTGTGCTTGTGGCGAAAACGCTACTTTTACTTGTGTAAAATAAAAAACGCGTTAAGGAAGGAACTTTTGGGCTTGTGTTCTTGGTGGTCTGGAGCTTTGTTCACTCGTTTGTTTCCTGTTTTTTGGTATCTTCTAAAAAAAGAAAGCCAATCTGGCGGTCCCCTGCCATAAACAAACTCTACAACAGAAGGAAGAAACTGTTGCAAAAGAGAGTAAAATCCCATGAGTGGAGGAGCAAACTGGTTAGCCTCAGTAAGAAGCTGAGATCCCTTATAAGATCCTCCAAAGCTAGCTACGAAAACAAAATCACCACTGATTCTAAGGGCAACCACAAAGCATTCTATAGTTATGTCAAGAATCTAAATGGCAACACCAGGATCTGCTCTGAGTTACAACACAACGGCACAAAAATTACAGAAACAACTGATATTGCCAACATCCTGGCAGATAGGCACAGTGCTAACTTTACCCCCCTCTCACCCCCTAAAAGGTCCATATCTATACAGGAAGAATGCAGAGTCCATGTAATCACATCTATGCAGGTAAAAGCTGCACACTTTAAAACCCAAAACACAGCATCCATGGGACCGGACAACATCTCAGGCTGTGTTTTACATGAACTTCAGAACAAACTGGCTCCCCATTTAAGCACCATGTTCAATCATAGTCCCACGTCAGGCTTTGTGTTCACTGAATGGTGCACAGCAACAGTTATCCCATTCCAGAAAGGGGGAGCCACCACTGATCCTGGGAACTATCGCCCTATTAGGCTGATGAGCCTGGTCTGCAAGGCCATGGAACGTATCATCATGGAACTCAAAGACATTGATAACCTACAAACTCTAGACCCCACCCAGTTTGGGTTTGTGAAAGGCAAATCATGCCTTCTGAACCTCATTGACTTCTTTGAGGCAGTCACCAAAGCCATAGACAAGGGTAAGGTGGTTCACACAGCCTATCTTGACCTCACCAAGGCTTTCAGCACCATCCCCCATTCTGGAATTATAACTAAACTCACTAAACTAGGTATAAATCCCTACATCACAAGATGGGTTGCCAACTGGCTCACTGACAGAACCCACACTGTAAAAGGTGCAGACTCCAAATCTGACATCAAACCAGTGACAAGTGGAGTACCACAGGGTTCAGTACTGGGACCTCTCCTGTTTGGTATCTACTTCACTGAAGTACAGGCTAACACAGAAGGCCTCTGGCTAATGAAGCTCACAGATGGCTGCAAACTAGGAGCCATAGTTGAGTCTCCAAATGATGTGGATATCCTACAGAAGGGCCTCACTGAGACAGATGCCTGGTGTCAGAGGCATGGCCTCAAGCTCATTGCCAAAAAGTGCATTGTCATCCCCTTTGGTAAAAATTCATTACCCATGAACTACTGCATAAATGGCAGTCTGCTTAACTCCGAATGTGTGATAAGAGACCTTGGGTCCCAGGTTGATAGTAGTCTCTCCTTTGATAATCACATCACCACAGTAGTCAGGATATCCTTCTACATGGCACACCTCATCATAAAAGGGTTCTCATCCAAGAAAAAAGAGGTCATTGTTCCCCTCTACTCGACACTCATTAGACCCATTATAGAGTACAACACCTCTTTTGGAATGTACCTCACAAGACATCTGCAGCAGCTGGAAAGGACACAGAAGTACCTCACAAAGAGGATTACTGGCCTCAAACAAATGCCCTACACTGACCGTCTCAAAAAACACCAGCTTTACTCTTTAGCATATCACCTACTCCGAGGTGATCTCTGCCTAACATATAAAGCTATGTCAAACCCAGAGCTGTTGGACATGCTACACCTAAAGAAATCCCAATCCCTCCGAGCTACACACTCTAGGGACCTAAACCTTGTCACCACAATAAACAGGACATGCTGGAGGGATAGATTCCTGTCCCAGAGGCTTTCTATACTCTGGAACAAGCTATCCATCTATGTCAAGCTAAGTTCCTCATTAGCACTCTTTATGAAAAATCTTGATGAGTAGCTGGGAAATAGGAAATACACCCCAGGGATCACTACTGTGGCTCTGTTCGACAGGGGAACAGGAAATTAACTTTCTTGGGTGGCGTAAGCCAGGGAACCTTGTTGGCTAGGCTTACTTAGGCCCTTGGGCCGATTGCCTAGTACCTACCTATGAACCTATAAGGTGCAGAAAGCACACAGTCTGTGCAGGGCTACAATGCCTTCCATACATTCAGACCACAAACTGAGCATGAAAGAACCAAAGGATGAGGTGTATCCATCTTCATTAAGTATAAGTACACTTCAGGACAGCTCAAACAGTATGATTCTCTTGAGCTGCTCCATTTCCAATTAACTATAGGCAAAGCACCCCCACCACACAGTCACTGGCTATAGGTCCCCCAGCATGAAACAGGAAAAGCATATGCCACCCCTGGACTTATTGAAGTCCCTTGCTATACAGTCCAACAATTTATTCATGGGTAATTTTAATTATCCTACCTCCATTGACTGGTAAACATACATGACAACAAACATGCTGGCTCATAGGTTTTGGACATCGTCAATGCAAATGCTATGAACAACTAGTTAATGCACCCACATGGGGCTCAAATGTCCTGGACATAGTGCTGATTAACATGGGACAGCATTGCAGCCCCCCATGTGATGGTGTCTCTGGTAAAATCAGACCATAAATCAGCCTCGTTCGAAGTAATTTTATGACCAAATGCCCCACTGAAATAAAAAAAAACTTAAGAATTTTTCAGAAACAAATTACCTCCTACTAAGTAATGGTATAACAATTTGAAAGCCCCCTTGAACACAGATAACATGACATGTGCACCAATGCCCTGTATAACCACTGAAGCAGTTATATAGAATCGGCTGTACCTGACTGGAATAAAACCAGGTCTTGCTGAAAAAAACAAGTCACCCTGGAGGACCCCTTGTATAAATAGGATATACAATAAGAGAAATTAACTAATGTCCAAGAATAAGAGGAACTGACTCAGCAGAGGAAGAAATCCCTGTCTAGCTTAAACAAACAAATTAGAGATCTCTCACCAAGATGACATTGATATATAGACTGCATTTTATATAGCATATATCGTGCACAGAAGTAGTTTAAAAATCTAAAAGATAGCTGATTGCATAACTCTTAGCATAAAAAGTGTGCAATCCTGGTAGGTACACTGATGCCAGGATTGGAAAGATGACAGTGTACAATCCTCAAGACATGGAAACATTCCTACAATGGTGCTAGGCCAGGGTCAGGGGGAGGATGGCCCTCATGTTGTAGAAGAAATTAGTAGTCCAAAAAAACACAAAACCTGATAGGCCAAAAAAGAGCCATGAAGTTGACAGAGTGGACTATTGAGGATAAGGAAGGAATTATGTATTGTTACCATTGTGAAAAACTGAAAGGCTGCCAGCCCAGCTAGATAGAATTTTGTAGATAATTGTATGTCATTGTAAATATTAATAAAATCCACAGTCTGTTTTACAAATATAAAGAAAACTGTTAAATGCTGAACTTCAAAAATGTAACCACAGTGCACTCTGCTGGAAGAAAGCTGATAAAGTAAAGCATTTTATGACTGATCTCAAAGCCCAGAGGCAGAATGTCTGGACTAAGGAATTCCTTCTATTGTTTAGAGACCAGAAGTAATTGCTAGATTTTCCATGCATAATGTCTTTTATTGCTGTGGTTTCCTGGCCAGGTGCAAGATCAAAGAACCGTTAAAACTCTGAGTTTCTGTTAGCCTGTGAAATTAAATCAGAAGTGTCAAGAATGATGTAATCTAAAATGCGTCAGCAGTGATGTATTATCAATTTAAGACTTTCTCAGAGAGAGAATTTGAGCATTTTTGCATTTTGTCTGAAGAACATCCACTCACCAGTACTCTGCCTTTACTCTGCGTGTAAGTAGGATCTTAGACTTTAGTGTCTCTATTAGAAATAGATATAAATAGTACTTTTAGTCTAGCTGTTTTCTATATTTATGTCAGACTATTCTACAGTATTATTTTGAGCATTTTCATGTGATCTCTGAACTCTTGATTAGCACTGTGTTGAATTGAGGAGATGTGTCTTGTGTTTTTATTATTTATTAAATATTTTTAAACCTTTCAACTCTGGCTATTTTGTGTAGAGATAATTTAAGCTCTAGAGTACTTGCATGTATTTAGTGATACTGTACTAAGCCACTCCAATAGCCTTAAACTTTCTGGTCACACTTACTAATTGGATAATACTGCACAATAACATTGGACACCCTTTGGTAAGGGACTTATTAGTAGCTGATAGGGGCTCTGGTGCCAGTGGATTACAACCTTATAGCCTGGGCAGAAGGGGCATACCTAGTGAACCTGTGGCTGCCTTCCCCAGAAGTGTCTGTGTGTTTGTATATAAATCATATTTCAGTGTGCGTGTGTGTGTGTGTGTGTGTGTGTGTGTGTGTGTGTGTGTGTGTGTGTGTGTGTGTGTGTGTGTGTATGTGTATGTGTGTGTGTGTGTGTGTGTGTCTGTATCTGTCAGCTACGTGTGTGTGTGTGTCTGTATCTGTCAGCTACTTGGGCAGGGACACAAAGCACTGGTTAGACAGAGGGAGTGCTGGGTTTACTTGGCTTGGAACCCTGGCTAAGAACTCCACCCTATAGCTGTGCCAGTGGGGAGTCTTATTGGGGATCTGGAGAGAAAGGGAGAATCCAGCCCCAGACTGACTGTGATCTCTGTGTGCTCTTAAGGGAAATTGTACTTTACTGTGTGTATTTGTTATCCTTCCCAATGTGCACGCCCCTCACTGGTGCTAGGGGTGAGGATTGAGGCTCCTTGATTACTGGGCCAGTGCACGGGCATCACAGTCATTATGAAGGAAGCCCAGAATTTCCAGACAGAAGATATATATAAGGATTAAGAAAAAAAAATAGAGGAAAGAAAAATACTTGCAGAAGAAAAACTGTCAGAAGCTTCAAATAAAAATTTGTGTTCATTAATACAATAGATTTATAAAAAGTATTATATAGACCAAGAAGCCTTGGGCCATTTGGAAAAACTGAGAAAGTGTGAAAATATAAAGAACAAAAATCAAGCAATTTTTTGAAAGGTATAAAACAGAAATATGCACATGGGAAAGAGAGAGAGAGCTGATATGGTGCAATATTTATGTGGAGGAGAAAGCCAACTTAATCAATACAAAAAAGCAGACCGACATATTAAGATCATTGAAAGAAATAGACTGCAGAAAGTCATAAAACTCCAAAAGTTAGAAGTTTGATAAAACAAATGAGCACAGTAATTAGGACTGTTCATAGAGTTGTATGCAGTATTACATTAATAACAGATAAAGTCTTACCACAAATCACAGGGCAGTAAGGCAGTGGAAAGGGAAAACACAAATGCCATCATGCAAGTATCAAATAAAGAAAACTATAAAGCGATTAAGATAAGAAGTGTCATTGTTAGAAGTGTGTAGAAGAGGAAACAGATTGACAAAAATACTCAGAAATATAGATGTGATAAAAGCAATGCACAGTATCAGAACAAATCAAGATATAGCGTACACTTTTGCAAATAAACTAAAAATATTAGCACAGGCAGAAAAAGATATAGAGATATAAAGGAAAAATTAAAAATGAGCAATTTATTGATGGCCCAAAAAAGTTTTATAAAGTAAAAACAGAAAAAAAATAGATAGATTTTGGAGAAATATCTATGAAGATCCCATGGAACATAACAAAGATGCTAAATGGATAGAAAAAGTAAAAGAAATAATAATAAGTTCATATGTACAGGATATTGAAATGGGATGAAGTAATGGCCAGGGAGATTGAAGCAAAGTGAAAAAAAGTTTGTAATTGGAAAACCCCAGGCCCAGATGCAGTACCTAACTTTTGGCTAAAAGTATTAACATCTTTACATGAAGATTTAGCCATCAATAAGACCTATTTATATATGCATCCTGAACAGACACCAGCCTGGTTAACAACAGGAAAAACAATACTCCTACTTAAGAGTGAACCTGCAAACTATCCTAAAATCTACAGAACAATAACTTGCCTTCCAGTGACATATAAACTATACAAAGGAATTGATGACTACAGAGTTTATAGTCATTTAGAAGAAAACTCAATCATGGCAGTAGAGAAAAAGGGTAACAAAAGAAAGTCATGTAGAACAAAATACCATTTGTTGTTAAATAAAGTTATAATGGAGAACTGTAAAAAGGGGAAGAATCTAAGTATGGCATGGATAGACTACAAAAAGCATTTGACAGTATCCCACATTCATGGATAAAAGAGTGTTTAAAATGTATAAGATAAACCCTATAGTAATGGCTTACATTACAGCGACCGTGAATCAGAGGCAAACCACTTTGCAGTTATGCCATGATAAAGGACTTTATTCCAGGGATAAAAATTCAAAGGGGGATATTCCAGGGTGAATCTGTCATCACTGCTCTTTTGTCTTGCCCCTTAATCCATTAAGCTGTCTTACTTAACAGATTAGGTCATGCCTACAATTTGGCTCCCAGAAAACAACATGTAAAGACTTCTCATCTTCTTTTTATGGATGATTTAAAACTGTAAAGTTCATCAGATTAATAAATGAAAGCACAACTGCAAGTGGTCAAAACTTTTTCAGATGATATAAGAATTTCTTGATAAATGTGCAAAAGCAACCTTTAAAGCAGGAAAACTGCAGCACCAAGAAACATCACTTTGGGACAGGAATGTGATATAAAAGACCTTGAGCAAGTGGGAGTGTATAACTATTTGGGTATTGATGAAGGATCAACAATAAAACATGAGTGAATGTGAATAAAACTTAGTAAGGAATATTTTAGAAGACTAAAATTAATTTTGAAAACAGCACTGACATCTAGGAACACTGTCCCAGCTATAAACCGATTTGCTTTTCCTGTCCAAACTTATAGTTTTAGAGTGATTGACTGGCCCCAAAAGGTGATGGATCAGTTGGTCAGGAAAACAAGAAGGATGCTACAAGCTTAAAAAATGATTTATAAAAATCACTGTACACCAATATTATATATTCCCCATCTAAAGGGTTTATGGGCCTCCTGCCCTCCTCGCAATTGATTATATGTGTAGATCTGCAATCATAGGACTGCATGCATATCTGCTGACCTCACAAGAGCCAAACAGAGTGAAAGTTTTAAAACATGAGGATAATAAGTTTAAGATGACTTCCCTGCTTAGTTTAGCAGAAGCAAATCGGTGTCAACTAGGAATGGAAATTAAATCAGATTAGATATAAATCAGGCAGCAACTGAATATGCCAAAAAAAACAAAAGAAAGAATGTAAGGGGAAGGATCAGATGAGATGTTAACAAATGTGGGGAATTCATAAATATAGTTTCAAATGTAGAAGACTTTTGGAACAACCTCATGTTGATCAGGATCAAATGCAGGAATGATTAAGGAGAGATGATGTCAAACCAAAAGACAAAAGGTTAACATTAGTGGCCCAAGACAGCGGACTATGTACACATTGGTCTACAAAGTCCATTGAACATGTGGGAGAAACAGACAAAAGAAGGTTTTGTGAAACAGTTACACATCTTTTTGTTGGCTGTCATAATACTAATGGCGGAAGGACTGTATAGTGAAAGGCATAATAATGTGGAAAGACTGTTGTATTGGAGATTGTGCAAGCATTATAATAGTGAAGTAGCTGAGAAACATTGGAGACATGAGGCACAAAGCATTATAGAGAATGATGAAGTTTATATCCCATGGTATCACCCATTACCAACAGTTCAAAAAAGAGATGCAAGTAAATCAGAAAAAGTGGTCCATGAAAAGAAGACAAAAGTAGCATTGATCATTGACATTGCTACACAAAGCGACTACAGTATCTTACATACAGAGAGACACAATGTCATAAAATACCAGGATTTGCAGCCAGAAATGAGTGCGATGTGGAAGAAGGATACCCAGACATTTCCAACAGTAGTAGGAGCAACGGGTCTTATAAAAAGAATTTACAGTCATATTTAGACATGTTACTGATACATATAACTCCATATGCACTGCATGAGAAGTTGATTCTAGGTAAATTGTGGGTGCTGTGAAGAGCACTTCTGGCTAACATCAAAGATTGAAACAATACTAATTGCATGATCTTTAATTTTACTTTGACTTAAGAATGGGGTCAATTCCCATCATGGTATTAGAAAGCCAAAAGAAGTGGAGAAATTAAAAGGGGAGATACTTTATTAACAAGGAAATAGGTAATCTCCAAACACTGTACCAAACCCATTTCAGATTCGTTAAAGGTAGATCATGCCTGTTAAACATGGTAGACTTCTTTGAGAATGGCACCAAAGCCCTGGTTAAGTGCAAAGCAGTACATACTGCCTATCTAGATCTAGCCAAGGGATTTGACACAATCTCCCACTCAGGTATTATAGAGAAAGTTTCCCAAAAGGCAATTAACCCCTACATTATCAAATAGGTACCCAACTGGCTCACTGACAAGACACATACTGTCAAAGTGGGTGACTTCGCCTCTAGCAACACCAGTCCCCAGTGGCATATCATGGGGTTCTATGCTGGGCCCCTTACTGTTTGGAATGTATTTCTCGGAAGTCCAAGCAAACTTGGACTTCAGCTTGAACAGTCTGTGGCTGACCAAGTTCACTGACAATTGCAAATAGGAAGCAATCATTGAGTCCACCAACGATGTTAATATATTGCAGACGGGGTTAGCGCAGACAAATGATTGATGCCAAAGCCACAGATTAAAGCTTAATAAAAAATGCATTATTATTCCCTTTGGGAAAGCTGGCATCCCTGCTAATTACATTATATTACATTATAGACAGCAACCCCCCAAGTGTAAACCCAGTGGTACGTGATCAGAGTACTCAGGTTGATAGCAATCTCAATTTTGCCCACCACATATCCACAGTAGTAAGGAAATCCGTTTGTGTGGCACATCTTATAAGTAAAGGCATCACATCCACATCTAAGGATGTTATAACTCCATTATACTCAGCCCTCATCAGAGCAATAATTGATTCCAACACTCCAGAACGTACTTGTAAATCAAACTACACAAGTGTCACTCACTCCAGAGATCTTAAAGTAACCTTTAACATAAACAGGTCTTGCTGGAGAGAGACAGATGTATCTCCCAGAGACTGCCACTTCTCTGGAACAAGCTTCCAATTCACGTGAAACAGAATCCCTCCCTAACCCTCTTCAAATGCAACCTAGATCAATGGATGGGTGATTGCAATTTCACTCCTGGGGTGGTGCTCATGTCCCCCCGGACAGAAGAAGTTGGTATTAACTACCATAGGCCCTTACATCTGAGAACTGCACTCACCTAACCACTGACAACTGAGGCAACTTGAGATGAATATGGCTAGGATTGCAAGGGCTCTAGGGTCGTTAGCCTAGTAACCTTCTATGAACCTATGAACAATGTGGCAGTTAACATCCGCAACAGAAGATGGCTGGTGTAACTATCATAAAATAGGAGAAATTGTTAGACCTGAAAAATCAAGAAGCATTGAAAATCTCACTAATTCAATTCAGCTGGAGTTACAGGATACTCAGTGGATAAAAAGAATGTAATGCAATGTGATCAGGAAAGATCTCTTATTGAATGTAAACTGTGGGAACAGATCACTGAGGTATCTGCAGTAAGATGTATTGTAGCCTCTCATTCAGCAGAAATTCAGGACAGTCACACTGTTAAATACAGGATGGGGCCAAAATTGACAGTTTAGAAAATAGGGCTTCTCGCAACTTACAGCTAATTGAGGTACCTGAAGGATTGTAAGGGGATGAGCCGACCACTTTAATTACTACAGAGCTCAAGCAATACTTCAATGATGGATATAAGTTGATTGTAGAAAGGGCACACAGATTAGGCCTAAAAATGTAACTCTAATGCCACCAGGCAATTCATAATACATCATCTGGATTATGATTATAGAGAGCGGCTGCTGAAGATAGGCAGGGATTAAGGGGGCTTCTTAAGCGTTGTTGATACTAAGGTTTAAGTAACTCATAAATATAGTACAGCTTTATACCTTAAGAAAGTTGTGTTTCCCCTGTTTTCAGGAGACATAGGGAACTATGGGTACAAGTCAAATTAAAGTTTCCAACAACACTAGTATTACAATACCAAGGTCACTCCTATGCTTTTTACCATGCAACAGATAGTTTAGTACTAGGCTATCTGCCCTGGGGCATTTATAAGCCTAGCCATAGTGATGTGGCTTTCGTCATCCCATGTAATGGTACAAAAGTGTACAGAATAGATTTAGAATACTGTGCCTCTGTCTAGTTGGGCGGCACAGTGGTGCAGTGGTTAACATTGTCACCTCACAGCAAGAGGTTCTCCGGTTCGATTCTCGGCTGGGGTGCCTTCTGTGTGGAGTTTGCATGTTCTCCCTGTGTTTGCGTGGGTTTCCTCCGGGTACTCCGGTTTCCTCCCACATTTCAAAGACATGCATCTGGAGCATTTCTCCCCGGGCCTCCGCTGAAAACAGGCTCTGTGGAACCTAGTCGGACTTTCCTGGTCAACAAATGTTAAATAAATAAAAAAATAAAAAAAATAGTAGTGACACAGTGAAGACCCCCTTACATAACAGAATTAGTTTACTGTCCCTCTGTCTAGTAGTGACACAGAGATGACCCCGGGGTAAACCTACGATCTCCCATCCACTCGTCAAGATTTCTCTTGAAGAGAGTCAGTGAGAGGCTCTGCCTAACATGAACTGGGATTCTGTTCCAGAGTATGGGAAGCCTCTGAGTTATGAATCTGTCCCTCCAGCATGTCCTATTCATATTTGTGCTGAGGTTTAAATCTTTAGCTCTCGTGGTTCTGATGGATTTGGATTTTTTGAGGTGGAGCATGTCCATCAATTCCTGATTGGACATGGCCTTGTACATCAGGCACAGATCACCTCTGAGTAGGTGGTATGCTACTAAATAGAGCTGGAGTTTCTTTAGTCTGGCAGCATATGACATATGTTGGAGACCCTTGATCCTCTTGGTGAGGTACTTTTGGGGTCTCTCTAGCTGTTGCAAGTGCCGGGTGAGGTACATACCAAATGGGGCATTGTACTCAATCATGGGCCTGATAAGGGAGGAGTATAGGGGTACAATGACCTCCTTTGATCTGGATATGAATCCCTTCATGATAAGGTGGGCAAGGTAGAAAGTCTTTCTAACCACTTTGGCAATGTGGGTGTCAAATGAGAGGTCACTATCGACTTGGGTCCCCAGGTCTCTGATTACTTTTTCCGTACTCAGTAGGTTACTGTCTATGTGATAATTTGTGGGTACTTTGTTTTTCCCAAAGGGGATTACTATACATTTTTTGGCATTTAGTTTAAGGCCATGACTCCGGCACCAGTTGTCCATTTCAGTGAGGCCTTTCTGTAGGGATGTATGTGTCAGCTGGTGTATCGACTATGGCACCTAGTTTGCAGTCATCTGCGAACTTTGTCAGCCACAACCCTCCCATGTTTGCTTTCACATCTGAGAAATAAATGCCGAACAAGAGGGGTCCCAGGACAGAGCCCTGTGGGGCACCACTTGTGACTGGCGTTGAGTCTGACATGGCTCCAGCGATTTTGACTTTATGGGTTCTATCCTTTAGCCAGTTTGCAACCCATCTTGTGACATATGGATTTACATTTAAGCTGTTGAGCTTGTCTATGATGCTAGAGTGGGGTTTTGTGTCGAAAGCTTTAGCCAAGTCCAGGTAGGCTGTATGGACTGCCTTGCCCTCGTCAATGGCTCTAGTGACTGTTTTGAAAAAGTCAACCAGGTTCATAAGGCAAGATCTGCCCTTTACAAAGCCGAACTGGGTAGGATCAAATGTCTGCAAGTCCCCAATGTCTCTGTTTATGAGTTCCATAATGATTCTTTCCATAGCTTTGCAGACCAGGCTGGTTAAGCTTATGGGGTGGTAGTTACCAGGGTCTGTAGAGGAGTCCCTTGTGGAGTGGGACTACTGTTGCTGTATGCCAGTGTTCAGGTACATATCCTGTAGTAAGGCTAAGGTTAAATAGCATTTTTATGTGCGGGTTTAGCTCCTCTTGGAGTTCACGTAGCACACAACCCGGGATACCGTCAGGTCCCATTGATGCTGTGTTTTTAGCTTTGCTGAGGGCGGTTCTCACCTGGACATCTGAGATGACAGGGAGGTTACATTCAGCTGGGATAAGTATTTCTTCTTTTGGGGGTGAGGGAGAGGAGAAATTTGCACTGAACCTGTCTGCCAGAATGTTGGCAATATCTGTGGGTTCAGTGTATTTTTTGTCATTGTGAACTAACTCTGAACATATCTGAGGGCTTCCGCTCGGGTTTCTAACATAGGAGAAGGCGGCCTTGTGGTTATCTCTAGTGTCCATAGCGATTTTTCTCTCAAAGTTGGCCTTGGATGTTTTTATGATGCGGAGATGCTTTAAATAGCTCTATGCCTGCATCATCTAAAAAAACCTTACAAAATGGCTCACATAAAATCAGTTATAAAGAGGTCTTTCTGAATGGAAGAAAAGGGAAAAACTCTTATCTCATCTCCAAACAAATCAACTTTGAGCAAGAAAGCTAAATGATCCCCTAAATAACCACAAAACATTTCTTTTTCTCCACCTACCAACAAGAAAGTGAAGCAAGACATTCTTATAAACTTCTAAAATCACTTTAAGCTACTTGAAGACATCTAGGATAATGAGAGTGGTTTTGATACTCCACATCCCTCTGTTGCAGAAATTACTCAGATGGAGCAGGACAGCTCAGTACTGATGTCATCAGGAACGGTCTTGATCAGAGACGATTTTTTTTTTTGCACTGGGAGAAATCCTTATTCTAGAGAAACAGAAAGGAGTATAAAATCTTTGGGGCAGAGAGCTTGTTATTATTTTCTGCCTGGTGTTCTTTCCCCAAAGTGGGTTGTAGAAGTGTGTTTGGTAAGTATTTTTATCCACAGGATTGTGCTGTTGTGTACTTTATTAAATTAAATTTCTTGGTGTTATTATAATATAAATTTTTATTTCATATATCTGTTACATTGTGTAGAATAATTATTCTTTGTTGTTTTTTTTTTTTCTCTTTGTCTACAGATTTTCAAAGGGGACATAATAAACTCACAAACAAAAATGGATTTTCCAGACAACTCCAAGCAACCAAATCGTGCATCCAACATTGTAACTAAGGTTAGAAACAATATTATTTCATGTTTTACTTGGAATGTTTGGGGTTTAGTTACCATGTACAAGAAGAAAGCTGTTTTAGATAGATCAGGCAAGTTCAGTCTGGATGTGAGTTGTTTAATAAAATATGTCCAAGTTTGGGCAGAGCTAGTGATTGTAAGATTTTTGACTATGTTGGTCTTTGGAAACTGAACTGTACTCAAGATAAGCAGATGTTTTCGAAAGTGAGAACTGCAGATGTTTTCACTGTTTTAGAGAGCTTCTATGGTCCAAACAAAGACCAGGATAATGATATCTTAGATTTCTGTAAAGCTATTTGGAAGGCTAAAGATCTCAAATGCAGGGTTTTGGTCAAATGGGATTTTGATGATACTTTAGATCCCTAATTAGATAGGATCCTGGCTAGGCAAGCTAGGCTTCTGAAGGTTTGGAATGCATTCAAACAAGTTATTATTGACCTAAATTTGGTATATGTGTGGAGAGCATCCCATCTCTCCAGTAAAGATTTTAATTTTATTGCAGGACAGGTTAAAATCACAAGAGGGATAAACTATTAATTATTTGATCATCATTTAATGGGCAATATTATTCAGACAGACCATCATATTGGGATCCTTTCAGACCATATTATTGTTTTCCTTGAAATGCAAGGATTCAGGACTGGGAGATGAAACCCCCATGGAGGCTGGGCCCTCTGTTTTTGAAGAACAACTTCAAAACTACTGATTTATGTAAATGTATAACTGAAGATTGTCGCAGAGTGTGTGCACATAGACATGATAATTAAAGAGTGGGAGAGATTTAAGGGTCAGATTAAAATATTTATAATACATAAAGGTGTAGAAGAAAACAAAAAGAAGAGCAGAAGGCTAGTGGATGTGGAATAAAATATCTTTCAGGAAGAAAACATTCTTAAGCACTCAAATAGCAATAGGCAGTTTCATATGCAAAATCTTAAACACTTGAAGCGGAAATTTAAGGTGGTGCGGTGTACTTGAGTACATGCAAAGTGAGATAGAATTTAAACTCTTTATTGGGCTACAGTTCATTCTTCAACCAAGTTGCTGGCAAGAAAGTTAAAAGAAGGGCATAATGAGGCTTCTATTTATGCCATCAAAAATGACCTTGAGGTAATAAATAAAATAATGATGCAATGTGTACAGGAAATTTACAGTTCTAATTTTGGAGGTGAAGCTAACAGCATTGATGCATATATTTCTTACTTTGCTCTTCAGAGCAGGTTAAAGACGTGCTTACTAAGTCCTATCCTGTTTCAGTTGTTCAGGTGGCAGTTAATTCTCTTTGCTCATGCAAAGTGCCTGGTCTGGATGGGTTGATACCTGAATTTTATTAAAAAAAATCAAATGTCAAGTAAGCTCCATTCCTCTGGGGCTCAATCTGGAAGCCAAAAATAGTAATTACTTTCCTTTGTCAGTCAATATTTTGAAAGTTAAGAATCCGACGGTGGCTAACATTTTTGGTATTCCAAAAACACACAAGGGGTTAAATGATTTAACATTTTGGCCAGTTGTTGCAGGACAGGGATCAAAAACTTACCCATTTGGTGTCACCATAGACTTTTGGTTAAAAGAAGTTGTAAATAAAGTAGAGCATTTAGTGAAATATTCATGGGATTTTCTTGGTAGAGAAGGGAAGAACTTTGAGAAAGTAATATGATTTTTTTGACCATCGATACAGTGGATTTATTCATCTGTATTCCTAGAGATGATGGGTTAGATATGATTGCTAATTGTTTAAATAAAGTGTCAGATTTCTCAAATGAGAAGGTAAATTTAATAGTAGACTTTATGGGGTTAGTTTTAGACTATAATTATATTTATTTTGAAGGAGAATACTTCAAACAAAATAAAGGTGTTGCTATGGGAGCCTCATGTGCTCCCATATTTGCAAATTTGGTTCTTCTAGACTGGGAGTTAAATAAAGTTTTTAAATGAGAGTATTTTCAAAATGTCAAATTACATGTAAGATTTTTGGATGACATTTTTATTTTCTGGATTAGCCCCATAGACAGAATGGAGGAATCTGTTATGTATCTGAATTCCACTACTAGTTTTTTAAAATTTACTCACATGAGCAACCCCTCAACAATTAGTTTTCTTGATACTCAGATAATTAAAACTTCAGGTGGTTTTACATCTAAAATATATAGAAAACCCACATTCAACAACTCTTACCTTGAATATTCGAGTAGTCATCCCCCACACCAAAAGGCAAGTATAGTGAAAGGCCATGTGGTATGGATTGCTAGAATGACATCTTTGGCTAGTGACTTAGAGAATGAACTACAGAAAGTTGCTGAAATGTTTTATGAAAGAGGGTACCCACAGGGGATGGTTCAGGAGAATGTTAATTATGTTAGAATGGAATGGGGTAAAAGATTTAAACCTTTGTTAGGAAAATTTAATATAGTGAGAGACTCCATTCAAGGACAAAAAAATAATTTTGAAAGGGCTATGATTCTCCCCTATTGGGGAGAGGTAGGTAAAGTGAAGGATATTATGGAAAAAAACTGGGCCATTCTTAGTGGGGAACCCAGATTTGAGAGGGTGGGCAGGAGAGAGACCTACCTGTGTATACACAACTGGGGCAAATATTAAAGAAAGTTTTGAACAGGTAAAGAATATACAAGCTAATAAGCAAGATTGTACTACAAAATGTGGGTCCTGTTCACAATGTTGTCATATAGTAACTGTAAAATGGTTCTTCTGAAAAACACCTTAAAATCAAAAGTTGAATTTGTCAAGGGTAATTGCCAGACTCTTGGTGTTATTTACCTCATTTTATGTAAAGGGTGTCTGGCATATTATGTTTGAAAAACCGAAAGGCAATTAAGAAATCGGATATATGGACACACATACCAGATATCCACAAGGAATAACAATAATGCATTGTATAGGCATTCTTTAGTATGTAAGAATTTCCAGGGGTTCCATTTTGGCATTTTAGAGAAAGTTTTAGTTAATCCTAGAGGGGAGGACTACAGAAATTTAATTGAAGAAAAAGAAGTAAATTGGCAAGTCAAGCTGCAGGAAGGGCAGGTTTCTGGGTTAAATTAAGTTATTTCTGTAAAACCCCTGCTAATTAAGAGAGCGAGGAATAAAAGGTTATGTTAGAATTTTTATTTAGCAGCAGAGATTATTTTAAATGTTTTAAACATGTTTTACATGTTATAAATGTTTTTAAAGTATGCATACTTCACTGTATGATAACAGTGTCTTTAAATGTATTTATGTGATGATGATGTCATTAATACATTGGGCTATATATGTAGGATTTTATAGAAGGCATGTATTCTGATAGTTCCCGTTATGAGGGGATGAAAGTGCTTAATGTATATTTTTTAATGGTTTTATGTTCCAATTAAGCAGTTGTTACTTGTGGAGAGTTGTGGTGAGTCCTGGCTGCAACACAGTGATTTTACTTTATTTAACTCATTAAATATGTCATTTAACAATTTCCAAGGAATTGTATTCAAGCAGTTATCAGAACAGGAACATATATCAGTAGGAAACAAAAGTACAAATGGTATATTTTAATATAGTCATAATGAACATGGAGCTCAGGCTATAAGAAGTAGAAATACCATTTCAGTTTTTCATCCCACATTTTCAAAGGCTGCCTGACTATAATAATGTCCAAGAAAACTGGAAATGAAGGAACAACATTAGAATTTTTGGATTCATTAAAGAACGTGAAGGAAAAAACCCCATCTGAATTCCTTTCTATTAGGGTATACTCCTTTGTCATGACCCAATTCACTTAGCTACTTCATATGATGTATAGGCTGCTACAGCCATATCCGAGACAAACCAATAAACATGGTGATGCAACATTGTATCATTCATCAAACAGATTGTTAAAAACCACAGCAAAAGCACTGAGGGACACAATAAGATGGGAAAACAATTTATCTAAAGCAGTAATGGAAAATAGAAACCGTTTGGCAGTAAGTATGTATCTTCCAAATCAAAAAGAAGAAATCCATTATTACATGATTTTTTTCAGCAAACCTACAGTTGAAAGTCAGTAACATAAAGAAAAAAAAAAGATAAAAGGCATAATGCTAAAGTTTCCATAGGAAATCATTGCTATTGTGATTTCTAAGTGGGTGCCAGAAACGATTCACTTGTTTTGGGAATTTGTTTTCCTTCTTTAAGTTGGTGTGACCATAGAGTTTGTATATATATTATGTTTAGGGGTTGCAGGGGACTTGCCCCCTGCAAAAAATGAAAGTAATTTTTTTCATGCTTTTGGCTCATTGGCTTACAGGAAGTCTACTTTTATAGTGTAAGCATGGTTTTCACCTAAAGATGGTCTTCCAAGAAGATCCTATGACATTCAAGTCATAAAACTCACTAGTAAATTACCTAATACTATGTAAATGTTTAATGATACAGATTCGAGGGAATTATTTCCTGGAAAAAATAAACTAGATAAGTGATCTGGCAAATAATAGCATCACTGGACTGCAAAAGACATCATCTCCGAAAACACACAAGCACAGCAGTTCTTGCATTAGGTCCTTTTTGAAGATGTCCGTTCATCACTTTTCTCGTTCACTGCCTTTATGGATATTGAGGTTTGTCTAGGCTGTTTTCTGGTATTTCTTCTCAGAGTTATCTTCCTGCCCTTGCATAACTGCCCGAGGGTTTTGCAATTTTGTACTTTGTGTTTATTTACTAAGAAACTAAAATAATTAGAGACATGACAAGCAATATAAAGCAACATCTAAATGCTTTCCACATTTCTTTAATTGTATGCTAATTCTATATGGAGATGCATACATTATATGCATTAGGTATTCTTTGCAGGTGCATAACACAGAGTAGCATATTAACACAACCCAAAGTTTATATAAGGTTTGTACATATCTTAATGTTTAGATGTTGGTAACACACTTGTTATGACTCCATGTATGATGTGTACTTCTGTATGCCATGTCCTACGTTTGATTGTATGTCCCAATACAGCTGAATTAGATGAATAAGTTAATATGACCTGCAACTTTAGGAAAGGTGGGGTGGAGTAATGGAGCACCAGTCCTGGGCACCAGTTTCAGGGGAAGGCATTCAATTCTTTATCTTGCAAACCCCGTAAACAATAAACATTGTCACTTTTCACTGCATTGTAACTGCAAGAGCTGTTAACCCTGACCCTCCTAAGAAATGCATGATATATTCCAGTCCCCCTTAGCATCTAAAAATTCAGACATACTCTTGGAGGAATATAAAAAGACAAAACGTTCATCATAGTATTCATTTTTGCAGTCCTCATATTTGGGATATCCTGTGCGTAGTCCATAGCTAGCCCAACTTCTACAGCTTTAATCTCCTGTTGATATTAAGCCAATGCCATCTCACCATACTCTCAACTGTCCAGATTTTTGCCTCATATTTTTGTCGTTTCTCATAAACTTTCTGGTTTTCTGGAAAATCACTGAAGATTAAAGTCACTAAATAATGGCATACATTTGAGTTTTAGACTTTATATCCTTCAGAAAATGTATGCTAACACAAATGCTGTTGTAATAGCAATGTTCTAAGTTTTTAAGAGCATATTTAAAATCTATACCTGTTTTAGGCCTTTGTGTCAAGAGGTTGAGGGGGACTAAGGACAGCCCAATGCAATATTCAGATCTTTCTTGTTATACAGTGTATGTTTCTGTATCTATTTCACAATGCTCAGTCCATTACTTGGCTGACTTTCAACAGCCAGATAAGTAATCAATAAGGGATGTTTTAATCCTAATACCCACCAGATTACAAGTCTCATGTCTGAGTCTGAATGCATCACTTTTAGTGGTATCATTAAGGACATGCTGCATACAGATGTGATGTGTACAGTGTCTGCCAGTATATCCAAATGTGGACACCATGGTGCAGCATAATGTCTTGTAACAGGTGCTGTCAGGGCAAGCATAACCACTGCATTCTAGACCACATTAAAGACACCCATTTTTAATCAACATAGGGGCCATATGACCTCTCATTTTCCCCCTTGCACAAAGGTGGGGACATCAACAGACCCATAAATCTGAACAGCCTCATCTATGGAAAGGATCTTTATGGAATTAAAAAACGGACACAGGTAACCGACACTCTCTTGACTCATGCCAGTTCAGATTTGTCAAGGGTAGATGCTGCTTACTTCACTTGGCTGATATTTTTGAGAAGGCTACTGAAGCAATGAACGATGGCAATTCAGTAAACATTGCATATTTAGATCTCACAAAGGTGTTTCAGTCCATCTCACACTAAAATATCATAGATAAACTAACCTACTAATTGTTAATTCATATGTACCTCACTGGATAGCAAACTGGATAACAAATAAAGCCCAGGAAATTAGGATGGGTGGCTCTACCTTCTCCAAAAGCACTGTCACTAGTGCTGTACCCTAGGGTGTAGTTCTTATACCATTTGTCTTTGGAAATTACATCCTCGAGGTTAAACTTCTCTTAAGGGCTTGTAGCTGCTCAGGTATGCAGATGACTGTCCATTGTGTTTGCAAATTTAGTTTAATATAGTAAAGGAGGTCATTTCATTTTGTAGTTTGCACATTGTGTTCACAAAGATAATGCAATGAAACTCAGAGAATAATATGAGTTGCTCATTTTCCTGCTCTGTTGTTGCCTTCTCAGGATGCTCCGTACAGACTCGGACACCTTGAATGACATTTTTCCTGTAAAAGGAATATATAGGGAAACAGCTTCAGTACTTAAAAATAATGACCATCCCTCCTGGTATGTCTAAAGGTCAGCTCCCTGTGCTTTCTCCTATTAACCTGGTGAACTTGGGCATTCTGAGGCAATGTAGCAGCTCCCTCATGTACACAGACAACCCTCTCCTCATACCTCCCAACACTCAGATTTGTGAGAGATGCACTTATATATCCAAATTGGAAGCCATGCACTCTCAAGCCAGGACCGGAATAGCTGGTCAGGAGGAGAAGGTCAACACCTGCACCACACCACATGCAACACATAGCCCTCCAGAACACCCGCCATCACAGCTCTCACATAAAAACACAAACAACACACCCACCTTCGTGGAGGCTCTCAATAGAAATCTATCCAAACAGCAGCCAAGGCAGAAATGCTCCCGACCACCACAATATAACACAACACAACACAAAGACCCATAGCTCACCTACACAGTGTGCTCCTCAACCTAAGTCCCTAAGGGAAAACAGCTTGCCAAATACACTAATCATAGGTGACTCGATAGTGAGGCACACTGATGTCCCATTCACTAGGCTGAATAAGGAGAAGGTAACAATCAGCTGTCTATCAGGTGCCAGAATCCGACACATAACACACACACTCAGGTCACTCCACAACAAGTACAAGTATAACTCTATCACTGTCCATGTGGGTGTGAATGACCTGAAATGTACCTCCCTGGACTACATGAAAAGAGACATGGAGGAGCTGTTGGATTATGTGGCCCAGGTAGCTATGAATCTAGTCCTGAGAAGCATCCTGCCATCACCCAGAATTATACCACAATACAAGCAGAAAATGATTGACTTCAAAAAGTTTCTGGTGTCATTCTAAGGGGATCCAGTGTCTGTCTGCTTGGGATTACATGATTGACAGACCTCAATTCTTTGCCAGAGATGGCCTGCATCTGTCATCCCTGGGTTTCCAGATACTGGCTAAGGCTCTTGCCACCCTTATAGTGCCTTTTTTAAGCGATGTTCCAAAGACCAAATTACTGCCATAACAGCTATAAATAAATGCAATCTGAGGGTCATGCTGCTCAACGCTAGAGGTCTAAATCTCAGGATGCACTTGCTCGAAGCACTACTCAAGATAGAGCACATTGACATTTGAGAGCTGTAAAGGAGACCTGGTTTAAAGCAGCAGAAAGCACCCCTGCACTACCAGGCTATAACTCATTCTACACCTTTTGGCCCCAAAACATGGATCGAAGCTCCAAAGGTGGTGGGGTCTCCATATTCATAAAGGATATGCACACCTCCAGACTAGTATCCCGTCATAATGCATCTGAGATACTACAGGTTCAATTAACATTGGGTAAAACGGCAATTCAGGTTGTAGACTGCTATAGGCCCCCAACCATGTCCCAAGACTCTCACTCCATGTTCCTAAGCCCCCTGGAAACTATTAGGGTCCAACCCAACACTCTCATACTAGGTGACTTCAATTTCCCCTCCATCAACTGGGAAAACTACTCATGTACGAATACACTGGCCCAATGCTTCCTGGAATTCACCAGTTCCAATGCCCTGGACAAGCTCATTCTTACCCCCACTAGAGGAAGCAACATCCTTGACCTGGTTATTACTAACATGGTCAACCATTGCTCTACACCAATAGTCAATTCCTCCCTGGTTATATCCAACCACAAACTAAACATCATGGAAATGCACATCTCACCCACACCACCAGCATAGGTATCCACCATGAAAAACTTCTCCAAAGCTGACTTTGGGCTCCTAAAAACAGAGGTGGATAACTTCACAGCACCCATGACTGCTGAATCATACACCAATGCACTGTATAAACATGTATAGAAATTCATGGAACTAGCCGTACCAAACAGAACCAAGGCGCTCTCCTCCAAAAAAAGGAAGCCAATCTGGTGGTCCCCTGCCATTAATAAACACTACAACAGAAGGAAGAAACTGTTGCAGAAAAAGGTGAAGTCCCAAGACTGGAAAAACTCCCTTATTAGCCTCAACAGAAAGTTGAGATCCCTCAATAAAACCTTTAAAGCCAGCTATGAAGGCAGAGTTACAATAGTCACTAAAAACAACCACAAAGCCTTATATAGTTATATCAAGAATCTCCACTGCAGTAACCCAGGTTTGCTCTGAGTTACTGCACAATGGTACCTCCTATACTGAGATGACAGATTCACTGCCAACTTTACACCTCTCTCCCTCCCTAAAGGAACAATCACAATACCAGAGGAATGCCAGGCACCCAGCATTACTGCAGCACAAGTTAAAGCTGCATTTTCCAAGGCCAAGAATACAACTTCCATGGGACCCGAAAATATCCTTGGATGTGTTCTTTATAAACTACAAAGTGAATTGGCACCACATATGTGTGCCCTTTTCAATCACTGCCTCACCTCAGGCTTTGTCCCTACCAAATGGCACTGCTACAGTCATCCCTCTCCATAAAGGGGGGGGGCAACTACAGACCCTGGAAATTATCGCCCCATTAGCCCAATGAGATATGTAAGTCTATGGAGCACATCATCATGGACCTAATTATCAAGGATATAGGGAATCTCCAAACTCTAGATCCCATGCAATTTGGTTTTGTGAAAGGTAGATCATGCCTGCTCAACCTGGCTGACTTCTTTGAGTCAGTCACCAGAGCGGTGGATGTGGGCAAGGCAGTTCATACAGCCTACCTCAATCTGGTCAAGGTCTTTGAAACCATTCCCCACTCGGGAATTATTGATAAACTCACCAAACTAGGCATCAACCACTATATCACTAGGTGGGTTGCAAATTGGCTCACAGGTAAAACAAGAGTGTGAAAGTAGCGGACTCCAAGTCAGACTGCCAACCAGTCAGGGATCAGTCCTGGGTCCTCTTCTGTTTGGCATCTACTTCTCAGAAGTCCAGGCCAACATGGAGGAACTCTGGCTGACCAAGATCGCAGACGACTGCAAGCTGGGAGCGATTAACAAGTCCCCAAGTGATGTAGACATCCTACAGAAAGGCCTCACTGAGACCAATGACTGGTGTTGAAACCATGGCCTTAAGCTTAATGCCAAAAAATGCGAACTCAGTTTCCACTAATTACCACATCGATGGGAGCCCACTGAACACTGAAGGTGTTATAAGAGATTTAGGGACACAGGTTGACAGCAACCTCTCCTTCGACCACCACATTGCCACTGTGGTCAGAAAGTCCTTCTATGTGGTACATCTCATTACCAAGGGTTTTGCCTCCAGGAAGTAAGAGGTCATCATCTCTTTCTACTCTTCCCTCATTAGGCTAATCAGCAAGTATAATGCCCCATCTGGCATGTACCTCACCAGACACAACAGCTGGAAAGGCCACAAAAGTACCTCATGAAGAGGATCCTAGGCCTTAAACACATGTCCTACATGGACAGACTCAAAAACCTCCAGCTATTGTCTGTCTCATATCGTCTACTAAGTGGCAATCTCTGCTTGACTTACAAACCCATGTCTGACCCAGCTCTGTTAAAAATGCTACATCTAAAGAAATCCCAATCCCTCCACACCACATGCTCCAGAGACCTCAACCTCATTACCACAATCAACAGAACATGCTGAAAGGACAGGTTCATAACCCAGAGACTGCCCATGCTCTGGAATAGACTTTCCATACATGTCAAGCAGAGCACCTTACTAGCCCTCTTCAAGAGAAATCTTGATGAGTGGATGGGAAATAGAAAGTTCACCGAGGGGATCACTCCAGTGGCTCTACTTGATAGAGGCACTGAAAACTAACATTGGGCGTCACAATGCCAGGGCTATTCTATGGGCTAGGCTTGTAAAGGCTTCAGGGTCATTAGCCTAGTACACACCTATGAACTTACGAAAACAGAGGTTATAACAGGAGCAAGGTAATGCAATGTAAGTCAGTTTGCCTAAGTAGATTAACATATTTTATACAAGAGCTTTTCCAAACCAATAGCTGGTGGCAAAGACCATTGAGTAAAACTAAATGTCAAGAACTGTATAATAGTATGCTTCAGCAAACAAGAAGTCCAATGTAACTATCACATTAACAATAAAGCCATGAAAATTGATCCAGTATTTATGGACCTGGGAACCTGCGTAGACAATAACCTATACTTTGATCACCATGTATCCACTATTGTAAGAAAGTGCTTTTCAATGTACAGCTTATTACTCTGGATATGGAGTCTAGGTCCAGGGATGTCGTCATTCCACTATGTTCCACACTCATCAGGCTGATGATGCGGTATAATACGGCCCTTCTGTATGTACCTACACAAATATTTGACACAACTTGAATGCCCACAATGTTTTCTTAATAAGAAAATCAAGGGTCTAAATCATAAAAGTTATGATGACCATCTCAGTGCCTTGTCCCTTCTTCACTGTGTCATCCAGGTTGCCGAGGGGCAATCTCTGCCTCTCATACAGAGCCTCAGCAGACCACATCCTGTCAAACTTTCTGCACATTTGCATGTCAAACGGGGGCATAAACACACAATCATGACATCTAATTATCTTCTGTAACATAAATTGAACATGTTAGAGGGATAGAGATGTATCACAGAAAATGCCACTTCTTTGGAATTGTCTTCCTTTCCCCATAAAGCAAAGCACTTCGCTTACACTCTTGAAACATAATCTGAAGGAATGGATGGGTAAACGCAAATTCACCCTTGGTTTAGCACCCTCTGCCCTCATTGATTTGGGTAGCATGTAAATGTTCTGCTCATCTGTGGGTTATTCATACTTTAATTATAAGGGGTAAAAACACCATTGGAATGCATGGCTAGGCTGCTAAAAGTCCTCACAGATCAAAAGCCTAATAAGTACCTATGAACCAATGTGCAGGTCATAAAGAGGTGTTATTCATTTTTGGAACAAGAATGACATGCCCAGTGGTACTCTGATACTGTAAGTACCTATAATTAATGACCATATCACATAAGTACCTATGATTAATGACCATATGCCATGAGTTTTGGTTGCTGCAGGCCTGTCCAGGTTGGACATAACTTCCAGTATGCTTCAAGATGTATATATTTCCATGAGCTCATTGTTTTCTGGTTAGGAATGCAAGTGCTTTTCTAATACATAAATTCATACTGACTTTTGCCTTCACATGCAGTTTAACTTTGTCCTTTTCGTATCTGCTATGTGGACAGTAATGTAGCTTGAAGAAGTCATAAAGTTAGGCAATAAATAATAGCATGAGCATGAGGAAGGCTTATGGTACATTTTACCTTACACTCATTAAATATGGTCCTGAGGACGATGGCATAGGACCACACACTCTGACCAGGATGGAGTAAATCCCATTGTGTACTAGCCCCTTTGGCATTTACTACATGCACCCATAACATGGTACTGGTTTTGTGGTTAGTTTCTTAATTTTGCAAAACGAAAGTGCTTTTCATGAAATAAAAATGGAAATACCACCCACCTGTAGCAGCTGGCAAATGACTACATTTTAATGTTAAGAAAGTAAATGTGTTTAGCTTTAAAAGTTTTTGCATATCAGAAGTGTAAAGTTTAACACTGATAACATAAAACTGTGTTTTATACTGAGAAACTGGTTTCCCATCAATTGTGTAAAAGGTCCATATATAGCTATGGAATGGCAGGAGGCCATCTGACCATTTAGTTCATAAAATAAAATAGTGAAGATTTTAAAAAAATGGAGTAGCATGAGTTGTAATGTTGCAGTAGAAGTTATTACACTTTAGAGAATGAACGACTTGTACTTTGTCACCCCTATTGAAGAATGAACATACTCCAGCAGGGCATTAATATACAGGGAATGCACACTCAAAAATAAGTCCGCCCCCTCATGGCAACATATTAAAGTTGCTGGGAAGTTGGACAGTTAAGAAGCAAATGTTCACCATTTTTTACGGTCGTTAAACAGTACTTTGTTGTTTAGCGAGCATAAAATTAAAAAATAAAGTAAATAACATAAAAAGATAAAACTGTGCGTTTCTGTGAGTACATACATGCATGTAAATGACTATGTGAGTGTGTGAAGGAAACTGAAAAAGAGAGAGAGAGACTGCTCTGATTTATTCAGGCAGTCCATTAGCAGGGAGCTTTTAAAAAGAGATCGTTATGATACTCATTTATTAAGCAACAAAACAAAGACTGGTGAGGAGGGTACTCTGATGGTCCCATAGAAACCCTATTCATTTAAGAGTATTATATCTTCATAGCAGCCTTCCCCTTCCCACACCCATTTCTGAATAAGTATAATTTCTCTTTTAATTATTGTTTTATTTTTCCCTGTTTGTTAATGTTATATTATTTTATACTTCCTTCTAAAATTATATATAGCCACCAGTCTTAATTGTTCAAGTGCATGTTAAGTTCAAGTTATGTGAGTGTCTGTCTGTCTGCCTCCCTGTCATTGCTTCTGAATGTATGTGTTTTTGTTTCTGTGGCTCTTTCTGTGCTTCTAATGTGTGTGTGTGTGTGTGTGTGTGTGTGTGTGTGTATAGGTATTAAATACTTACATTACTTATATTTTAATGTAAAATACTTCCTCTAATGCCTATTATATATGCTATAGCAAGTTTGAATCATTAGGTGGAGGAACTATTATATTTTTAATAGATAACCCATTTTCTAAAAGCAATAAGTGTGTGTTACTGGGGGAATGTTACCTTTCCAGGGGTGTAGAGGCCTCATGGCACAGACAGAGTGTCTCAGAACATTCCTGGGCATGATTTATTTCCATAAAAACACACACCCTGCCAGGCATTATTCCTTTCATAACACCCAATGAAATATATCAATATCCAGTCAGACATCAGAATTTCCCTTAATTTAAATTAGCCATTCTGTAAAGCGACAAGTAACTATATGGCATATCAACTAGAAGTTAGTCATGGCTGATATGGTTTACTGTATAGGCACAGCCAATGGAGTTGAAATCCACATTTCTATTTTTTTATATACAAACACTACAGTTCTTAAAGTCACACCAAGTGAAGTTTGTTTGGCCCCTCCCCCTATTTCTCTGTGTCTTAAGTTGGTTTTACATCCTGTGTGTTATCTGACTATCTCAAGGATTACTTGCATAAAATTAGACCCTCTTAGTAACAGCCTGCATATCATTGCTGGAGCCTTCCTGTGTCCTGACAGAGTGCTCTTCAAAATATCTGGAGATATACAAAGCTGAGTATATTTTTCTGGCACTTCAGAGTTGTGTTCTGGTAATTGTTGTTTGACTAATTTTATATCATTGCTGGCTGACTTCAGAGTTGTGCACTGTTATTTTTGCCATTCAAGATCTTGTAATCTCTGTCTGGCGTTTTACATAGGTAAAACGGATAGGACGTTTCGTGACAGAGTTTACGAACACTTATATGCAATCAGTAAAAAGAAAAAAGAAAATGCTTTAGCAAAGCACATTTCCTCTAATGAAGGACATACTTTTGGATTCCAAGCCATTGACCCCTATTCAATACTTTTGGAGGTTCGTGAACTTGAATGGCAACTAACGTTAAATGCGTTCTCTTTTCCCGGTCTCAATGAGAACTGCAACATTTTATGTTTGCTTAAATTAAGAAACCTATGAGATGAATTTATTTTAACTAACTAACTGACGTAGTTGCTTTTACAGTGTCATTAAACACATTCATTAAATACACAATATAAATAAATAATAAAAAATAAAAAATAATAACAAAAAACCAAACTAATAAAATTAAAAGTATACACTGAACACTATATGCTATTTATTAATTTGTAATTTTTGTTTTTTGAGTATTTTTAACGTTTAAGTTTAATTGAACTTGTCTGTGTAGTATGACAATAATTTACTGTGTGTTATACTACACATATTTGTATTTTTCCTTGAAGCGAGAGTATGAGGTATATTTTTAAATACATTTTTAAACACTACTGTTATTTTACTGATGATAGGACATTATTTTTATGTGTTGGTGGTATTGAACTTGTTTAATACTTTAACAATACTTTAATAATATTTGTAAACATCATGTTTGTTATTTTTGATAACATAATGATTGTCTTTACAGGACATTGTAAATTATTTGACCACTTCTCCTTTAAATTTTTCTTTGTGTTTATCACATGATTTCATGTAACAGAGTTTAAATTCAACGGTTACTGTGTAGCCGCTGTTTGTTTTCTGAAGAAGTTACTTTATCTAAAGTGACGAAAACGTGAAAGCTTGATTATTAAACTGTGTTTTACGTTAAAGAAGTGAACTGTTTTTGAGAATATCCTAGATCTAGTCATTACCAACATGAGTGACCGGTGTTCCACACCTGAAGTCAATGCCTCATTGGTCCGATCCGACCATAAGCTAATTACCCTAGATATCCACATCCTGCCCCCACCCCCCCCCCATTAAGGAAACCATGGTAAAAAATTTCTCCAAAGCCAACTTCATGCTTCTTAAGACAGAAGTGGTTAACTTCATGACATCCATGCAGATGGACAGTACAGTTACGACTACTGAATCCTACACAATTGCACTTTATAAGCACTTACATGAGTGCATGGATCGTGCTATCCCAAACAGAACCAAGATGCTATCCTCCAAAAAAAGGAAGCCAGTCTGGTGGTCCTCTGCCATAAACAAACTGTACAAAAGAAGGAAAAAACTGTTGCAAAAGAGAGTAAAATCCCATGAGTGGAGGAACTCCTTGGTCAGCCTCAGTAAGAAGCTGCAATCCCTGATAAAATCCTCCAAAGCTAGTTACGAAAACAAAATTGCCACTGATTCTAAAGACAACCACAAAGCATTCTATAGCTATGTCAAGAATCTCAATGACAACAGTCAGATCTGCTCTGAGTTACAGCACAATGGCACTAAATATACAGACCCAACTGATATTGCCAACATCCTGGCAGATAGGTTCAGTACTAACTTTACCCCCCCTCTCACCCCCTAGAGGGCTCATCTCTATACCAGAAGAATGCAAAGTTCCTGTAATCACAGCTGCACAGGTAAAAAACACACTCTCCAAAGCCAAGAACACAGCATCCATGGGACCAGGCAACATCCCAGGCTGCGTTCTACACGAACTACAGAACGAACTGGCACCCCAGCTAAGTACCATGTTCAATCATAGCCTCACCTCAGGCTTTGTGCCTGCTGAATGGTGCACAGCGATGGTTATCCCACTCCACAAGGGGGAGCCACCACGAACCCCGGGAACTACCGCCCCATTAGCCTTACAAGCCTGGTCTGCAAGGCCATGGAACGTATCATCATGGAACTTATAAACAAAGACATTGGTAATCTCCAAACTCTGGACCCCTCTCAGTTTGGGTTTGTAAAAGGTAGATCATGTCTCCTAAACCTGATAGACTTCTTTGAAACAGTCACCAAAGCCGTAGACAAGGGTAAGGTGGTTCCCACAGCCTATCTAGACCTTGCCAAGGCTTTTGACACCATCCCACACTCTGGAATTATAGATAAACTCACTAAACTAGGTATAAATCCCTATGTCACAAGATGGGTTGCCAACTGGCTCACTGACAGAACCCACACTGTGAAAGTAGCAGACTCCAAATCCAACTTCAGACCAGTGACAAGTGGAGTACCACAGGGTTCAGTCCTGGGTCCTTTCCTGTTTGGTATCTACTTCTCTGAAGTACAGGCTAACACAGAAGGTCTTTGGCTAATGAAGTTCGCAGATGACTGAAAACTAGGAGCCATAATCGAAACTCCTAACGATGTGGACATCCTATGGCCTCACTGAGACAGATGCCTGGTGTCAAAGCCATGGTCTCAAGCTCAATGCCAAAAAGTGCATTGCCATCCCTTTTGGTAAAAACTCTGTATCCATGAAGTACAACATAGGCGGTAGTATACTTAACACCAAAAGTGTGATGATAGACCATGGGACACAGGTGAACAGTAGTGTCTCCTTTGATAATCACATTGCCACAGTAGTCAGGAAATCCTTCTACATGGCACACCTCATCACAAAAGGTTTCTCATCCAGAAAAAAAGAGGTCGTCATTCCCCTCTACTCATCACTCATTAGACCCATTATAGAGTACAACACTCCTTTTGGTATGTACCTCACAAGACATCTACAACAACTGGAAAGGCCACAGAAATACCTCACAAAGAGGATTACCGACTTCAAACAGATGCCCTATGCAGACCGTCTCAAAAAACTCCAGCTTTACTCCATCGCATATCGCCTACTCAGAGGTGATCTCTGCCTAACATACAAAGCTATGTTAAACCCAGAGCTGTTGGACATGCTCCACTTTAAGAAATCCCAATCCCTTCGAGCTACACGCTTTAGGGACCTAAACCTTGTCACCACAATAAACAGAACTTGCCGGAGGGATAGATTCCTGTCCCAGAGACTTCCCATACTCTGGAATAAACTACCTATCTGTATCAAACAAAGCTCCTCATTAGCACTCTTCAAGAAAAATCTTGATGATTGGATGGGAAATAGGAAATTCACCCCGGGATCACCTCTGTGGCTCTGCTCGACAGTGGCACAGGAAAATAATTTTCTTGGGTGGCAAAAGCCAGGGTACTTTTTTGGCTGAGCTTCTATTGGCCCCAGGGCCGATAGCCTAGTACCTACCTATGAACATATGTTTGTTTACTTATTTTAAATTTGTTAACTAGGTTAGAGCATTGTTCATAACATAAACTGGCAGCAAAGACCTACCCAATCAAGAATTCCAAAACGGTCCCCCTATTAATTAGATAACCACCTCTAAGTTCACTGTTTAAGAAAACCTTAACATTTCTGCATTTTCATTATTTTGACTTTCTCTACATTTTTAACATTTATCTTGCTGATCATACAAGCAATTATTACGATTACCTTTTTAACTTTCCTGTTTGTTTTGAGGAAATATTCTTATTGTGGAGACGTAAAGCAGTCTGACAGTATTTTTCGGTAAAGGGTAAACTTTTAATTATTGTGAGCTATATAACAAAGTAGGACTCTGATTTAATAATTACAACTGGATACTTTGCTGGATAGCCAAAATGTTTTCTCATTAGTACAATGCAAATTGTTGTTTCTTAAACATTTTAGGTACTGTGCTTTGTTTCTTTTTATATGATTTTGTCATTTGTCTGTTGTGTTCTTAAAGTTAGTATAATGTAGCACAGGAGTAATCTGATTTTGTTCTTTGCTCATTGTGTTCACAAAGTTAATACAATCTAACTGGGAGGATAATATGATTTTGCTCATTTGCCTGCTCTGATGTTCTGTTCACAGAGTCAAAAGTACAAAACAGAGGGCATAACAGCAGCAAGGTAATGCAATCGAAGTCAGTTCGTCTAAATAGATTAACATATTTTATATAAATTCGCAACATCAATAAAATGGAACACAGGGAACAGTAGGAAAAGGACAGTATAAGAAAAGGCTGTTCGCCTGAAAAGATTAACATTTTTTTACATAAATTCACAAAGTTAATAAAGCAGAACACAAAGCACGGCAGGAACAGGCTGATGTAAAAGATGCTAGTTTGCCTGAGAAGTAAAGACGATGCTGTCAGTTTACTGCAGTTACTGCTGAATGAAACGTAGCATGATGGTTACATGTGTGTTTGACTGCAATGACGACATATTAGACACACTATCAACATTACATTTCCATGCAGATTTTATAATACACTATATCTCATGATAGCAAGGTTTGGTTAGACTAGCAAAAAGAAATAATTATTTATTACTGCTTTTCTCTGTAGCTGTAAATATATATTCATGCTGGTGATACATACAGTTAAAAGCGGAGTACTTTACAACTCTGATTATAGAGCTCTATAAGACGGTGCCAAACAGACTGCTCCTATTCAAATGTCAGTTACCAAGTCCCCTCCCACCCATGTGACTTTACATAGCCTTACAGAACTTCTGTAAGCTGCAATAAGTTGTGTAATGTACAAAGATTCACCTATCTCTTAATGGTGTGCTCTTGGTTTGTGTATTCCTAAACA